>NC_000081.6:20862278-21204778 GCF_000001635.26 Mus musculus
TTTAAAGTTTGCACTGAAATTTAGTTTCCATAGAGAGAACACCTTAGCCACTATTGTTTATATTAATATTCATTTAAAAAGAGACAGCAAATATGGGCGAGAGATGTGTGTGGGGGGAGGGTTTCTAATGGAAATGAGAATAAAGTACTGTGGGTGGATAGGAAAAATGTGTACTGTATTCACCCATTTAAATAAATCTCCAACTAATTAAGATATTATTTAGATATAACTGGAAAAAATGCTTGTGGTAGGATACAGTCATTTAAGCAACAATACCTTATTTGTTCCTGTTCTGGCTCACAAATGATTGTCACAAAGACCTATAGGTTTATAAACAAGCTACAGTCCTAGACTGGTCAGGTTTTGATCTATCTACTTTACAGCCAAAGGCCCAATGTACTTGTTAATGTGTTTCTGCCCTGACTTGCTCTGGTCCACATGTATCTTCTTGTCTACTCTGTCATCACAACCTCAGGGCAAATTCTCCTCGTCTCTCTACCTTCTTTCTCTATGGTTCTTCTCTTACTTCTCACTTTACGTGATATCCCGTGGCTGAAATTGGAAGTCCAACCTTCCTATCTCCTCTGCTGAATGACAGATTGGTCAACCCTTTATTATCCAATCTGAGATAATTGGGGAGCAATTTTTACACAACATTGGTACAGGAGATGGTTCAATAGCCATGGCAATGCTGGCCTCAACTATGTAACCAGAGAGCTGGGCAGAGAAATCAGCATCTGATTACACAGTGCACAAGACCAACCCCTGACCATGTGGTAATAGAAGGAAATGAAAAATATGAAGTCTCAGTCATAAAAGAGCAGTGTAATTAGGATGACAACGACTTCCCATAAGCAAAGCATCGACCTGATGAGCCAGTTACATTTAAAGCAGACTTCCATTTAATGCTTAGCCCTGTAAGAAGTTTATAAAAGAGGAATCCAAATGTAACTTGAGATTCACACACCATACTTTCTCAGTGCTGGAGGCTGTGAAGGAGGCTGTATTCTCTGTGCTCATCCATTATTCATCATGACAAAAGATTCTGTACCAGAAAACACTACCTTCCCTTTGATCTTTTCACCTCTGGCAGTGTTAACCCAGCAGTTTTCATGCTCTTGTCTTAGGGTTCCTGGGTTTTTGTTTTTTTTTTAAACTCAAAAGAAGAATGGAGAAAAAAAGACACATAGAAACTCTTGCTCCTATCATATTGTGTGCGTGAAAGCCAGGAGAACATTGAAGAATTAGCCTAACTCTGAAGTTTTTGCAGAAATAGGTTGTGATTTCTTTGTGAGTTTTAAAAGTAATGATTTGGGGGCTTCCTACCAATGAATGTAGTTGTGTATATTGACCTTGGGTGCAGAATCAGATATGGAATATGATCTTGCCACACTTGAATAGAGAAGATACTTTAGAAAAATGAGAAGTGAATATGTAGGTATTAATAATTAATCATAGATTGATAATATCAGAAATCAACATTTACCATTAAACCTCTTATGTGCAAAGGAATGCTTTCTTTCCATATCTTTCAATGTTCAGGTGTAAGTCTCCAATGACTCAGAATAGGATAATTTAAGAAATATTTCTCAAATGAATATAGTCACATCATTTCCCCTGGTCTCCTCCCTGAAACACTCACATTAATCACCCCCTTCACTCATTAAAAGTCATGGAATATTTTTCTGTAATTGGTGTGCTTGTCTTTTTGTGTGTTGTTTCATTAATATATCAATAATATTTCTTCACTCCGAATAAAAAAACTTGAATGCACATGTTTTCAGGGAAAACCTGAAACATAATATGATATGGAGGTAGCTTCTTCCATAGTGAAGTTATCAAGTTTAACAGTCATTAGCAAAGAGCCTTATTCCAGTAGGGTAATATGTTTATGAAAGAAGGAAGTTTTTTTGTAGGTATTTTGGAAGATCATTTAAAAAATCTAGATGGAAGAGATAACTTTCACACATATAAGAATGGGCCTGGAGCAGGTCCTTCATCCAAAACTTTCCTAAGGGACCAAACCTGCCTGTCTTGATTATGAACTTTGCACTTTTGAGACAGTAACATTTTATTGTTGTTTAAGCTGACCAGTGTGCAGTGAATGAACAAAAGAAATAAAAAGAAGAGGAAAGAAAAGGATGTAACTTTTCCTAGGTATGGTGGGCGAAAAAGTTTACTACAGATATGTGGGACTGCATAGCCAGAGAAAGAGATATCTGTGAGAGTTCAGGATGATCATGACCCTGAACCAGGTGGGGAGAGGGAGATGTAAAAGGGAAAGAGAGCAAAGAACAGCAGCAAGCAGGGCAAGGTATAAAACCAGCAAAAGAGAGGCAGAGATAGTGAAGGTAACCAAAATATCTGGCTTATATAGGGCTAAAGAATTCAGTGTAAAGGGCCAGGTATTCCAGCATACCTTGTTCAGGTCTGCTTTGATATGTTGAATATGCATCTCAGCCACTTGCTCTGGATTTGAAACTTAACAGGCAACACTTTGTTAAAGCATCCCCAGAAAATAAGCAATGCCTGTTTACTTTTTATTTTTCAGTTGAGAAATACTTACTTGTTTTATTTCTATCAAAGTGCAATTGAATGCACTAGAGAAGATGGTTTTCAAAGACTATGATATAGAAATCAATTAAAACAGATGTGTGCTCATGCAATGGGATAGAATTTTTATTTCCATCCAGTTTTCTTTTATGTAAATAAGAAAACATTGACCTGCTTGGTTGAAGACATGACTCAACACTTACGAGCACTGGCTGATCTCCAAGTGGAGCCAGGTTTGATTCCCATCACCCACCTGAAGAATAATAAACATCTGTAACTCCTGTTCCCTAGGATTCAAAGCCAATTTCTGGCTTCCACGAATTCCCGGTGGTGCACAGATGTATAGTAAGTTAAACATTTATACACATAAAGTATAAATAAATAAATATTATTTTTTTTAAAAAATGTTTTTCTCTAGGTTACATACATAGTGAAACTGAGAAAATTTATAACTAGCAGATATGAAGACCAAGATCTTAGTCACAGACCACAAAAGATCAAGGAAGTATTTTTCTGAAATCTAAAAACATAAATATGGAAGCAGCATCTTCATATGTTCAATGTTATCCTCATCTGCTAAATAATCAAGTCTCAAGGCCATCCTAGAATGTGACAAATTTAATATAAGAGAGAAAGCAAGGGGGGAAAGAAAAGGAGGAAGAGGAAGGGGAAAGGGAATGGGACAGGATAAAGGAAGAGAAATAAGAAGAAAAGAAAGAAAAGAAAGAGAAGAGAAGAATAAGAGGAAGAAGAAGAATGAATGAATGAGAAAAACAAGAAGAAGAACAAGTATCAAAGAAGCCAGAGACTTTGGATGAGACCAATGACTCATTGTAGTGATATTCCCAAGGGAAAATGTAGGGATAGAAAGGGCATAGTATTGGACTTACTTTCACATACTACAGCTTCCAATATGAGACATATTCTATGTTTTATTTGTTTATTTTTTATTTTTTATTTATTATAATTTTATTTTTGGCAGATGTTACAATGGTAGAAGACAGATATGAGCGGACAGGGAGATAAGTGAGTCTAGTGTGAATGATGTGAATCTCAGATAAATCACTAAAAGCTTTTGAAAAAAGAGAAAAGAAAAAGGAGAACATGAATACAGTGGAATGCCTACGAGGTCTCAAACCTACACAAAGAAAACTACATAAGCTGTCTAAAACCTACTGTACTCAAGGGAAAGTCCACTACTTGAGCATCCAATACCAAAGGAATAATCTTGACAGCATACATACAAATCAAATTATACAGACAAAATAGGTTCTACCTTTTAATTTAGTCTCTCTCTATATATTAGTATTAGTAATTTTATTTTTGTCCATACTTCCAAATTTGAATATATATATATATAGATAGATAGATAGATAGATAGATAGATAGTGTGTGTATACAAAGAAAATTAACTTTTGCATATATATGTATAATATAGGCTTTTGATGTATTATGTGTGAGAGTGTTTGAGGGGAAATCTCCATGTAATATGAGTATAAATTTTGTATTTGAGTATGAATAGATTTTTATACTTGTTTTTACATTTTTAATTAGGTATTTTATTTATTTACATTTAAATGTTTCCTAGTATCCCCTCTGAAAGTACCCTATCTCCTCTCTGCCTCCCCCTTCTCCCCAACGCACCCACTCCAACTTCCTGGCCCTGGCATTTCCCTATACTGGGGCATAGAACCTTTACAGGAACAAGGGTGTCTCCTCCCTTTGATGTCTGACTAGGTTGTCCTCTGCTACATATGCAACTAGAGTCATGAGTCCCACTATGTGTTTTCTTTGATTGGTTGTTTAGTCCCAGGGAGCTCTGGGGACACTGATTAGTTCATATTGTTGTTCCTCCTATAGGGCTGCAAAACCCTTCAGCTTCTTGGGTAGTTTCTCTAGCTCCTTCATTGGGGACCCTGTGCTCTGTCCAATGGTTGGCTGTGAGCATCCACTTCTGTATTTGCCAGGCACTGGCAGAGCCTCTCAAGAGACAATTGTATCAGGCTCCTGTCAGCATGCTCTTTTTTTACGTCTGCAATAATGTCTGGGTTTGGTGGTTGTTTATGGGACAGAGGATATCATCCTAAGTGAGGTAACCCAATCACAAAAGAACACACATGATATGCACTCACTGATAAGTACATATTAGCCCAGAAGCTCAGAATACCCAAGATACAATTTGGGAAACACATAAAGTTCAAGAAGAAGAAAGACAAAAGTGTGGATATTTCGATTCTTCTTAGAAGGAGGAACAAAATACCCATGGAAGGAGTTATAGAGACAAAGTTCAGAGCAGAAACTGAAGGAATGACCATCCAGATACTGCCCCACCTGGGGATTTATCCCATAAACTACCACCAAACCCAGACACTATTGCAGATATTTTTATATTACTGCTTGAATTAGAAGATTCATGACTGATTATTATTTTAATATGTCAGTAATACATCTTACAATATATCTCAGCTTATTGTACATAGCAGTTTGTTGTCTTATGTATTAATCATGGTGCTATATTATGCAATTTGTTCAAGTATGGTTTTCTATAAATTTCCTACTTAGAAAAAAATAATTATCACAAAAATTCAGAACTTCCTCCAAAAGAATTAAAAAAGACCCAAAGTACAGCAGAGTTAGGTACGTAAAAAACAAAAATCAAAACAAAACAAAACAAATGTGTGTGTGTGTATATATATACTATTATATATATATAGTCCGAACATGTTGTCACAGGAGACTGAGAAAGCATTAAGAATTTGAACAAAAATGAGCTACATAATGAATTTTCGCTCAGTTTAGATAATATAATGATACCCTGAATGGGATGGAAAAATACAAAAATTTTAAAAATATTTTCTTGTAAACTTTTTCTTACCCTTTTGTGTCCTGTCATCTGTCTATATACTGACAGGAATGGAAGTACAATAAGTGAAATAAAAAGAACTTTAAAACTACTTACCAGCAACATAATTGAATAAATGAGTAAATAAATGTAACACAACAAAAATATTTTATTTGAAGAAAAAGGAAATGAGGTGCACTGCTAACCTTTAGCGTCTGTATCCGACTTTGTAATCTGTACACGTCACTGAGATCACACATAAAATGCTTTCATAAAGGCAGTCCTCCTGATAACATCACTTCTGAACTTAGCACCTTCATATATATTTCCCACAATATTCTTTTGTATTTAGAGTTCTTTAGTATATCTTTGTATTCATTTTGGCTTGGAAATTATGGTAGATTCCAGGTATATTTAATTGATTGATCTCTCCTGAATTTATTTTCTGTTTATAAAATGATGATCCAATTCCCACTATTGCGATCACTATATCAAAATGAAACCTTGCTAAATGTTGCTGAATACTACCACTTGTTTAAGAAAGTTATATCATTGAGGAATCCATAACTGAAAGGTTTTAGGTATTCTAATTTTTCTATAACCTTAAAGTTACTGATTATCAAAAAACATTTTCAAACATTTCATCTGTAAGTGTTAATTCATAAATTCAAGTTTAATCCTTATTTACTTAAAAGTGAATAATTTTAGGTAGACATGGTACCACGAACCCTTTAGCACAGAATTTCAGGGACAGAGGTTGGTGCATATCTGTGTTCATGTCTAGCTTGGTCTCCTTAGGAAAATTCAGGATAGCAAGAGCTACATAATGAGACACTGGGTGAAAAATAAACACAATAAACCAAAACAACAACAATCACAAACCCCAGAAAAATAGTAATTTAATTTTGGTCCATGCTTCTAAAATTTGAGTTTATGATATTCAAAACATTACCACGTCAGACATTTTTAGTTACATATTTGGCTTTCAAAGAAAACAGAAATGGGCTTTGCACTACTTTTCTTGCCTGATGATCATTGAAGGAGAGCAGGGAATGAAACCAGGACCCAAAGAGATGGAGAAATCAAGGCATGGTGGTAGCAGGGAACAAAGTTTCCTCTGTGGAGCTGAAGGTCCTCATGCTTTAACAGGTGTGTATGGTAACTAATGTCAATAGCACTGTATTGTTTGACTAGTAAAAACATTAACACGTTTAGAAGCTTACACAATCAATACCATGTCTGGTGTCTTAACACTTTAGACTACAGTTTTTAATTATTTTTTTGCTTTTACATTTCTTCTGCTACCCATTCATGATCTTTCTATTTCTATATTCGCATATACACAAATATTCTTAGTAATTAAGTTACTTATTTGGCTGATTTCTATAGTAAAATATTTATTTAATTTTATTATATTGAATTGTATCTCTGTCACTATATTTTACAAGACAGTAATTTATTTCTCCATACATTGTTTCTGATTGAAATTTCTTGTTTCTATTATTTTCAAAGTCAGATATTTCCCCATTCATTCAGAAAATACAAAACCACTGTTTATGAGATTTTAGTCTTTTTCTTTCTTTTATTGCATAATAATATGCATATATATGTAAAGTTCTAATTTTGAATTTATTTTATGATAAATCAAATAGTATGAAATATGAAGTATGTCTCAACTGAAATTAGTTTTAAATATATAATATTTAAGAGTTTTAATTCTTGTAATCTTATTTTGGTATTTAAAAGATATGTGTTATATAAGGGGTAAGTATGACAATTTAAAAAGATACAATAAAGCTCTTCATAATCTAACAAAGTAAACATTAAAAGATACACAAATCAGAAAATTAATTTGATGTCTTAATATAATACTGTGTATTTTATGAGATAAAATTTACATAATTTATAGTTAATTATTCCCTCACTCACAAAGAGTACCCATTGTTCTGAGAAAACTCTTAGAGACACTTGGGCTCTAATTGTGTTGCTCAGAGTACAGTTTAACCTCAGACAATCATTATGGCAATAAAGTTAATGATCTCATTAAAAACACACCAACATATTTATAGGGCTGTTAACTGGATATACTTATTCAAGGTCCATGAAAGACAGAAAATTTTAATAGGTAGAAATAAAATAGTGGATATTTTTGTCATTTTAAAATATTTTATATCAAAATTAATGGGAAGCATGATTAATTACAATGGGAAATAATGAAAAGTATATTGAAGAGTTTTTGAAAATCTCTTTCAATATAATAATTTTAACATGTAAAGCATTATTGAAATATGTTTATAATTAATAAAAACCACCAAGCTTTCTAATAAGAAAATTCATAATTCAAAAGCTTGATTTTTATTCATTTTCAAAAAGTATTCTTACCTTTTTAAAAATTTTTAAAATTATTTATTTATCTATTTATTTATTTTTGGCTTTTTGAGACAGGTTTCTCTGTATAGTCCTGGCTGTTCTGGAACTCACTCTGTAGACAAGGCTGGCCTTGAACTCAGAAATCTGCCTGCCTCTGCCTCCCAAGGGCTGGGATTAAAGGTGTGATCCACCACTGCCCTGCACATTCTTACTTTTAATGCAGATTTATATGTTTGCAATTATAGATTCTAACATTGAATTTTATGACAGATGTCTCTGATTGTTTGTACACACAGGTGAGCGAAACTAATGCACGCTGGTTCCTTCTTTCTCCCATGTGCATCCTGGGGATCAAACACAGTGTTTGGAAGCAAATGATATTACCTGCTAAACCAACGTGATTGCAATAGCATACGACCTTTCATGGCTTATTGTCATAGTAGTATTTAATATCAGCTCTTAACACATAGATAGCATTAAACAGACTAATACAGCACTTTCTTGTTTTTTGAGAAATTTCCATATTGCTTTCTACAATGAGGGATCCTAACAGCTAAACAATTCCCCCTCTTTTGAATCTTTAGAATGATTTATTATTTAATTTTTTATTTTTATTTTGAAAATATATTCTTCTCTCATACAATACATCCTAAACCATACTGAGCCATAGTTTTCCATCCCCCTTTCTCCTCTCACCTCTCCACACCTACTGTCTCCCAGATATACTCCCTCTCCATTTCTCTTTAGAAAAGAACAGGCCTCCCAGAGTAACCCAACATGACAAAAACAAGACACAATAAGGCAAAGCAAAAGCCCTCATATTGAGGCTGTAAAGGGCTACACAGTAGGAGAAAAGGGGTCCCAGGCACAGGCAAATAATCAGAAACACACCCCATTTCCATTGTTATGATTCACCCAAAACACCAAACTACCAGCCATACACATGCAGAGAGGACCATGTCTGTGAGCCTCCATCAGCCCTGAATCAATTAAATTCACAGAGACTGAGGTGGCAAGGCTGATATTTAATTTCTTAAATGTATGCTATTAAAATATAGTTTTGTCATTTCCTCTTGCTTTTTCTCCCTCCAGCTTTTCCCCTGTATCCATTTTGCAGTCTTTCAAATGAATATTTCTCAATTGCTATATTCACTATAATTTCTATATATCAAATTATTCTCTATTACTTTGCTTATATACATATACTATAATATATATAATTACATTACTTAGTAGTATATATATTATTTGAAATTATATATTTCCAAGATTATAAGTACACTTGCTCAACATGTATAATATATAATGTTAAATATATGATTTCAGGCTGATGACTTGGTATTAGTTAATTAATTTGCAGTCTCTTCCTTGGGGAAGAATATTTCAACCACTGTTTTTTATTAAGTGTCTCACTGTCTAGGATTGGGTCTCCGTGAGCTTTCGTTCTTTCATGTTAGCATGTTTATCTGTGTTTCTCTGGCTCAGGACCTGTATAAGCTGCCATGCTGATGAGAATTCACTGTTGCAGCTTCTTGACCCTGACATTTATAGGACACAAAGTTTAGTAGCAAACTTTTGGTTTTCCTGGCTCTTCCGATCTTTCTACCTACTTTCCTGAAAAGATCCCTGAGCCTTGGATATAGTAGTTGTAATCGATATGTATCAATTGGGACTTGACACCACAAATCAATTCTACTCAGGACTTTTAAAAATTATTTGTTCAATTTAGTTGACAAATTATATTTTCATATGAAATATTCTTATCATGTTTTCCTGTCCCACTATTCCTCCTTCCCAACATGAGAACACCTCAACTTCATACTTCTTTCCTTTAAAGACACACAAAAATATAAATAAAAAGTAAAGAAAAACAATAAAACATTCGCCCCTTCACCACACAACACAAACAGAAATAGCAATGTACAATTAAAAGACCCAAAACACCAAACCACCCAAACATTCCTTGAAAAATAAAACTGTTTTGTCTTCCTTCAAGAGTCATTCACACCTTACACTTCCTCATCTGGCATGGGGCCTTGGTAAATTTATCCCATCTATGGGTATAGGTTGGTTGAATAAGTCCAGTTTACAGGTCTTATGTATGGTGCCATAATGTTGAGAGATCCCTAGAACATTGCAACTGTTCTATCCAGTAAAATTCATCTTCTAGCAATTGTCCAGGTTTCAAGCTCTTTTATTCTTTCTATTCCTTCTTCTACCAAATTCCCTGAGCCTTAAATGTAGGGCATGTGTTATATATGTCTCAATTCAATCCATGTCCCTACAACTTATTCTTTGCCTTTCAACCAGTTGTGGGTTTTCTGTGATGCTTTCCATCTACTGCAAGAATGATCTATTTTTTTTCTTTTTTCAATGATCAGTATGAGCTACACTTCCTTGTGGGTATATGGATAAATATTTAGAATGCAGATATAACAGTCTGATCCATTTAGTCAGTGTGATATAACTGGCTGTATGTAGACATTTGTGCAGGTCACTTAGTTGTTTCAAGCATATGAGAATAGTTGTCTGGTCTCTCCTCTCTTCTCAGGTACCTTTGCTGGCCAATCTACTCAGAGTAAGTTTCCTAAGTATTCCCTGGGACCATGAGAAGTTTTAGGATGACTCATGTCTGCCTCACATTGCTAATTTGACTGAAAATAGCTTCCTGGCTGTTTCATAATAGGAGGTGGACAGGGTTGTTAAATTCACATTCTAATGTAGGAGATTTCTTGAGAAGGGTTAGTTCTGGCTGGAATTTTCCTCCGAGGCAGTGCAGCACTGTGCAAATGTAACTCTTCAGAATGGGCTCAGGTCATCTGAGAGTTTCAACTTTTGCAGGCTCAGATGTTTCAGTTTTTCATGACAAGTGAGGAAACCACTGGTTGACATCCCACCTGCTGTTTCCACTGATCACTTCCCTCTTGATTCAAGGTTAGTCCTGAGGCACAGCAGTGCAGCACTGTATTGCCTTCTGTATAAAATTCTCAGGTATCCTTACATTCTGCAGTGTTCAGTACATGTGCTAGACCTCTGTCTCCACCTCTCCAGTGAACTGTTTATTGCATCTTATTTGGTCTGAAGTCATAGAGAGAAACTAACCATGTATGCACTAGTGCTCAATCTTGTTTAAATTTACCATCAAATTTTTCTAAAGTACATATCAATTAATTATATAGCATCAATTTTTACAATGAAATTATCAATAGTTGGCTAGTTAACCAAAATTCACAAAGTCTCTCTTGAAAGAATATTTTATTGTAAGTATGACTTTGTTATAAGTAAGACCACTGTTACCGGAGTTCTCCGAAATCTGTGTGAAAATCCAAACTTCCTATAGTTCTGAAGATAGACGTTAAAAACCAGCTTTGGTGATGCCAAGAATTTAAAATGAACTAGTTAGGGGGGATCTTAGTCTAAGACAAGTCTTATTTTTGAAGAGAAGATGAAGATACACAGAAACAAGATGCTTATGTGACAAAATGCAGAAATTGGACTAGTGATATCTGTGAGTCAAGGGGTTAGAATTGCCAACAAACCCTCACAATATAATAGAAGATGGGTACTGATACTCTCTTCTAGGATTTAAAGGGACTCTAGCCCTTCTTAAAAAGGGGTATCCATGATGCTTTTGCTGTCAATTTTCGTAGCCCTTGCTGTGAAAGAAGAATAATCCAGCTCCACTTGAATTATACTGCAGCTTGGTGTTTTAGAACAAACATCCGTGCCTGCAGTTTCTGAGTGCTTAATGGGGGCCTCAGTATCTTTAGGAAATTAATTTACTTCATATCCCACCTTACCCCTATTTTTAAGAGAGAAAGACATGAACACAAGTTATTTGTCTACTCAGAAGGCCCAGCAGCAGCTAACCATTCAAAGTCCATATACCTACAGAAATATGTGTCTTGAGCTAAAGGAAATATGTCAGGCTTTCGCCTAAATTTTATATCAGATTTGAATCTTGCATGAGCTAATCATTTCATACAGTGCATTACATTCATGTGATGTATCTTTGTAATTTTCAAAATCTACAAAAACCATACTCAATTGTGGTTTTTTTTTTAATTCTCAGAGGACTTCCACACACACTTGCAAATTTCATTACACTATAACCCATTTTAGATTGTGTTATTTCATATATATTCTAAAATACACCATAACTCTGTCATAGATATCTTAGAATGTAGGCAGTCTAGTGAGTAAATATATACTCAGCAAAAACCAGAGTTTTATAAGACCCAGAAAAATCTCAGCATTGTCTCCATTACTATGTGAAAAAGTTTATCCATGTTATCTTACAGAAACTGCTTAATTCTCAGGAGTTTTGTAAGACTGGGTTTTTATATATATGAATTCTTAAAACTTGATTACATATTTATATTTATTAGTCTTTAGTATATAAGGCCATTAATAATCAATACTGTATTTGTTTTGAGTTATTTTATGGAATCTGCAGTTTTCTTGGTTTTTTAAATTTATATATTAGTTATTGAATTTCCTTTGAAAAAAAAATCTTTTACAGTTAAGTGGTTCTATAAATCACAAACCAGATTTTTGCACTTGATTCAAGCATGTTAAGTTGTTAGTTTAGAATCCACTGTGATGCGTTTATAGAATAGGAATTTACAATCAATGCTATGCAGCTGTTTGGTTCTACACACAGTTAACTATTGTGCCTTAACAAATAAGCTTTCCACTATACTGTGCCAAATTTTGTAACTTCATTGATGGGTATTTACCACTTAAATTCTTTTAAGATGTCTTTTTTTCCCACTTGGCTTTCATAACATAACAATTTTCTTTAATTGCAAATTTTGCTTTTTAAATCTTGTTTACAGACTATCAAAATTGTGAAACTTTGGCTTTAGTATCTAGATTTGCAAAAACATTTATCTATTCATTGCTCTAAATATTATATAATCTTACTCATTTCAAGCTTTTTGTGCCTTAAAATACTAGTGTAAAATACACAATTTATCTACCTGTGTAATTTTCTTTCATCAGCAATATTTTAAATTAAATACATCACGGTTTGCCTTTCCTACAGATAATTGTGAAACATTTGTTAAAATTGAGCATCAAATTTGTAAACATTGACTTTTAGAATTTCGGGTTCAATACTTTTAGATTGCTAATTGTTTTCTAGGAAACAAGGCTGATAATATTTCTGAATATTTTTATATTCTTGCTTGTTCTAGTACTAGAGATTAGAATTTTGGCTTTGTTATGCTAGGCAAATGCTTTACTACTGAGCTGTATCAATTGCCCTCTATCTACTCTTGAATCCAGGTCTCATTAAATCTCCCTAATCATTTTGAAGTAATTTTCCAACTCAGGTGTTCTTTGAACATGTAATGTTCTTACCTCAGCCTCTGTAATTATCATTACAAAGTGTATCTTCATATATCTTCAACCATGAAGATGCTATAATTTTATTCTTCTCAGCAAATCTTAAGAAAGTTTCCTCTTCCTGCTTGAACTGGTGTCATGTTGAAGCAAACCCACATCAGCTTCCATGCAGAACAACTATCATGGCTCATAAGTGGACTGCTTCTAATTTTGTAATCTACAGACTTTCTTACATGAAACACATACATGCTTTTAAAAGCATGAAAGAAATTTGTTAGTATTTCCAGACTGTCTTATATTTCACGTCCAAACTTCAAAGGTTGTAATGTGCTTACACTTATTTATATATTTTATTTTAGTTTTCTAATGTCTTTTTCTTCAATCACCATTATTGTTTCTGTGGATTTGTTTTTTAAATGAACTACTATTCACCAGTACTAGGATAGGAAAGTTCAGTTCTCACTATTCATTTTGTAAAGCCCTACCTCCAGGCCTGATGTGTGAGTCTCAGAAGGATGAACACTCGTGAGGTGATTTGGTTTAGATTAAACTATGGCCACACTCTCAATTTGATTGCACCAATTAGAACATCAAGGACTTAGCTGTATAATTTAACAGGCAAGAAGAATTCCTGCAATGCCTATAAAGTCTACTGGCCACTGGGTGTTGAATTTATAGCATCCAGAACTAGAGCGATATCAAGATACTCTCTCACATTATTTCATTCTAAGAAGCCTAGGGCACAATATGAGGTCTTTCTACAGAGTATTTTTTCTCTCTTTTATAGAAATCTCTGTAGTATTGGCTAACTATGAAGGACAGCTTCAAAAGGAACATATTTGTACAACAAAAGAACTAGGGTGCTTTTTATTAAGATTCATGAAATACTGTCTGTTTTGTATAGAAATCTTTTTAAAAATGAAAATTGAGCTAGAAAGCTAATTAAAGTGATTGATTTCTAATAACTGAAATAAAAGAAAATTCAAAATCCTTTTACTTCATGGACAATAAGTGTCAGTGAATAAATAGCAGACTTTTGGAAATAAGTTCCCGGAAATGTACCTTTTTTATATACTGAATATGTATTTAACCTTTTCTAAATAGTTGTGCTGCTATATAATAACTTTAATTCTATATATTTCTCATATATTCATATCAAAATAAATATGTTTTTTCAGTTTACGTGATATCTATAAATTATCCATTGATTAAAAAACATCAGTAATAATAATTTCAAATAAAATTCAAATTTTTGATTACCTAAAATATATTTAATATAAATATTTAAAAGGGAGTTTAATATGACTATTTAAAAAATACTTCAATTCTCTACATGACCCTAGAGCTTTAACAAATCTCAGATCAATGCCAACAAAATGAGTATGGGTGATTCACTCCAATATATATATGTCATTTGGAATAATTTCTATACAAAATTGTAAAGAAAACAAAAATCATCACAGGACAATTAGATTTAAAGATGTCATATAAATAGGTCACTACAAAGTAAACTATTGATAAACCACTTAAAATGCAACATATTAGAGAGTTATTGGTTAACCTTTATAACCCCTATTAAGAATGATCTTCTTCATTGTTTTTCCAATGTAGTATGATCATTATGAAAGCTATATAGACACAAGCAACAAAAATGTACTTATCAAATTTTATTGCCTGCACACAAAGACACACACACACACAGAGTAACCTAGAAATAATGAAAAAGAGGTTATCAACTTGAGTCATGAATTCTGAAATAGGTTAGCGTGAAGATAATTCGAAGGAGCTGTGTATGGAAAGAGAAACTCTGAAATTACAAATCTGTGCTATTTTTACATAAGTGAAACTTTCAGGGTAGCTATTTATGTAAAAAAGCTAAGTCTTTGATTGTAAGGAAGGGCAAAGGATAACAACAGGAGTCTATTTATAGATATATGTTCAGAACTCTGTTATATCTGTCACTATAGTTTTTCATAAATAATTTGAATTGTTCTCTCAGGGACATAGTAGTTTACATCCTAATACTTGATTGTTAAGAATGTCTGTGCTCAGTTTCAGAAAAAGAATAGATGTGCCATTTCTGGTCCAGAATATTTTTCAATAATAATTTTACTGCTGAAACAAAACCTTTCCTCTATCAGAGAAAGAAAAAGGCAGAAATTATAGTTCTTTAGTATTGGGACCACATGGAAGGGAATTTTAACCAAAATACTATCTGGTATATAATAGAAACAAGAGAAAAGATAAGGCTTTGCATTGATAAGCCACTAAGTCCATGATAACATTTGTTATCACAGCAGGACCCAGGATATCTTAACTGATGTAAGGATAACCAAGGATAGTCCCCTGATAAAAACATAAGACAAATAGGAACAGCAGAGGATGAATTATGTCAGGGAAATGAATGCTCCATATTCTTTATAGATATATAGTCTCTTTTAAGCCCCATAATATGTTGATATTATCACTCTTTTGTGCAAAAATGTTTATTATTGTGTGACAGTAAATTAATTTATGTGAAATCTAAAATATTACCTCTGTTTTCAGAAAGGTAGTATATAGGAAATTTGAATTATGTTTTATTATTATAGTATCTAATTTGTTGTATATTTTTGTAAAAAGTTTAATTGATTTATTTTAATATCTAGACAAATAATGATGAACAAAATTTAATGTGCTTATTTTATTTGGATAACTTTACATTTTAATCACATTCACTTACCAGTTTACCCTGATCTCATTGCATATCTACAATATTTTGAATATTACTTTAAGTATTGAAACTGGTATTATGAACACAGTTACTAATATCCCTGTTCTATGAATCACAAAACATATGTATCAAGAAAACATAATACATATAAATGAATACATAAAATGAGAACAGAAAATATAAGAACAAATTACTGATTTATTACTGAAGAAAGAATAAGCAGTGAATCTTTAAAAATAAGATGAGGATTTAAAATGCTAAATAAAGACAGTTGTGGTGGCACACGCCTTTAATCCCAGCACTCGGCAGGCAGAGGCAGGCAGATTTCTGAGTTCGAGGCCAGCCTGGTCTATAAAGTGAGTTCCAGGACAGACAGAGCTATCCAGAGAAACCCTGTCTCAAAAAAAAAAAAAAAAAAAAAGGAAACTGGTAACTTTTTTTTTTCAGAGAGCAACTATGTTTTGAAGGAGACCGTGTCTTGTTATGCATTATACTAATAAACTGAGTAGAAAAAATTTTGGGAATTCCTCAATTGCTAAACATGTTTTCAATTTACTAGAATAAATAATCAACCATTTTCAGCCAGAAGCAGTGAAGAGTGATATATATATATATATATCATGCAATTGAGTTCTTATTTTAAGAAGAAATTTAACCTACTGAGAAATACAGCACAAGGACATAGGTAAGAAGAGAAGTTTAGCATTTATCCTCAAACTTGGAGCCAAAGGTATATGAGATATAGTAAAAAACAAAACAAAACAAAACAAAACCAACAAACAAAACATATGCAAGGATTTTCAAATGTAGATGTAAAAATGTACTTAGTAAAGCCATGTAAACCTTAATAACAAATACATAGAAACTCTGTGTCTTTGGCATGATAAATAGCAGAGCAAGGGTTCCCGATGTCAGGATGGAGAAGACTTCTTAACATATATTAGAATGAAGGTGGAAGATTCACTTAGGCCATAGTGATTTTAAGCCTTCAAGTACTTATCCATGTAGGTATTTTAAATATAAATGTATAATAGGCAGTTATGTGTGGCAAGGCCATGCTAAATATATAAACATATAAAGATACAAACTTCAAAGGTCATTTAGCTTGGAAGATTGAAAAATAATAATATGGAGTATTTTTTAAAGTTATTATTCACTTTATTTATTTATTTATTTGATTATTTATTTTTTATTTATTTTACACTCCAGATTTTATTCCCCTCCCGGTCCTACCTCCTCCCTGCCCCTCCCCCGTCTAAATTCCCTGGGGTCTCCAGTCTCTTGAGGGTTAGGTGAATCTTCTATGACTGAACACAGACCCGGAAGTGTGTTGGGGACCTTCATAATAGCTGGTGTATGCTGCCTGGTTGGTCCAGTGTTGCCCTCCTCCTCAGCTTCTTCCAGTCTTTCCCTAATTCAACCACAGGGGTCATCAGCTTCTGTCCACTGGTTGGGTGCAAATATCTGCATCTGACTCAGCTGCTTGTTAGGTTTTTCAGAGGGCAGTCATGCTAGGTCCCTTTTTGTGAGTGCTCCATAACCTCAGTAATAGTGTCAGGCCTTGGGACCTTCCTTTGATCTGGATCCCCAGATTGGGCCTGTCTTTGTATCTTCTTTTCTTCAGGGTCCTCTCCACTTCCACCCCTGCAGTTCTTTAAGACAGGAACAAAGCATCATAAAAAATTAAATTAAAATTTTGAGAGAAGAGAGACAAGAGGTACAGAAATAAACCATTAAATATCTTCTGGTCCTTAACCAGATACTTATTAAGCATACAAAGACCATTCTATTTTAACAATAATATATATTATAACTTTATTGCTTTAAAAAATAGCAGCTTTATAGATATTTTAAAATATATAGGATATCTCTAGTACAAACTATAAGCAAGGAATTGGCAATAAAATAAAATTGCAGAAGTGTTTGCATCACAAGCAGAAATGGATAGTTGGTTGGGGAAGCTTTATACAGAATTCTGACATTCTCTCTAGTGTGCATTGTGAATCAATATATTTCTTTTGTAGAAGCAACATGGCTTATCATGTTCCTTCTGTACATTAAAAATGTAGTCCATAAAGATGTAGTCTTGATGTTTTGCCAATATAGGGTTTTTCATCATTGATATGCATAATGTATGCCTGGAGTGCAGTATTAACACATTCTGGGTTTGGGGGGTTCTCATTTGAATCTCAAAATATCATTTCATTTCAAATTTGTTTTCCTGATACATGTTTAATCTCAAAGATATAAGTCGTTTAAGAATATGAATTGTATAATTTTAAGTTAAGAATCTATGGATATCTAAAAAAATTCCTTTAGGCAAAGATACACATTATCAGTGAAAATTATGATGGTATTACAGGTGTCTCAAGTTAACATAGATGTAACTGTCAAACACAAGAATGTGAAATAATTCAAGATCAGAATAAGTTCTTTTCCAAAAAAATTAATTAGGTTTAGTGGACATGATCCCAAAGGGGGTACTCACACTTCTTTCTTAACAAAGAATTCAAGGTATAAGATTTCAAAGTACCAAAAAGTCTCAGTGAGTATAGGAGTGTGTGTGTGTGTGTGTGTGTGTGTGTGTGTGTGTGTGTGTGTGTGTGTGTGTTCCATCAGTAGATGACCCCTACAAAATAAACTCAACAGTTCTTTTTTGTCTCATAATGCTTTTTACATGTTTTTCATTACTGGTCTTAGTTTATGTATTATGATTTTTGATTTTGTGCTTTTATCTGGTGTTACTGTTTATGTGTGTGTGCATGCACGCATGCATTCTGTATGTGCTCTGTGTGTCTATGTTCTATTTGTCTGTCTGTCTGCATATGTATGTGTTTCCCGTATTATTTTTTTCTTGCCTTCGTTTCATTTTCTTTATATATGCCATTTGTTTTCAAAAACGATGAGAAAAAGAAAGCAAAAGACATAGAATTATGGGGGACTGTTGGGGGAGTGGAACAGATCTAAGAGGAAATGAGGAAGTAGAGACCATGATTATGATATATTACATAAAATATATTTCCTATTTAAAAAAAAAATCTCACCCAAAATATTTCATTCACATTTGCATGAAAGCATATCACATTTGAAAGTAAGTGTAATTCAGAATATTATATTCTGATCAGAATACTTATTTCTTATCAAAGAGTATGCTGTATTTCACGTTGAAATCTTACAATAATAGAAAATCAAACTTAGTGTGTCTCAACATAAGCTAACAATGTATTTGATGTGTTTGTAGTAGTTGACTAGAATTCTTTGATGCCTTTCATACATTTTTAACATTTTAAATCTTTCATTGTAAATTTATGTCTTATTTTTAATACATGATGCTACTTGAGGTGCATAAGCATGTAGTAACACAATTGACATATGTTCAATTGATGCCTCATAAAAAATATAATAAAGCATTTACCTGTTTGTTACTTCAGATGCTAGTATTCAATAGCAACAAAATTCTTACATAGTATTTGAAGATACTACAGGAAATATCCTAAAATAAGAAGGAATTATAGATTGTTTGAATCTAGGATCACCCTCTTTTATTCTAGTAAAATATAGTCAAATACTATTTTTGGATATTTTTCTTAGGTCTGTTTTATTCAATAATACCTCAAATTGTAGAATCAAAATGAGAGAAAAATTTACTTTTATTGTTCAGGAAATTTAAACAAACTAATAATTAAAGTCCTTACTGTATCTGTGAGTTATACAAATTGCATAATTTATTAGAAAATGGCATTTTGATCTTTGCTTATGTTTAACTGCATATGTATTGACTGTCCTTTAGGGATATCTTTTTATTATTATTATCTCTCAACTCTGCTCATATATATTTTTCATGCACTGAGTGCTATTTTATACTGAAAAATAAAGTAGGACATACACAATATAATTTTTAAACTTATTGATTTTTTTTTTAATGACCAAGACTTGAAGTGATGAGCATGGTCTTTAAATTCAACAACAGGCATAGTCTTGACCTTCTAATGGATGATGAAATCTGTTCTTTGTCACTACCCCCACTTGGTATTTGATCTTTCTCTCAGTCTTAGATTTACAAAAGGAGATGGTGGTAGTCACCTGTGAGGTTTCTTACATGTTCACTGGTGACTTCTATTGTCATGAGTGTGTTGCTGAGGTTGACATGATTCTTCCTTAGGATTGTCTGAATCTCCCTTTATTTTTTTTATTTTTTGCTTCCTCTTCATCTTGCCAGGAACAAGAAAGAGAATTATATAATTAAGAGTTTGAGGAACTAACGAAATCATTAACAGCAATCATTTTGGAGGGGGGGGAGAAAAAGAAAAAGAATTTGTAATGCATGTTACATTTAGTAGTCTATTCAGATGGAATTAGGGCTTTCATATAAAAAACTGTGCTATCATCTTCTACTTATGTTCAGCACTATAAAGGTATTAGCATTGCTTTACAAAGCATATAAAGTAGGGTGCATATTGACAGATATAATTGAAAGTATGTACTATCAAATTATATATCAACCCAAATGTGAGTAGATAAAACACTTTACTTCATTTGGTTCGTTATGGATCATCAAATGTAAAGGACAGCCTCTGTGTATCCAGACAAATCCGTGCATCTCTTAACATGGAGGGTGCAGTGAAGCTCTTGGATGTAAACTAAAGCAATTCAAGGTAAGAGTTAGGATTGCTGTTCACCATATACAATACATAGAGGATACTTGAATGGACTCAGAGCACTTGTCCAGGATTTCTCCTAAAATGAGTTGATGACTGTTTTCAAAGGGGCTTTTAAAAAATAAACAGACTATATTATTAGAGGGAGGCTGCCCAACAATAGGGAAACCATGTTAGGTGTATGTAATCACATGATAAAAGTTTAAAAGAAATGGTTATAAATAGTAGGCTTGTTTGTTGAAATACACATCTGCCATTATCGAAGCAACTATAAGTAAGGTATTCAAAGTAAAGTAGAATAGGGAAGGAAGTTAATAAGTTTTGATACAAAGAAATCCTAAAAAAAAAAAAAAGAGAGAGAGAGAGAGAGAGAACTAAAGAACTAGCTTTAACTTATAGCCAGTTCAGCATGCTTATGTGCTAAGTGACCAGGAAAGCACTATCTAAAGAAAGCCTTCACTATCCTTCATACTTAGTTTTCAATAGCCTTAAGCTCCTTTCCATCCATTGCTGGAGATGGTAAGAGAAATTGGACATCTAAGAAGTGTTTTATTTCAAATATGTTGGTAGTGGAGAGGGCTAAATATATGGTTCATGCATGAAACACTCTCTGGGTAAGTATGGGTTCCCGAATTCAAAAGCACAAAAAACATGACAACGAACCTGTGTCTATTATCACCTCTTTATGAGGCCAGATCTCCTAAACTGAAGAAGGATGGGGCTTATAGCGAATCCCTGGAATATTCACGGCCAGCTAGCCTGGCTTACACAGCAGTAAACACAATACTTCCGGAATGTGAGAACTTAAACATGAGTTTGCACACTGACTTCCACATATGTGCCCAGGTACATGCATACCCATACTTAACCACATATGTAGACATACACTTATATCATATACCCATTCCTCAGAACATACATGAACACATTCACACACAAACACACACACTGGGACACATAAAGGAAGTATTGTTTATGTTTTACTAGACAATAAATAATGATATTTACAACTAAAATATAAGCTGTCTAAATATGACTAAAATATACCTCTTATCTAATGCAGGTAGACATTTAAAGTTAGAAATTATACAAGGAGAAGGAAACTGTAATTTTACAGAATTGTCAGATTTGGAAAATATGAGCAATGAACAAGGGGCACAAATTTTATTTTGATAGTATTTGTATATTGCTTGCTCTTCACATACCTTGATTTAATTTATTTTTATTGATTAATAAATCACTTAATTTCTTAATTTAATCATTTTTATTGAATTTAAAATCTCATTTAACATAAAATCATATTTTAAAATTATCTTTGTGTTTGGGGAAGTTTTGTATGATCACCCCCCCCCACACACATTTTCGTCTCCAGTCTCAGGGGAACTTTGTGATACTTCCCATCAATTGATTCATATTCATTCTGTGTTATACGGAGGAGGAATCGCAGAAGTGTTTTGTATCATAGAGGAAATAGGTCTTCTTGTCTAGTAATTTCAAAGTTAACAACCATGTTCAACATTTAAAGGAATTGTGTTAATGCTGGAGCCTGCCTGGCCTTAGGGGAATGAGCTGAGGAGGGACAGTCTTGGGCAAAGGCCAACTGACTGATGACCTGGTCTTGTAACCATCTCTAACTGCATGGGATGCTATTAGCTGATGGCTTCTGGAGGCTTAACACTCTCTTGCTTATTCTTTGGCTGGAAACTGCTTGTCTTGGAGATTAACACCTAGCAGCAGGGAATTAGGTAAAGGATTTATTGCTAGGGCTTCCTTCTCTGTCTGCAGTAAAAACACTCTCAGCTGGCTAGGCTAGTTAACTCTTTATGAACCAGAGAGAAAGGAAAGGAAAAGAATTAAAATTCTTTACATAGGTAAGCATGCACAGATTTGATATACATTTATATCAAATCTTAGTCAATGGGCTACTCCAAGGAAATCCACCCACCTGCCAGGCTTAAACACTCCTAGATGGCCCCTGACATGTGGATTAGAAGGAGTAGCTTCTATTTTTTTACATTGATTATCTGAAAAGAAAGCAAGAATTGAGTATGATCTATATATTATATAAGTAATTTTATTTGAAATACAATTTACGTCTGCTGCTATAAACAAGGATTAAGATTTTGACCACTGTATTAGAGATGAAATAATATTTAAAAAATCATGAATTAGTCTTCAAAAAATAAAATAAATCTATTATTTCTTACACAACTGTCAAGACTCGGTGCAAAGCTCAGATGGTATATTCGCTTCCATTATGACAGCTTATACCCTCAGCACAAGACATGTTTTAAGATTGTTTCTTTCTTCATTTGAAATTCTTTACCTGCTCTTAACCACCATCTTAAATATTCTTGAATTTGGTATTGAGAATTCATTTCTGTTTACAATTCTTTATGTGTGTTACTGAGTTCTGCAACCAAACAGGAAAATAAGGCTTTGGGGGATTGGAGGCTCTTCCATTTTTATCCAAGTCATAACTTCTTTACAGCTGAAAGATTAAAAGCTATTCTTAAGCCAGGTAAACACTGTATGAAGCTTTTCTAGAAAATAACTCTAAAAATCACAAGAGAGCATCAACAACTTTGATCACTGCAATTTTTATTTTTTGGGGGGGAAAATGTTGTCAGGTATACTCTTTTATAGGACTCAAACCATCAAGAAGAATAAAGGTTTTTATAGAGATAATAATCAATGTCCTGAATAATATTTACTTAGTTATAATATTAGGAAAACAGCAACAAAGTATCCCTGATGCTTTTACCTATGAAAATTGAATGGATGTAGTAAAATTGAAACAAACGATGTAGCAGTGAAATTCTGCATTCTCTTTTTGTTTGTTTGTTTGTTTTTGTTTTTGTTTGTTTGTTTGTTTGTTTGTTTAGAGACAGGGTTTCTCTGTATATCTCTGGCTGTCCTGGAACTCACTTTGTAGACCAGGGTGCCCTGGAACTCAGAAATCCGCCTGCCTCTGCCTCCCAAGTGCTGGGATTAAAGGCATGTGCCACCACCGCCCTGCTGCAATTCTGCATTCGTGCATATGAGCATGTGCATACACATTCCCAGAAAGAGTTTACCAGAAAACTATGTAATGTTTGCAATATAATGTCATGGGGAAGTGAATATTTGGGGGATTAACATTATAGATTCAGAATTTTTTATCTTACTTATTTCCCTTTAGGCGTTGTATACATTTAAACAGATATTTTAGTTGAAAATATTATCATGTTTTATTGTACTCTTGTAAGTCTGCTATTGGTTTTAAAACTAAGAAATAACCAATCCTTTATATTTTTTTAAAATCACTAAATTTATTTTTTTCTTTCATGCATATCAAATTCCCCATCAGCATTTAAAATGTACACACATAAAATCACTTAATGCATATCTTCTCACACATCTATAATTTTCACATATATGTACTTTGCTGTATGTGTACACATAGGTATGAAATTATAAATGCATATTGGAAGTAAACATTACTTTTACTAATTCAAACAACCAAAAGCAGAACAGCAAAAATGTGCTACAAATAAAACCAACTCATAACCCTCTGCTTATAAACAATGTATGCTGAACTTTACTCAGGATGAAGTTTTTTTCCTGATAATTATGGATTATCAGAACATTATGCAAAACACTTAACTAGGACAACCACAAGTATTTATTTCAAAGCCATTATAAAATATACTGACAATTTATGAATATACTTTAAAGCAAATCAAAGGGTGAAATTAAAAGCTTTCAGCTTCTGAGATGAGTTACGGAAGGGGATTATGTTTCCAATATCTTTTACAGTCCCCGCTTTGACAATATGCAAAATAATTGACAGCTGTTGCTTGAGAGTCCTTAACTATCAACTTGAATGTAATTGGTGTGCTCCTTTTAAATTTCATGAGAGGTTTGAGATTTGAAAGTCACTGTAGGCTCATTTTGTGTGTAACATCTATGTCTCAGAGTTAAGATACAAGTTACTAATTGTAGGGGCTGCTTTGAGCTTTTAGTAGAGGCTTCCAGAAAAGGTGGACTATGATATCTTACTGGCCCTGTCAAAAGTTTGAACAGTAGCATAAGAGTTTGTGAAAGACCATGAGAAATGAGAAAGCTGTGTCTGGAGCTATATAAAATAAAGTCTAAAACAGGTGGCTGGAGAGATGGCTCAGAGGATAAGAGCACTGACTGCTCTTCCAAAGGTCCTGAGTTCAATTCCCAGCAACCACATGGTGGCTCACAAACATCTGTAATGGGATCTGCTGCACACTTCTGATGTGTCTGGAGACAGCTTCAGTGTACTCATAAACTAAAAAATAATTAAAAAAATAAAATAATTTCTTAAAAATCTGAAACATTTGAATAAATCTAATTTTAGAGCATGGGCTCACATTAAGCAAAACAAACAATCTAGATGAGCAATTCTCTCATGAGTGAACATGAGAAACAGACCAACGCAATGCCTATGTGTCACTACACATATAAATATAAGGTCAAGACACTGTATCTTCTATATAACGCTAATATACACGTTTAGTGTATAAGTGAATCTTGGATATTGTAACTTAAATCCGACAAGGATTATTTTTATTTTGATTACACCCAACTTGGAATTAGCAATGCCTTGCAAACTGTAAATGCAAAAGAGGTGTTTTGCTTTCAGTTACACTCAGCTGTATATATATATATATATATATATATATATATATATATATATATATATATATATATGAAAACCTGACCATATGTTCATTCTTCATATTTCTGGCTTTTGAATAGACAATACTCACACCCTCTATTTTGAAGAGATGCATGGGATGTTCAAACATGAGTACATCAATATTAAGCGAATAAAAGGTAGAGAGCTCAAAGATAGTAGCTAGTTTTACAATTCAGAAGTAACATGAGTCATGGAGTCCACAACCAGATTTTATATATTTATATATTTCCTCTTTATATGATTAATCTAGGAATTTGAAGTGTTTGACTCTTATAAACAGCTGTTAATAACCAGGGTTCTTATCCAGTATCAGTTATTTTCAAACTTGAGGTTTGACTAAAAGTTCAAATATATTTTGACAGTAATTTCATTCTCCAAAGATATATAAAATGTAATATGTATTTTTATATTCATTTTGAATATGCGTTTTCATACTCAAACAAAAAAGTCAGTGAAAGATTAATATTTTGTAATTAAAAAGCAATAATTTATGATGATTATTACATCACACTATAATTATTTTCTATGAGATTACTCTTGAGACAGATTAAAAGACATGTATAATGTTTAAATAGGAAATCAGAGATAGAAAACCAGGAGAGCTGGCAGGCAGATGATTCTCAGAGGCCCACCACAGCTATGAGGCCTGCCCATAGTGAAAGATGCAAGTATGTATTGCAGAGATGATAGAGAAAGAGATGCAGAATCACTTGCTATCTATGATGAAAGGCACAACTGGAGAGAGGAGGGTGGAGGTGATGTGGGTTGTGGAGAGGAGTAGACCGTTGCAAATAGCCTGCCCTGTCACCTGAGGCCATGGTGAAACCATGGTCCTACTGAGGGCCATGTGTAGGTAGGTGGCCATGCAGCAGTATATATCTGTATTGTCTATGGCTCATATCACTACCAATGACTATGATGAAACCCAGAGTCTGGGCTGCCTACAGGGACCATGCTGATGTGCAAGGGCTTTGCAGAGCTGTCTCCATTCATCACTGGATGCAGCACTCAGGGGATCTGGCACTCTCCCTCTGCAGTGCCATAGCCTCAGCAAGAGATGCCCACTTCATTGCCACCTGTGTCAGGTAGGAGAGTTGTGTCAGGTCATGAGAGCTAGGAAGCTAGCCTCACCCTCAGCAGGAGAACAGGTCATGCAATTTACCTGGGTATCATAGTAGAGCTGGCCTTGGCTTTTGCAGGCTAGGACACTGGATGACCTAGGTGGTGCAGTGTTGGAGAATTCGCCCTGGTGGTATGGGAGCTGGAGAATAGGCAGGCTGACCAACTTAGCTTCCACACAGGCCCAGATCCAGGGCTTTGAGTTGGCCCACCTCATCATCTACCCAGTCTATGATCTATTAGAGCATGTGAAGTAGTTGGTGTTGCAGATCCAAAGCTTCAGGATCTGCATGACACACAGTCAACAGGATATGCTAGAGAAGTCCCAGTGTGGATCCAGTATTGATAGTGTAGTGGAAGTAGGAGTCCTAGAAGCAGACCAGTGGTTCTGCAATGAACATTTGCAAGTAAAGATATGACAAAACAAGATGCACTGTATGAGAGAAGTATACACACACACACACACACACACAAACACACACACATATATATACATATACATTATACATATACATATACATATACATATACATATAGGGGTGGGGATATATAATTTTTCAGAATTGTTTCTCAAAATGGATCCGTTCACTGTTAGACATCTCTAGAATATTGTGAGTATTTTACCTTGAAGTGTTCACAGTCTAATATAATGTTGTGAAATAATAGTTCTCTGGCTTTAGTATGAGATCACAGCTATTGTGGTAACAGCTCTTTTAATAGCTGCTCTTTCACTCATTCATCCAAAATACAACACAAAAAAGAAACAATTCATATTTTCAAACTTAATTGTGATAAATACCTCATTTAAATTCAGCACTCTGAAGACTGACACTTTTAATTATGAATATTTTCTAAAACTACAAGAGGTAATTAATGCTCAGTGTTCAAATACAAACAATCTTATCAAATATAGATCAAATGTATTTTTCAATCTGTAATTCAAGGTTCATAAAACATGCACACTAGGGGTAGGTCGGTACTAAGTTCAGGGCTAAGCTAACAGAAAATCTCTTAGTGTCTCTGGGTCTGTGAATTGTAATATAGTTATCCTAACTTAAAAATTAATATACACTTATAAGTGATTATTTATCTTTCTTGATCAGGATTACCTCACTCAGCATGATATTTT
This sequence comes from Mus musculus, assembly GCF_000001635.26. Taxonomy (NCBI): domain Eukaryota; kingdom Metazoa; phylum Chordata; class Mammalia; order Rodentia; family Muridae; genus Mus; species Mus musculus. Next base: position 20,889,723 of record NC_000081.6, read on the forward strand.
TCTAGTTCCAGACATTTGCTTCCAAATTTCATGTTTTTTAAAAATAGTTAAGTAATAATCCATTGTGTAAATATATTATTTTTCCATTATTCAGTTAAGGAACATCTAGGTGGTTTCCAGGTTTTTGTTATTATGAATAAATCTACTATGAGAATAGTTGAGCATGTGTCTTTGTGGTAAGATGGAACATCTTTTGAGTATATTCCAATAATGGTATATGTGGGTCTTAGGTTAGAATGATAAATATTTTTGTTAGGCCATTACTTCAGCCCAAAATCCTTTTTTATAACCCACTGAAATCAATTAGTGCTGTACATATGTACATTGGGACTGAATCATTCACTCTAGCATGGGCAACATACTAGGTTTATGTTCTGGAAGAAAACAGACTCTTTCAAATGCTAACAGCCATGGATTCCCTCTGTCACTCTAAATACTACCTCTGTTAGCAGTAAGGGTTCCTGCTCCTCTTTTCTGTTCATTATAAAATCTTTCCTGGTGGGAAACTGCAGCTTATTTGATTTCATGTAAACAGCAGCTCTATTATAACCCGAAGGCACTAAAGAATTGATTTTCTTAAAGCAACTTCTTTCCATTAAAACAGTACTAAATTCCATGTTTTGTTTTAATATCTACACATTATTTGGTCTGTTTATGTTATACTAAATTCTTCTCCTTAATCACTTTGAAATGTGTTTAAACAAATAAATCATAAGTATCAAACCTCTGTTTATATGCTCAAAACAATTCTGTATGTAACTATAAGTAATGAAGAAAAATAATGATTAAGTTTATTTAATGTTCATTCGCTTGAAATTGTTACCTTCTAGGAGTCTCGAGCCAGTTTGTTTTCTGCACTAATTAAAACATCAAAAGGCTGGCAAGATCTTAGGCACTGCAGGAAGGAACAGACAAACATTATTAAAAATGAAAAGGCATATATATAGCAAAATATACAGAAAGATCAATCTTGCAGAACAGAAATGGGAAGGAAGAACAGAATTCATGTTCTTCCCATCAAAGGACAGGACATTTTAAAAACGTTTTTGTTCCCTGGGATGGTTCATCTCTTCTAGTTCGGAGTTGGTCACCTTAAATAATGAAAAGGAAATTAATAGTCCCACAGCTTCCAATAAACCTATTCAGGAATGGCCTTCATTGTGCCAAACCAACCAGAATGTCTCAGCCTTTGGTCAAGAGAGTGAGGGAAAAGCTAGAAGTTTGTCTACTCTCTGTAGCCATCTTCACTATTCATCTGTCTGTCTGTCAGGGATTCTCAATCTCCTATTAACTCCAAGTGTTTTAAAGTAGGAAAGCCTTAAAAATAAACGCTATTTTTTAGTCCAATTTTTAGTTTAGTAAAACCAAATCTGTACTTAAAGATTGAAAGTAATGTAATAAAACTGAATTTCAAAGACTTACCTAGCACATGTCAGTAAGTATATTGACATGGTTCTTATATATCTATATCTGTATCTGCATCTGTATCATCTGTATCTGTATCTGTATCATCTGTATCTATATCTATTTATCTATATATGTATATAGATACATATATATTATTTATAGTAATACATATTCTATATTTAATTTCATACAAGCTAACCTTCAGAATATGCTTTGAGATAAATATTTCTCACTTTTAATGCAAAATTATAATAGTTAAATAAATATATGCTGATACAAATATTTACAAGAATATTCTGCAGTAGACAAAGGAGTCAAGCAATGACTAGGGGGCTCACCACATGAGGTTTCTTTCTTTAGGTCTTGCAAGGGAAAAACAAATAAACAAACAAACAAACAAAAACAATAACAGAAGAACAATGGCCAAGGTTTTTATGAATTAGCCTAATCCATCTTGTCCTTGTTCACAAAGATGTGCCTATCTGTAGATTGCCACACACAAAAACAAAATTTATATTTCCAATGTGTATTTAGAGCAACAGGCTAAGCAACAAAATTGTTAATATTTTGCCTGACATAACAAATAGAAACATTCAACTTCCCAATAATCTAGAATGTGCATTAGTTGAGATGGTCCTGTCTCATCTAAGTAGATTTGGTGGAATCATGATTGCCTTAATGAGAGGGCAACAAAAGTATTGAAGTCAGGCACAATCATGCAAGGATGGGTAATAAATGAATGTGTTAGGCAGCCATAAGCACGGGGCTGAGGCTTATGGGAAAAGTCATTAAATATTTTAACCTTCCTGAAATAATGTATGCAATGCATAGTCTAATGACATCCTACTATATAAATCCTGTAATCCTTGCAATATATTAATTTTTTAAAGAACTTACTCTTTTTTTTTTGTTTTGTTTTTTTTTTTTTGCTGGCAATGATATGTTTATGTATCTTCATGCTCTCTCATTATTTTACATCCAAGTTACAAGTACTTTCACAATAACAAGCTTGGAAGATGGACTGCACATATAAAACATTATAAACTCTATTCCTCTTCTACACAGTGTACTTTGGGTTTACCTCTGTTCTCTGTAAGTTACTACTTACAGCTGAGTGTTGGATTTTCAAGTAGCTTGGGAATTTGGAAATGCAACCAGTGTTGTCAGTAAAAGTCCTCCCAAGTGTTCCTCCAAAAGTCTGAGTTATGAGTAAACATGGGACTGAAGTTATCGGACATGGAATTTAGCTTCTGTATCTATATCTATTTATCTATATATGTATGTAGATACATATATATTTTTATAGTAATACATATTCTATATTTAATTTCATACAAGCTAACCTTCAGAATATGCTTTGAGATAAATATTTCTCACTTTTAATGCAAAATTGTAATAGTTAAATAAATATGGCAGTTGGTTGGCAAATGGAAAGATCATTGTAACAAGAAGAATGCAAATAATTATGAATCTGTTTGATTATATGCTAGTTTAATGGTGACAGCTTGAAATGTAAATGAAAATGATACATACACTTTTTGCTTTTAATTGGAGACCTGTATCTTTATTCTGTGTGTTCTGACTATGGTTTCCCCTCCCCAAACTGCATTCATATCCTCCCAAACTACACCGCCACCCCAATCCACACCCTACCTTGTTCTCTCTTCATTTTAGATGAATACCAGAGCATGTTCTTGGATACAGAGAAGCTTACTGTTTGTCAGAAGCAACCACAAGATGCTATCTCTTAGAAGTCTGTTTTATTTCCTAATAAGAGACAGAAAGTAGGAGGCATGGTGGTGCATGCCTTTAATCCCAGCACTAGGGAGGCACAGGCAGACAGATTTCTGAGTTTGAGGCCAGCCTGGTCTACAAAGTGAGTTCCAGGACAGCCAGGGCTATACAAAGAAACCCTGTCTCAAAAACAAACAAACAAACAAACAAACAAACAAACAACAAAAAACCCCAAACAAACAAACAAACAAAAAAAGAGAGCCAGAAAGAAGGTGTATCTGGAAGGGAGGCAAGATAGGGAGGAACTGGGAGGAATATGCCAGGGTACTAAGGCAGGAGTGAGTGGTTGGGTGGAGGAGCACCCTAAGAGAGGCAGGGGGAGGAGGAGGGGATAGGAGGTTTGTGAAGGGGAAACTGGGAATAGGGATAACATTTGAAGAGTAAATAAATAAAACAAAAACTATCATATCAGAGTTGTGTAACACAAATAAGCAGAAGGAAACGAGTCCAAGAAAAGGCACAAGAATCAGAAACCCACTTATTCACATGATCAGGAATCCCATAAAAACAATAAACTGGAAGTAGTAATATATACTATGAGGTGTTGTACATACCTGCACAGGCCCTATGCTAGCCTCCTTCATCTCTGTGAGTTCATGTGAACTATAATCATATTAATTTGCAGGTTCTCAATTTCATTCTATCCTTCATTTCCTCTGGCTCATACACTGTTTTTCCTCCACTTACAAGATGTTCTCTAAGCCTTGCTGTGAGGGGTTTGATGGAAACAACCCTTGTAAGGCTGAATGTTCTAAGACATCTCAGCATAACATTTGGCAATGTGTCTCTAGAGATATTTTTTCCCATCTGTTTCGGGTTGAAGCTTCTCTGATGGTGGTTGGGCAAGACTCTAATCTATGAGTAAAACCGAATGCAATTAAGAGACATTTGATCCAAAATATCAGTACAGTTTATTGTTTATTCATCTGCTTGTTATAAATCGGAAATAGGCTTTTGGTTTGGTTTTGGTTTTGGTTTTATTTTATTCTAGGACCCTGAGTTATCTTGTTTCTGTTCTTGTTCATCTAAGCACTGCATGGTGTAAGTGCCATTTTGTGGAGTGAGGCTAAAGGGGAATCAGATGGTTTTTGTTTTGTTTGTTTGTTTGTTTGTTTGTTTTTAATTATACATTTTTAGCCCCACATTAGCTGTTTGGTTAGCAAAAATATTTTTCCATTCTGCATCCTACTACTTTGTATGAATGGTGGTATTTCAGTCTCATTTATTTATTTATTTATTTATTTATTTATTTATTTATTGTTGATGCTAGTGACTGTATTAACAACATTCTGTTCAGAAATTTCTTTTCTGTGTCAATGAGCTCAAGAATTTTTCCTGGTATCTCTTCTACCAGATTTATCGTATCTGGGCTTTGTATAGTCTTGTGCAGGAAGAATGAGTATAGATCAATTTGGATTTTTCACCATTTGTTCAAAATACTGTCTCTTTTTTCCCATGCTGTATTTCTGGCTTCTTTTTCATCTGTCTGTACATATGTTGGCTTATTTCTGGGTCTCAATTTTAATTCTATTGATCAATGTGCCTTTTTCTATACAAATGCCATGTTGTTGTTTGCTAATATTGCTCTGTGGTACAATTTGAGGGCAGGGATGGAAATATCTCTGTTTTTCTTTGTTTTATTGATTAGATATTTTTAAATTAATTTTCTGGAATATTTTTACTATCCTTGGATGTGTGTGTGTGTGTGTGTGTGTGTGTGTGTGTGTGTGCATGAGTTTCAGTATAACACTAGAAATTACTTTTCAAGTTCTGTGAAGAATTTTGTTGGGATTTCAATAGAGATTTCATTGAATCTGTAGATTGCCTTGGGTAAGCTGACCATTTTAAAAATATTAATACCACTTAGACATGAGCCCGGGAGATATTACTATAATCACACAATTTTCATGGGTTTCCTTTTTAATATATAAGCTATCAGTTTTTATTTTTGGATAATATAAATATCACTTTCTGCTTTCTAAGTTCAATTGGTTTTAATTTTATTTATTTAAATGTTTCTTTACTTCAACCCAGTAATATTGTTGGTTTATTTACCTCAACCATATTTTGAAAGTCATAGTGAATTTTTTAACACACCTCCTTATTTTTCTTATTTTCAATGATCTAATTAACCTAATATTTAGATTACATTATGTATATACACATGTACAATATCAAAGCATTTGTCTTAATTAAATCTAACCAATCAAAAGGAACCTAATTCTCTCTCTATCTCTCTCTGTCTCTCTGTCTCTGTCTCTCTATCTCTGTCTCTTTCTGTCTCTCTGTGTCTGTCTCTGTCTCTGTCTGTCTCTGTCTGTCTGTCTGTCTGTCTGTCTCTGTCTCTCTCTCTCTCTCTCTCTCTCTCTGTGTGTGTGGTATGCCTCTGTGTGAGTGTGAGGTGGATATTCAGTACTCTTTCTCTAATTTTTCCTACATGACCATTGAGTCCAAGCCACTTACTGACACTTGAGCTCAACAGTCAAATTGATTGGACCGTTGAAAGCCAGAGAGCCACCTTTCTCCACTTCCCTCCTCTCAGTGTGGAGATATATACATGTGCTGCCATCCCCGGCTTTTTATGCTTATACATGGGATTCAACTGTGCTTTTTAATGCTTGGCAAGAAGGACTTCTTCCTTTCAGCCACATAGTTAGTCACAGAAGTATCTGAATTTGTATTTTGTCTCACAAACAAAAAAAAAAAAATACTAAACCCATTTTCTCATTTTTACACTGTTATGTTTATGTTATACATGAATTCTACTAATTTTAACTTGCCATTTTTCATTTCAAAGTCAAAAATGTAATTAAGTATTCCATGGAATGTAATATAGTTACTTTATTTTTATAATTGAACTTTTAAAGGTATTTTTTGGTTATTTTATTTAGATTGCAAATGTGTCCCCCTTCCTGGTTTCCCCTTCACAAACTCCCCATCCCATTCTCCTACACCATGCTTCTATGAAGGTGCTCCCCCACCCACCCACTTACTGCCATCACACTGCCCTAGCATCCCCCTTATGCTGTGGCATTGAGCCTCCATAAGACTAAGGGCCTCCCCTCCCATTGATGCCAGATAATGCCACATATGCTACATATGCAACTGGAGCCATTTTATCATGTTATATCACACATGAAACACATCATTCAATTGTGTTATGTTGAGTTAAGAATATTTTTTCAAAGTCTAATGCAGCAATTGCTGGTCACATAAAAGTTTGAAATTGGAGTCCTCTATGGCACAGATAAGGCCTCAACTTGTTAAATATACTACTTTAGTTGGAATTTCAACTCAGATAATAAAAGCCAGCTGAATGATAATCATATTGAAAAGTGGATATAAATACAAAGGCCCAAGGCTGCGTTTTAGGTGAAGACTCTTTATTAGTTTTTAAGCTACTGATGCCACCTCGCTAAGCAGAACTAAATTCATCATTTAATCACATTCCACTCCATAATAGCTACAAGCCCCATGATACACTGTGCGATGTGGTGCAGTTGCAATACGTAATCCATTATCTGTCCTCCTGTTTTGACATTGTACACAGTGATGCCAGCAATGCCACTGAGAGTTATTTAGTTAAAGTTGTGACAAGTGCACTGGAACAAACCCAAAAAGTCCAATGACAGCGTTTGAGAGCACGCATCAGGACAGGTGAGGAAAAATGGAACCAAGTCTCACTTAGAATGAAGGTGAAGACATTTCTACATAAAAAAAAAAAAAAAAATGTTCACACCAAAGTTACTGCCAATTTTGACAGCTGCTACAGACACAAAGAGATTTTAGTATGCATCAAAATTCTGGGATAAAAATTCCCTTCCAAGTGGGATTGAAGCATCCTCACTTGGGCAGAACTGCCTCTTAAAGTTCTTGAGGTCTGTAGATTGTATTCTAGGTTTTCTGTATGTTGGGCTAATATCTACATATTAGTGAGTACATATGATACCTGTCCTTTTGGGTCTGAGTTACCTTACTCAGGATGATATTTTCTAGTTTTATACATTTGCCTGCAAAACTCAGGAGGCAGAGGGAGGGAGGTATCTGGCTGGGAGGGAGGAGCAAGAGGGAAAAGGGGAGCAAGAGGGGAAAGGGAACATGGCCAGCAATGGGGCAGGGAGAAGACAGGAGAGAAGCCCTTAGGGTCAGCAGAATGAATGGAAATATGTAACTTCAGGGGTAGTTGGAGCTGGAGGGGACCCTCTAGAAATTACCAAAGACTTGGGTGAGACTCTCAGAACTCAAATGTACAAACTTTAGATGAAATGCCCAACAGTAAGGAGAGGGAACTCACACAGTCCATATCCAAGAGAAAGTCAGTGTATCAAGTGGAGGAATGGGATTGACATCCCACAGTCAAAAATATTAACCCAGAATTGTTCTTGTCTAACTGCAGGCAGGGGCAAAAATGGAGAGGAGACTGAGGGAAAGGAGTTCCAGTGACAGGTTCAACATGGAATCCATCTAAAGGGCAGGATTCATGGCCTGACACTATTACTGATGCTATGGTGTGCTTACAGATAGGAGCCTAGCATGACTGTCCTCTGAGAGGCCCAACAAGCAGCTGAGTGAGACAGATGTAAATACTTACACCCAACCATTGTTCTGAATTCACCTGTGGTTGAATTAGGGAAAGGCTGGAAGAAGCTGAGAAGCAGGGTGACTCCATAGGAAGACCAGCAGTCTCAACTAACCCAGACCTGTGAAATCTCTCAGACACTGAGCCACCAACCAGGCTAGTTCTAGAACTCTGACACATATATAGCATCAAACTGCCTGGTGTGGCTTCAGTCGGAGAAAGCATGACTAACCTTCGAGAGACTTGAGGCTCTAGAAGTGGGGAGGACTGGTGATGGTAAGGTGAACATTCTCTTGGAGATTGTAGAAACAGAACAAGTGGGAGGGGGACTAGAAGAGTGCAGTGGGTGGATTGTAAAAAAATAAAACGCTGACACCATTGCATACACTAGCCAGATTTTGCTGAAAGGACCCTGATATAGCTGTCTCTTGTGAGACTAAGCCGGGGCCTAGCAAACACATAAGTGGATGTTCACAGTCAGCTATTGGATGGATCACAGGGCCCCCAATGGAGGAGCTAGAGAAAGTACCCAAGGAGCTAAAGGGATCTGCAACCCTATAGGTGGAACAACATTATGAACTAACCAGTAACCCACAGAGCTCGTGTCTCTAGCTGCATTTGTATCAAAAGATGGTCTAGTCGGCCATCACTGGAAAGAGAGGCCCATTGGACACACAAACTTTATATGCCCCAGTACAGGGGAACGCCAGGGCCAAGAAATGGGAGTGGGTGGGTAGGGAAGTGTGGGGGGACTTTTGGGATAGCATTGGAAATGTAAATGAAGAAAATACCTAGTAAAATAAATAAATAAAATTAATAATAATAGTAATAATAATCAACACTATCTGGAAATTAAGGCAGCATCAATACTGGCTTTCCTTGTAAATGTACTTTGTTTTAATATTTGTGCAGTTGTTATATGAAGATGATTTATGATTACTTGTTGACTCTGTGGTGACACAATGTGTGGTTTTAGTACAATATAATATACTGTGTTATGTTGTCATAGTTTTATATATTAATTGACTTAACTTCCATTAACAAAATGCTTAATTACCATTTATGTATCTGTTGACTACATTGGATTCTGAATTTCTTAAACATATCAATTATAAATTAAACCACTATTTAAAACAGTCAATTGTGTACTTACTAAGTCCTGAATGAAAAGGTATACTTAACAGTAGTGTTGAACAATAACAAATGAACTATGAAAATATAATATTAAATTGAATTTCATTGGGTAGTGTCCATGTATAAATGTTGGGGGAGAAACAATCTTGTGTAATAAAATATGAAGCATACTTTTTAAATAACAACTCCAATGAGTCCATTAAATTATATGTGAAAGGTTGATCAACATTATGATATAATACTCAATTAGTGCATATTTATTAACATTATGTGTTACTTAAAACCAAATTAAAAATTACACATAAACAAAAACATTACATTGAATATATTTTAGTTAGAATCAGGAATAATTGGGAAAATTAATAAATGTTTTAAAAGTAATAATTTATCTTCCAAAGAATTTTATTTATATGAGGATTTTATTTATTCTCATAGTTATAAATTCTTAAATATGTATTTGTAATAACTCAAATGGTTTATAAGTAAGCCTTTCAAGCTTTCACACTTGCCTAGAACATGAGAAAATGAGCTTTGCCCCAGTACAGGGGAATGCCAGGTCCAGGAAGAAGGAGTGGGTACATTGGGGAGCAGGGTTGGGGGGAGGGTATAGGGGGTTTGGGGATAGCATTTGAAATGTAAATAAAGAAAATATCTAATAAAAAAAGAACCAACTGAAAAAAATAAAGAAAGAAAATTATCTGAACAGGAAAAATTAACTATAAAATTTTTATTTATATTTGGCTAATTTTTTTTTTAGAATTTTTTAATGTATTTTCTTCAATTACATTTCCATTGCTATCCCAAAAGTCCCCCGCCCCCCGACTCCCCTACCCACCCATTCCCATTTTTTGGCCCTGTCATTCCCCTGTACTGGGGCATACAAAGTTTGCCTGACCAATGGGCCTCTCTTTCCAGTGATGGCCGACTAGGTCATCTTTTGATAACATATGCAGCTAGAGTCAAGAGCTCTGGGGTACTGGTTAGTTCATAATGTTGTTCCTCCGATAGGGTTGCAGATCTCTTTAGCTCCTTGGATACTTTCTCTAGCTCCTCCATTGGGGGCCCTGTGATCCATCCAATAGTTGACTGTGAGCATCCACTTCTGTGTTTGCTAGGTCCCGGCCTAGTCTCACAAGGGACAGCTATATCACCATCCTTGCAACAAAGGCTTGCTAGTGTATGCAATGGTGTCATCCTTTGGAGGCTAATTATGGGATGGATCCCTGGATATGGCAGTCTCTAGATGGTCCATCCTTTTGTCTCATCTCCAAACTTTGTCTCTGTAACTCCTTCCATGGATGATTGTTTCCAATTCTAAGAATGAGCAAAGTGTCCACACTTTGGTCTTCGTTGTTGTTCTTCAGTTTCATGTTTTGCATATTGTACCTTATATCTCGCTATACTAAGTTTCTGGGTTAATATCCATTTATCAGTGAGTACATTTCATTTGAGTTCTTTTGTGATTGGGTTACCTCACTCAGGATGATGCCCTCCAGGTCCAACCATTTGCCTAGGAATTTCGTAAATTCATTCTTTTTAATAGCTGAGGAGTATTCCATTGTGTAAATGTACCACATTTTTGTATCCATTCCTCTGTTGAGGGACATCTGGGTTCTTTCCAGCTTCTGGCTATTATAAATAAGGCTGCTATGAACATAGTGGAGCATGTGTCCTTCTTATGGGTTGGGACATCTTCTGGATATATGCCCAGGAGAGGTATTGCGGGATCCTCCGGTAGTACTATGTCCAATTTTCTGAGGAACCGCCAGACTGATTTCCAGAGTGGTTGTACAAGCTTGCAATCCCACCAACAATGGAGGAGTGTTCCTCTTTCTCCACATCCTCGCCAGCATCTGCTGTCACCTGAATTTTTTATCTTAGCCATTCTGACTGGTGTGAGATGGAATCTCAGGGTTGTTTTGATTTGCATTTCTCTGATGATTAAGGATGTTGAACATTTTTTCAGGTGTTTCTCAGCCTTTCGGTATTCCTCGGGTGAGAATTCTTTGTTCAGCTCTGAGCCCCATCTTTTAAGGGGGTTATTTGGTTTTCTGGAGTCCACCCTCTTGAGTTCTTTATGTATATTTGATATTAGTCCCCTATCTGATTTAAGATAGGTAAAGATCCTTTCCCAATCTGTTGGTGGTCTTTTTGTCTTATTGACGGTGTCTTTTGCCTTGCAGAAGCTTTGCAGTTTCATGAGGTCCCATTTGTCAATCCTCGATCTTACAGCACAAGCCATTGCTGTTCTATTCAGGAATTTTTTCCCTGTGCCCATATCTTTGAGACTTTTCCCCACTTTCTCCTCTATAAGTTTCAGTGTCTCTGGTTTTATGTGAAGTTCCTTGATCCACTTAGATTTGACCTTAGTACAAGGAGAGAGGAATGGGTCGATTCGCATTCTTCTACATGGTAACAACCAGTTGTGCCAGCACCATTTGTTGAAAATGCTGCCTTTCTTCCACTGGGTGGTTTTAGCTCCCTTGTCAAAGATCAAGTGACCATAGGTGTGTGGGTTCATTTCTGGGTCTTCAATTCTATTCCATTGGTCTACTTGTCTGTCACTATACCAGTATCATGCAGTTTTTATAACAATTGCTCTGTAGTAAAGCTTTAGGTCAGGCATGGTGATTCCACCAGAGGTTTTTTTATCCTAGAGAAGAGTTTTTGCTATCCTAGGTTTTTTGTTATTCCAGATGAATTTGCAGATTGCTTTCTAATTCGTTGAAGAATTGAGTTGGAATTTTGATGGGGATTGCATTGAATCTGTAGATTGCTTTTGGCAAGATAGCCATTTTTACAATGTTGATCCTGATACTTGGCTAACTTTTATAAGATTTTTGTAAAACAAAAAATACAACAGAATATCCCATGAGATTATAGAGAAAACTAAATGCTTATTATATTCAGTGTTTTCATAAATGAGTAAAAAAACCTAGAAATGTTTTTTTGTGTTTTAAAGTTTAACTTCACGGTGTTATTAAATTTTTCTGAGAGGAGGGACCTGGAGGGAGGCAACATTAGTGGTGTATATAAAGAAAATAATAAATAATAAAAATTTAGTAAAATAAAACAGTTCTATTCTTCAGTAGAAATACTATAGCAACATTAGTGAATATTAATGTTATGAAACCTAGAAATAGTCCTAAATAAAGACAGTATCAGAAGTTGTGTATTAGAAGAAAATGTTTAAGAACACTGTTCAAATATATATTTACTTAAATACCCTTTATACAATAAAGTTTGAATATGGTTTTTCCCTTCCCAATTACTCCCAGAACCTAGCAATCATATTCTCTCTGTGTCTCTGTCTCTGTCTCTTTCCCAAAACAAAATGAATATTAAAACAAAAACCATTGAGGGAAAAATTAAACAAACAAACAAACAAAAAAACAGAAAAAATGTAGGCTCTTTATGCTTCTTGCAATAGTTTTTAACAAAACACCAAAACACACAACTAACGAGTGTTCAGAGAGCAAGTGCCCCTAGAGCACTCAGTACTAATTGGGTTATCTTTATTATATACGATATGCACACCCATTGCCAAGATTCAGGGGCTTATGAAGAACAGAATGTGGAACGATTGTAAGATCAGAGGTGATGAATGAGCCAAGGAAATACTGTTTTTCAGATACGACAGGACTGATGCATATATGAATCCAAGAAGACTGACAAGGCTCACAAGATCTAATCAGGTTCAAAACAGACAAAAATCCCAGCACAGAGAAGGGGACGTGCACACAAATTCCCATCCCTAAGAATACTCTTGCAATCATACCCGTTGGCAAACACAAAATTATAAATATACGTACAGTAAATAGTTTACAAAAGTAAACGCAAATGAGAAATTTTATACTGTATAAATATAGAGAGAAATAGTCCATATTTTCTTTCTTCTCAAGAACATTGCAAACATAGAAGTCTCTTTCAATTTAAAATGGTTTTGTTTGTTAACATAAATAGGGCAAACCTTGATCTGCCTGATGAATGTTTAAATTTTACCGTCTTTAATGTGAAAGAACATCAACAACACACTGTGCAGAAACCTCTGTGGAATGTTAAACTTGCAGGCAGTTTGACAGGAGGGACTTTCCAACCATAACAAGGACATCATTTCTAATTTTAGAATCTTGGCAAAGGAGAACAAACTGAAATTATTAGTGGTTCTGCCACGGTGTAGTGCTGTTTGTTCCAGTTAAGACATCTAATGACTGGGTAACAGCTTGTTGCAGTTACCAATTGAGAGCAGCACATTGCAGAGATATAAGAAAGGTAGATGTAGATTTGTACCTGATTTTCAACAAGCTTCGTAATCAGGGAAGAGAAAAAAACGTTACAAAGGAACTTCTAAAACAATAGTTTCAAAACACTGGATGATTAAAAGAATTCTCATCATTTTTACATCTTAATTCTACAAAGCATTCAAGTGAGATTTCCCAATACTTATTTCTGATACTTGCGATCTTTTTATTTACTTTCCTATATGTGAATGACATAGCCACTTTTTATTCCTACTACTTCACTTAACAAAAGTTAGATTGCAGATCTTTGATCTCCTTTTTTCCTTAATTTCTTGCATGTACCTGGTAGTCCAAGAAATCCTCTGGGGTTCACATTGTCCTCCTCATTTCTGGAAGGCATTACTAAGTTAAATGCTTCAGATAGCTCCAGTTTTTAGAGCATGTGAAGCACACACCATACTCCAGTGGGTGATTACTTCTAACAAACAGATTTAGCAGAAAACCACCCCCTCACTATAATTGCCACTTCTATAAGTATTTCCTCAAGTAGTAAATACTCTTGAAAACATATAACAAAGGAAATGGAAAACTAATCTTGCTTTAAAAAATACAGCCAACTTTTAACTGCTCTGCTTCACTGCATCTGTTCTGTTCCATCACTGTCGTTCATTCTTTGGTAGTCAGCTCTAATTGCACTCTCTTAATTTCTTGTGTAAACCAGCTACAGCTCTGAATGAGTTGATGTATCAGAGAACCAAACAAGTTCTTCAATATCAATGATTTTTAAAATATGAGAGTTCTCAAATAGGCATTTTTTGCATAACTTAATGTGAAATGGAGTCTGATATAGAGTACTTATTATGACGTTTTTGAACTTGAAATAATGCATAGATTCTAAACAAGGTCTTATTACATTGTTCCAATACATTCATGTTGAGTCTACGGAAAATTCACTGAGACAAAAACAAAACATAACAAAATAAAACAAACAAAAAACAGTATTGACTAAAGATGCTGCCATGGATATGGGAAATAACGGTGCTGTAGAGGAGATATTTAAATGAAGATGAGAAAACTGGCAAAACAGAAAGATATAAGTAATATTCAATAAAGTCTTTTTTTTTTCAGAGAATTTTCCCCCAGAGGTTGCTTTTGTAGCATGTTTTTTAAAAGAAGGGTGATTATTGATTCATCTGATAGTTAATGCTTAGAAATAAATCAGTAGCTTCAGAAATGTATAGTACCCATGATTTACATGAAGATTGGAGTGAAATACCATTGCTCTAGAATTTCAATCAAAATGTTATATGAAAGAAAATGATGTAAGGCTGGTTTTTAATAAATTTTAGAGTTTTGAAGAGTATATGATTTATTTGAAGTAATATATCTCATCCACATATTCATAAAGGAAGCTATTCTCTCAGGTTAATACGGAATAGTGTTAGGCTATTATGTAAGGATACTAGAAAAAAAGAACTGAACGTATTTAACTCAATACCAACTGAGTATCCAGCTTCTCCTAGTCCACTGCTTATTGGACTTGCAATATAGCTACTTATACCTACATCTACTTCTTTATTTTTTAATGCTTTTATCCAGGACACAGAATAAATAGCCAGTCAACCTCTTTAAAATTTCTCCCCAAAATCTCTCTCCCCAACTCTGTGTGTGTGTGTGTGTGTGTGTCTGTGTGTGTGTCTGTGTGTGTCTGTGTGTGTGTGTGTGTGAGCATGTGCATGTGTCTGTCTCTCTCCTTTCTCTTTCATCTTCCCCTTTCTCCCCTTCTGTCTCCTCTCTCTCCCTCTTTGTCTCTAAATATCTTTCTCTTCTCCCTCTCCTATTTCTTTCTTCTCTTCTCTTCTCTTCTCTTCTCTTCTCTTCTCTTCTCTTCTCTTCTCTTCTCTTCTCTTCTCTTCTCTTCTCTCCTTCCTCTCCTTCCTCTCCTCTCCTCTCCTCTTCTTTTCTCTTCCCCTCTTTCTCTCTTCTCTCCTCTTCCCCTGTCACTCTCCTCTTCTTTCACTCTCACTCTCTCTCCCACTCTTTCTCCTCAATATTTGATTAACTTGTATCAATCAGATAAACTTTCTGCAGACAATATACTTGCAGTCTAGTATACATACATTCACACACATGAATTCAGACAAAGTCTAGAGAGTACTTTCAAAGAAACTCCGTTTGTCATTTATAAAATAAGATTATTATTATTAACCTTACCAATGTTTTTTATAATTAAGGATGACATAGAGTTATTTATTTTTACTATAAATGGACTAAGTAAGAAACCTCAACACTGTAAACACATTTAATCTGATTAAACTATTCTCCATTTATTTCAGAGAGATGATGACTTACTTTGAACTACATTTCTATATGTACGATTATGAATTTTTTTATAACTACCCTATAGTAAAACTATACATTGGCATGGTCTTGCTTGCACAAATTGGAAAGTAATGGAATATTTAAAAGGCTATTTAAAAAATTTGAAAAACTCTTATTATCCAAATCAGTTACAAACCCAATAACTAAAGGATCAGAAACTATGCTACTTCTAAATTTTATAACATAGTTTGACTTTATAATTTCATGGGGAGCTATTTTGCAATGCATACATACATATACACATACATAAGTAGATATGGTTATACATATAGATATAATATGACATAAACTTAGTACTCATAGTATGCTACCTGTTTAGAAATTGAAGAATAGCTATTCAAATATATCCGTAATTATTACATTGCAAATTTAAAAAATAAATCTTCATCTAAATACATGGCATAAAATGTTATCCAGCCACCATTTCTTAAACTAACTTAGCAAATACTATTCAATACCTCTTAAATTTTAGTTGTTTGTTATTTGAAGAACATAATGAAGAAATTTTCTATTACTGTTTTTTATTAGATATTTTCTTTATTTACATTTTAAATGTTATCCCTTTTCCTATTTTTTTATAAATACTTAGTTCACTATCGTGAGAGTAGTAGAAAATGTCTCAAAAATTGTTCTCCAGAACTCGGCCACTTCAGTTTCAAAACTTTAGTACACCTTACTCCAGCCAGTCACTTACAATGGTGGGGAATATCAGTAGGTTTACACTATTGAATGTCTTATTAACATCTAAGATTACTTTTAACTTTTAGGAATAAGATCACATAGTATATTAAAGTGGAAGAAGCTCATTATGGTCATTTGGGGGTTTTGTTGCAGGAAAGAGAAGAATATGAGTTTCATATCATGTGATTATTTTATTCTAATCAATAAAGTAAGCTAATCTAAACCAAATAAATATCACCCTTAGTTTTGAAAAAAAAAGCCAATTTTCAGCCAATATTAAATTAGGGTAAAATAAAAAGAAGTAGTATATAGTAATATAATAGTATATCTATTATATTGTTTATGGTTTGTTCTTTTATAAAAGCCTTTACTCATGAACCAAAATGCTAGGCTCTTTCTGGGACACAGTGTGTTCACCAGAGAAGTGGGTGTAAAACGTGTAGGAGAGGAGATGGAGGATGGTTCTTAAGATCAGAAAGCAAATATACATTTTTTATGTGTTAAAAGGTTTATCTGCCACAAAAAAAACATTATGCTTAGATCAGAGGTGCCAAGTGTAGTTCAACCCTTTGAGACCTTACGTGGAAGGATTTTTTTCTTTTTGAGACAGGGTTTCTCTGTGTAGCCCTGGCTGTCCTGGAATTCACTCTTTAGACCAGACTGGCCTCGAACTCAGAGATCCGCCTGCCTCTGCCTCCCGAGTGCTGGGATTAAAAGCATGTGCCACCACGCCCAGCTACATGAAAGGATCTTATTCAAGTTATTTTTTCCCCATTACACATAAAATACATAATAGCTTTGTAACAAATCTTTATGAAAGTCTGTATATACAGGAGTAGCTTTTAACAACTTTCCATTATTATATTAAATATAATATCCCGTTTTTTCAACATATGGTATTCTACATATGGTGATTAATAGATGTTAAGACTAGCTTAGCAATTTTCACTTCAATATACAGACACAAATTTACACCAATATCCACATCATACATGAGTACAATTTTACTTGAATTATAAAAATAATCTATGTAGTATATAAGTATGAATAATGTACATGTGAAATACATATAATAATGGTATTATATGTTCACAGATAATGTGTATATGACACAATTTGAATCCTGCAGTATTTTAAAAACTAATATTTTTTATATTCCTTCTTTTTCATGTCATATGATACTGAAGTATTTCAAGTAACATGATTTTGAGTTGTACTAAACTGCACAATGACAGTTCAGTTATAATGAGGTTAACTATTTGAAAATACTCAATAAGAAGAAAAAAGAAACAAATAGAATCTTTCTGGATTGTGTTTTTCATTGTTATCACACTGTTGACATTGATTTTTTTTATGGATATTTTGTCTGACAATATGTGGAATATCTTTTCATCAAGCATTTAGCTTTGTTATCAGTGGGTTAAAGCAAAATATCACATTATTCTGCTATTAATTTTGCCTATTGGTGTCATCAAAAATAAAACATACCCTGACTGATTTATCAACATGAAAAGTTAAGCACTTACTCTATGACATTTCAAAAACAATCTGATGATGGGCATGAATAGAGGTAAAGTCCCTAAGGTTTGGCAGTTAATAAAGGAATGCAAACATGCTGTCTCATCAGACACTGTTGTGCACAATATGAACCAATCAGAGCCAATTAAATTAAATTAAAGTATGTATTACAAAAGTGGAAGCAGGAAAGACATGGGAATTGTTAATGGGAAAATCCATACTTTTCAATCTTTCAATACGTTGAAGACTGGAACACTTCATAAATATAAGCCATGGTATATAGCTCAGCAGAATAATGTTGCATAGAATATATGTTGTGCCATCAAGGCAATAAACAAAAACCCTAACACTGTAATTAAACAATAGACGGAGGGTATGTGTTATTGTTAGGACATAGGAACCTAGATTCAGTTCCTTTACCACAGAGAAATCCAGGGATTATAGACAAGGAAGAGGAGCAGGGAAAGAAGGAGGGGAAAAGGTAATGAGTGAGATGAACGGCAAGATAATTTGAGGGAAATAAAATTTAGAATTAGGAGATAGTTTAGTAATTTAAAGAACGGATAACATTAATATTGAATAACATTGACAATGTGAAGGAAAAGAGTGAAGTTGGTGTTAATGTACTGGGCACATAATATATATTCAGAGGCATCTTGAGAGCTACTGACAGACAAGTAGAATGAGAGGTATACTTCAAGGATTCATGGGCTTCTCACTCACATACACAATCCTAAGAGCATTCACTATGAAGAGATTTGGAAATCCTCTCCTTGTATTTCACTGAAATGCCAATGGCTCATGCAAGAACAATCTCCTAGCTGATGGATAGAGTATTATATTGATTTATAATTCCACTAATAAATACAGGTTAAATTCATTTCTTTCTAGCAGCAGCCAACAAAATAGAAATAAGATGAAACAAAGTTTATAATTTTATATTTTCTTGGTATTGTATAAATGCTAGCAGCTAAGCATGAATAAAATGCTTGGCATTTACTCTGACTTATGTTCATTTGTATTTATATATTTCCATTTTTTTCTTCTCAGTATGCATTTGTGTGATATTTTGCTACACTTTCTCAAGACAAAGGTTGTCATGCATCTTTTATCTTTATACATAGAAAGTCTTTCAAATATATCATAGTTTCTGTAAAGGTGTTTTGCAAAGAGATATTTCTGAAGGATCCACACTAAAAAATGAACAGGACATTTGCCTATATTATCTCACTCTCATCTGTTCTAATTTTAAAGACTTATTCTCAGAATATCTTCCAAATACACATTCCTGGATCATTGTATTAGTATATATTTGTCTTTATTTTAGTCTGTTGCAGTTCATTGGAAAGACTATTATTGTTGTTAATCTCAGTGTTATTCAGCTTTTTTTTTCTTTTCTAATGAATACTTTAACCTGCTCATAGAGGTGGACCAGGTGTGGCTGCTATGTAATATGTACATCCCTAGGTAATAGAGAAGAGGCTATGTCTGGAGTAAGTATTCTAACCTGTGAATATCCGAATCATTAGAAGTTTAACATTCTTTGAAAAAAATTGAGCCAGAGATGACCATTGCCTCCCAGGCGTGGGGGAACACAACACATCGGAGATGATCCCTGCTAGGTAGCATAATGAACAGGTAGGAGGCATAGCACTACCTAGATCACTACTGAGATAACAGCAGACAATCAGAGAACTTGGGCACAAGGAAGTGGTGGAGAAATTAAAGGCAAAGAGAAACAGCAGGATGTGGGCACTATGAAAAGAGACAGAAATGGAGACTTGAGGATAGAGAGGAACATCCTGACATGAGTAGCCTGTGATACCACCTCAACCATTAGTATGAGGTTGCCAGGCTATAGGGCAGGCTCAAGGGAAAGGGGAAATGTGTAGGCTTAGGGTACATGAGGTGAAATTCACAAAAATCCAATTAATTTCTTTAAAGAAACCTAAATATCTGAGATAAAATAAATTAACCAGAGGAAAGTTTTAAGTTTCTTCCAAGATTTAGAGAGGTTAGACCATATCCGTGAACCCATCTGGTAAATCTTTATTATAAATATTACAGTAAATTAATCTGGCAGCTGTATTTCTTTTCCTTATACTGGTCCCCAGAAACTGCACAGAGAAACCGAGGTTCGTTTAAAACTGCACCTCAGTATCTCAGCAATGAAATGATCTATTTACCTTTATTTTCTGGCTGTCTCTCAGGCCCATCCTATGATAGATGCATATTATCTTTGATCTGGCACTTTGTGCTCCAGGTGTGTTCTCTCTCTCTCTCTCTCTCTCTCTCTCTCTCTCTCTCTCTCTCTCTCTCTCTCTCTCTCTCTCTCTCTCTCTCTCTCTCTCCCTCCCCCCTCTTCCTCATGGTTCCAAATTCTGCATCTTCGTCCAGATCTGAATCTTCTTCTCTCCCCCTCTCTTCTTTCTCTGGTTTGCAGAGGTCCCGCCCTGTTTTCTCTTCTGCCAAGCCATTGGGAGATCAGCATTTAATGCCTGGCAGAGAATAAATGATAAGAACTTTTTACACAAACTTGAGACAGGAGATTCTTGGTATACATTACAACGCAATGTTACCACTGAAACAAGATATGAGGACAGAGAAATCAGCATTTGAATAACACAAGGGTAAACTCTACACAGGATACACAAACACTATGCCTAGACTTCCTATCTGGGATTTTTGATAACAAAGGGTACACGGCAGATGGTGCCCATGCTCTTTATGACTAGGTGCAAAAGAAGAGGAGCAGGAATGAGGTAGTACCCCAATCACACAATGCCTCGTCTGGGAAGTTTCCTCAATGTCTAACCATGCTCAGTCTCAGACCTGAGCATTTAAAACATGAGGGACCATAGCATTCTCAGAGGGAAAAAATAATTATATTGAGGCAGCTTAAGCTTTTTCTCATATTAATATGTCACTATGTGTGAGGAGCGGGTGTGGCGGCAGTCCCAAAGGCGCCAGGGACTGCAGCTAAGTCGTATGATTTGCACCTGACTTCCTCATATAAGCCACAAACATCTTGAGAGCTGTGCAGGTGTACCAGGATACCGGTGAATCCATTTTGATGGAGATATGCCCCTGCTGCCCTGATTAGCTGAAGCTGCGTGCCCGGTGAAGTGGCGTGGCCTTCTGTGCGTGGATGGGAACTGAGAGTATAAAAGAGTGAGAGGCCCAGGGTTCGGGGGAGATATAAACAAGGGAGATATAAACAAGAAGAAACAGGACTGAATAAACGTGTGCAGAAGGATCCTGTTGCAGCGTCGTTCTTCCTGGCCAGTTGGGCGTGCGCAAGAAGTATGATATGCATTTTGCACCATAGTATGTACATCGTAACATTATAACTAATGCCTTTACATTGAATAGGTAGCCTTAATTATGTTCATCTCTGTACATTAGAGTATAGGACGTTTGCTGAAATGACAAGACCCTCTGCTGAGAGATGACTCCTATATTTTCCATTAAAATTCTTTTTCATTATGGCCCACATTTTCTTGTCTCTAATAATAACAAAGGCAATGACTATAGAAAAGACAATTAATTTCAAATATAGCTGGCAAAAAGAATAAAATGATAACTGACACTTTATTAGTATAGTTTATGTATCCATATCACTTAAAAGAGGTAATAGAATTGTTAAAATGATAAATCTATTTACAATCAGTCACATGTCTTAGTTCTGACAGAATGAAGTCAGCTTTGTCACACCAAACAATCTGGTGGTTGTGCATCCCAAAAGAAAGCAAAGACAATAATGGATTCAGATTTCTTCACCCACATGTTACAGTTACAGAACATAAACTACGGTACATGCTAGCGAAAGTAAGAAGAACGTTCACTCACTCTCATTTGATTTTGACAGAGTATAGTGCGTTCAAGTAGAATTTAAAGTCTTTCTCATGGTTAATTTTTACTTTCACATTGAATATTTTATGACAAATAATTTTAATAACAGCTCTACTGGCTGATAAGAGTACAAAGAGCTACTGACCTTCTTGGACATATGTTTCTAATTGCCAGTGGCTCTTCCTCAAACGTGTTTCCTTCTTAAGTATTTTCTACTTACTCATTTCTACAAGTTTCATGCTGTGTAATAGATCATGTTAAAGGTTAGTCACTATTTTGATGCATGAGCTTCGTTTTACTGGTTAGAAAGTCATAGCTACTATAGCTTTTTTTAACCAAATGCATAACTTAGGCAAATGTGTAAGAATGTTTATCTGCATATTAATAAGATTTTTGATGATGTTTCTCTTACAAGCTAAGAAGAATTTTAAAAAGTAGAGTGATTCTAGCCAGGATATATAGGTCAAAGTTTGTAAAGCCATAATCTATTACTAAAATGAACACTGAAGTTCCTAACATGTAAAATGATACTGGATTTATGATATACAAAAACGTTTAAAAAATGAGGATCAGGGAATTTTATTTTTAACCCTACAACAACCTATAGTCTCTGAAAATTGTAGATACAGAATATCCAATATTTCCTCAACTCAAGACAAAGATTTGTTTCCAAATCATAAACATTAATTACTAATGATTTATATGCACTCACATGCAAAGAGAGAGAGAGAGAGAGAGAGACATACACAAACATATACACACATACAAACACACACAGAGAATTTTCCAATGTTTAGTATTGAATATATTATACAATACATCTAAGGAAATTGTTTTGTAATTATGTTTTGTGAAAAGAATAATATTTAAATTATTTGATCATTAAATTCTCTCCTACAATATCTTCATGATATCACATAAAATAAGATAGTCAAATATTGTATCTTATTACATTATTTTTAAAATATAAATTAACTTGGAGAAGCCATTTTCCGTTGTGATGGGGATTTCTTTTATTTTGATTGTTCAGTCCTATTCCATTTTCTTTTCTTTTCTTTTATATAATTTTAGGTTTCTAGATGA
Source organism: Mus musculus (assembly GCF_000001635.26). Classification (NCBI taxonomy): domain Eukaryota; kingdom Metazoa; phylum Chordata; class Mammalia; order Rodentia; family Muridae; genus Mus; species Mus musculus. The sequence continues at coordinate 20,912,394 of NC_000081.6, forward strand.
CTCTGTGTTTTCTAATTAGAGAGAAAGATGTAACTATGGGTGGAATGAGGCCAGGTGAGGGGGATCTGGGAGAAGTTGGGAAAAGTAAACCAATAATCAGAATAGATAGTATTAAAACACCTGTTTTATTACAAAATAGAAAATGTAAGTATGTCATAGACATATTTAGAACTTGTAAATGTTAATAGTGACCATAACTGAAGTGAATAGTTTATAAATAAATTCTGTTTTGTTTCCTAAAACTTGTCATGAGTGAGTTCAACAGGTGGAAATCATATTCTAGTCATCTAGTTAAATGATAAATACTACCTGTTTGATTTCTTCTTCTTTTTAATTAATATAAATTTTACATTCTATATTCCATTTTCCACCTCCCTATCCATACCCCAACTGCTCCACATTCCACACTTTCTTCCTACCCCCTGTCTCCACAAGGGTGCCCCCACCCCCACCCCACCTGACCTCTAAACTCCCTGGGGCCTCCAGTCTCTTGAGGGTTAGATGCATCAACTCTGAATGAACACAGACCCGGAAGTCCTCTACTGTATGTGTGTTGGGGGCCACATATCAGCTGGTGTATGTTGTCTCTTTGGTGGTCCAGTGTTTGAGAGATCTCAGGATTCCAGATTAATTGAGACTGCTGGTTTTCCTACAAGGATTGCATTTCTTAGCTTCTTCCAGCTTTTCCCTAATTCAGCAACAGGGGTCAGCAGCTTCTGTCCATCACTCAGGTACAAATACCTGCATCTGACTCAGCTTCTAGTTGGGTCTTTTGGAGGGCAGTCATGATAGGTTCCTTTTTGTGAGTGCTCCATAGCCTCAGTAATAGTGTCAGACCTTGGGAACTCCCCTTGAACTAGATCTTACTTTGGGTCTGTCGCTGGACTTACTTTTCTTTGGGTTTCTCTCCATTTCCAGCCCTGTAATTCTTTCAGACAGGAATAATTATGTATCAGAGATGTAACTGATGAAAGAATGGACCATGTAGAGACTGCCATATACAGGGATCCACCACATAATCAGCATCCAAACGCTGACACCATTGCATACCCTAGCAAGATTTTATTGAAAGGACCCAGATGTAGCTGTCTCTTGTGAGACTATGCCGGGGCCTAGCAAACACAGAAGTGGATGCTCACAGTCAGCTAATGGATGGATCACAGGGCTCCCAATGGAGGAGCTAGAGAAAGAACCCAAGGAGCTAAAGGGATCTGCAACCCTATAGGTGGAACAACATTATGAACTAACCAGTACCCCGGAGCTCTTGACTCTAGCTGCATATGTATCAAAAGATGGCCTAGTCGGCCATCACTGGAAAGAGAGGCCCATTGGACACGCAAACTTTGTATGCCCCAGTACAGGGGAACGCCAGGGCCAAAAAGGGGGAGTGGGTGAGTAGGGGAGTGGGGGTCGGTGGCTATGGGGGACTTTTGGTATAGCATTGGAAATGTAAATGAGCTAAATACCTAATAAAAAAATGGAAAAAAAAAGATGTAACTGAGTGATGGCAACTCTATCTCTCACTTGATGCCGTTTTCCTGCTTGTTGACCTTTTGACCTCTGGACTGTACCTTGGGTATTCTTATGTCTAATATCCACTTATTAGTGAGTACATTCTATGCCCGTCCTTTTGGGTCTAAGTTACCTCACTCAGGATGATATTTTCTAGTTCCATCCATTGGCCTACAAACTCAGGATGTCCTCATTCTTTTTTTTTTTTCCATTTTTTATTAGGTATTTAGCTCATTTACATTTCCAATGCTATACCAAAAGTCCCCCATACCCACCCACCCTCACTCCCCTACCCACCCACTCCCCCTTTTTGGCCCTGACGTTCCCCTGTACTGGGGCATACAAAGTTTGCGTGTCCAATGGGCCTCTCTTTCCAGTGATGGCCGACTAGGCCATCTTTTGATACATATGCAGCTAGAGTCAAGAGCTCCGGGGTACTGGTTAGTTCATAATGTTGTTCCACCTATAGGGTTGCAGATCCCTTTAGCTCCTTGGGTTCTTTCTCTAGCTCCTCCATTGGGAGCCCTGTGATCCATCCATTAGCTGACTGTGAGCATCCACTTCTGTGTTTGCTAGGCCCCGGCATAGTCTCACAAGAGACAGCTACATCTGGGTCCTTTCGATAAAATAATGCTAGTGTATGCAATGGTATCAGCGTTTGGATGCTGATTATGGGGTGGATCCCTGGATATGGCAGTCTCTACATGGTCCATCCTTTCATCTCAGCTCCAAACTTTGTCTCTGTAACTCCTTCCATGGGTGTTTTGTTCCCAATTATAAGGAGGGGCATAGTGTCCACACTTCAGTCTTCATTCTTCTTGAGTTTCATGTGTTTAGCAAATTGTATCTTATATCTTGGGAATCCTAGGTTTGGGGATAATATCCACTTATCAGTGAGTACATATTGTGTGAGTTCCTTTGTGAATGTGTTACCTCACTCAGGATGATGCCCTCCAGGTCCATCCATTTGGCTAGGAATTTCATAAATTCATTCTTTTTAATAGCTGAGTAGTACTCCATTGTGTAGATGTACCACATTTTCTGTATCCATTCCTCTGTTGAGGGGCATCTGGGTTCTTTCCAGCTTCAAGCTATTATAAATAAGGCTGCTATGAACATAGTGGAGCATGTGTCCTTCTTACCAGTTGGGGCATCTTCTGGATATATGCCCAGGAGAGGTATTGCTGGATCCTCTGGTAGTACTATGTCCAATTTTCTGAGGAACCGCCAGACTGATTTCCAGAGTGGTTGTACAAGCCTGCAATCCCACCAACAATGGAGGAGTGTTCCTCTTTCTCCACATCCACGCCAGCATCTGCTGTCACCTGAATTTTTGATCTTAGCCATTCTGACTGGTGTGAGGTGGAATCTCAGGGTTGTTTTGATTTGCATTTCCCTGATGATTAAGGATGTTGAACATTTTTTCAGGTGCTTCTCTGCCATTCGGTATTCCTCAGGTGAGAATTCTTTGTTCAGTTCTGAGCCCCATTTTTTAATGGGGTTATTTGATTTTCTGAAGTCCACTTTCTTGAGTTCTTTATATATGTTGGATATTAGTCTCCTATCTGATTTAGGATAGGTAAAGATCCTTTCCCAATCTGTTGGTGGTCTTTTTGTCTTATTGACTGTGTCTTTTGCCTTGCAGAAACTTTGGAGTTTCATTAGGTCCCATTTGTCAATTCTCCATCTTACAGCACAAGCCATTGCTGTTCTGTTCAGGAATTTTTCCCCTGTGCCCATATCTTCAAGGCTTTTCCCCACTTTCTCCTCTATAAGTTTCAGTGTCTCTGGTTTTATGTGAAGTTCCTTGATCCACTTAGATTTGACCTTAGTACAAGGAGATTAAGTATGGATTGATTCGCATTCTTCTACATGATAACAACCAGTTGTGCCAGCACCAATTGTTGAAAATGCTGTCTTTCTTCCACTGGATGGTTTTAGCTCCCTTGTCGAAGATCAAGTGACCATAGGTGTGTGGGTTCATTTCTGGGTCTTCAATTCTATTCCATTGGTCTACTTGTCTGTCTCTATACCAGTACCATGCAGTTTTTATCACAATTGCTCTGTAGTAAAGCTTTAGGTCAGGCATGGTGATTCCAATAGAAGTACTTTTATCCTTGAGAAGACTTTTTGCTATCCTAGGTTTTGTTATTCCAGATGAATTTGAAAATTGCTCCTTCTAATTTGTTGAAGAATTGAGTTGGAATTTTGATGGGGATTGCATTGAATCTGTAGATTGCTTTTGGCAAGATAGCCATTTTTACAATGTTGATCCTGCCAATCCATGAGCATGGGAGATATTTCCATCTTCTGAGATCTTCTTTAATTTCTTTCTTCAGAGATTTGAAGTTTTTATCATACAGGTCTTTCACTTCCTTAGTTAGAGTCACGCCAAGATATTTTATATTATTTGTGACTATTGAGAAGGGTGTTGTTTCCCTAATTTCTTGCTCAGCCTGTTTATTCTTTGTATAGAGAAAGGCCATTGACTTGTTTGAGTTTATTTTATATCCAGCTACTTCACCGAAGCTGTTTATCAGGTTTAGGAGTTCTCTGGTAGAATTTTTAGGGTCACTTATATATACTATCATATCATCTGCAAAAAGTGATATTTTGACTTCCTCTTTTCCAATTTGTATCCCCTTGATCTCCTTTTGTTGTCGAATTGCTCTGGCTAATACTTCAAGTACTATATTGAAAAGGTAGGGAGAAAGTGGGCAGCCTTGTCTAGTCCCTGATTTTAGTGGGATTGCTTCCAGCTTCTCTCCATTTACTTTGATGTTGGCTACTGGTTTGCTGTAGATTGCTTTTATCATGTTTAGGTATGGGCCTTGAATTCCTGATCTTTCCAGAACTTTTATCATGAATGGGTGTTGGATCTTGTCAAATGCTTTTTCTGCATCTAACGAGATGATCATGTGGTTTTTGTCTTTGAGTTTGTTTATATAATGGATTACATTGATGGATTTTCGTATATTAAACCATCCCTGCATCCCTGGTATAAAACCTACTTGGTCAGGATGGATGATTGCTTTAATGTGTTCTTGGTTTCGGTTAGCGAGAATTTTATTGAGGATTTTTGCATCGATATTCATAAGAGAAATTGGTCTGAAGTTCTCTATCTTTGTTGGGTCTTTCTGTGGTTTAGGTATCAGAGTAATAGTGGCTTCATAAAATGAGTTGGGTAGAGTACCTTCTACTTCTATTTTGTGAAATAGTTTGTGCAGAACAGGAATTAGATCTTCTTTGAAGGTCTGATAGAACTCTGCACTAAACCCGTCCTGTCCTGGGCTTTTTTTGGCTGGGAGACTATTAATAACTGCTTCTATTTCTTTAGGTGATATGGGACTGTTTAGATGGTCAACTTGATCCTGATTCAACTTTGGTACCTGGTATCTGTCCAGAAATTTGTCCATTTCGTCCAGGTTTTCCAGTTTTGTTGAGTATAGCCTTTTGTAGAAGGATCTGATGGTGTTTTGGATTTCTTCAGGATCTGTTGTTATGTCTCCCTTTTCAGTTCTGATTTTGTTAATTAGGATTTTGTCCCTGTGCCCTTTAGTGAGTCTAGCTAAGGGTTTATCTATCTTGTTGATTTTCTCAAAGAACCAGCTCCTCGTTTGGTTAATTCTTTGAATAGTTCTTGTTTCCACTTGGTTGATTTCACCCCTGAGTTTGATTATTTCCTGCTGTCTACTCCTCTAGGGTGAATTTGCTTCCTTTTTTCTAGAGCTTTTAGATGTGTTGTCAAGCTGCTAGTATGTGCTCTCTCCCGTTTCTTCTTGGAGGCACTCAGAGCTATGAGTTTCCCTCTTAGAAATGCTTTCATTGTGTCCCATAGGTTTGGGTACGTTGTGGCTTCATTTTCATTAAACTCTAAAAAGTCTTTAATTTCTTTCTTTATTCCTTCCTTGACCAAGGTATCATTGAGAAGAGTGTTGTTCAGTTTCCACGTGAATGTTGGCTTTCCATTATTTATGTTGTTTTTGAAGATCAGTCTTAGGCCATGGGGGTCTGATAGAATACATGGGACAATTTCAATATTTTTGTATCTGTTGAGGCCTGTTTTGTGACCAATTATATGGTCAATTTTGGAGAAGGTCCCATGAGGTCCTGAGAAGAAGGTATATCCTTTTGTTTTAGGATAAAATGTTCTGTAGATATCTGTCAGGTCCATTTGTTTCATAACTTCTGTTAGTTTCACTGTGTCCCTGTTTAGTTCCTGTTTCCATGATCTGTCCATTGATGAAAGTGGTGTGTTGAAATCTCCCACTATTATTGTGTGAGGTGCAATGTGTGCTTTGAGCTTTACTAAAGTGTCTTTAATGAATGTGGCTGCCCTCGCATTTGGTGCGTAAATATTCAGAATTGAGAGTTCCTCTTGGAGGATTTTACCTTTGATGAGTATGAAGTGTCCTTCCTTGTCTTTTTTGATAACTTTGGGTTGGAAGTCGATTTTATCCGATATTAAAATGGCTACTCCAGCTTGTTTCTTCAGTCCATTTGCTTGGAAAATTGTTTTCCAGCCTTTCACTCTGAGGTAGTGTCTGTCTTTTTCCCTGAGATGGGTTTCCTGTAAGCAGCAGAATGTTGGGTCCTGTTTGTGTAGCCAGTCTGTTAGTCTATGTCTTTTTATTGGGGAATTGAGTCCATTGATATTAAGAGATAATAAGGAAAAGTAAATGTTGCTTCCTTTTATTTTTGTTGTTAGAGTTGGCATTCTGTTCTTGTGGCTGTCTTCTTTTTGGTTTGTTGAGGGATTACTTTCTTGCTTGTTCTAGGGTGTGATTTCTTTCCTTGTATTGCTTCTTTTCTGTTATTAGTCTTTGAAGGGCTGGATTCATGGAAAGATATTGTGTGAATTTGGTTTTTTCGTGGAATACTTTGGTTTCTCCATCTATGGTAATTGAGAGTTTGGCCGGGTATATTAGCCTGGGCTGGCATTTGTGTTCTCTTAGTGTCTGTATAACATCTGTCCAGGCTCTTCTGGCTTTCATAGTCTCTGGTGAAAAGTCTGGTGTAATTCTGATAGGCCTTCCTTTATATGTTACTTGACCTTTCTCCCTTACTGCTTTTAATATTCTATCTTTATTTAGTGCATTTGTTGTTTTGATTATTATGTGTCGGGAGGAATTTCTTTTCTGGCCCAGTCTATTTGGAGTTCTGTAGGCTTCTTGTATGTTCATGGGCATCTCTTTCTTTAGATTTGGGAAGTTTTCTTCTATAATTTTGTTGAAGATATTAGCTGGCCCTTTAAGTTGAAAATCTTCATTCTCATCAATTCCTATTATCCGTAGGTTTGGTCTTCTCATTGTGTCCTGGATTACCTGGATGTTTTGAGTTAGGCTCCTTTTGCATTTTGTATTTTCTTTGACTGTTGTGTCGATGTTCTCTATGGAATCTTCTGCACCTGAGATTCTCTCTTCCATTTCTTGTATTCTGTTGCTGATGCTCGCATCTATGGTTCCAGATCTCTTTCCTAGAGTTTCTATCTCCAGCGTTGCCTCGCTTTGGGTTTTCTTTATGTGTTTACTTCCCTTTTTAGTTCTAGTATGGTTTTGTTCATTTCCATTACCTGTTTGGATGAGTTTTCCTGTTTTTCTTTAATGACTTCTACCTGTTTGGCTGTGTTTTCCTGCTTTTCTTTAAGGGCCTGTAACTCTTTAGCAGTGCTCTCCTGTAATTCTTTAAGTGACTTATGAAAGTCCTTCTTGATGTCCTCTATCATCATCATGAGAAATGTTTTTAAATCTGGGTCTAGATTTTCGGTTGTGTTGGGGTGCCCAGGACTAGGTGGGGTGGGAGTGCTGCGTTCTGATGATGGTGAGTGGTCTTGATTTCTGTTAGTAGGATTCTTACGTTTGCCTTTTGCCATCTGGTAATCTCTGAAGCTAGTTGTTTTAGTTGTCACTGTTAAGAGCTTGTTCTTCAGGTGACTCTGTTAGCCTCTATAAGCAGACCTGGAGGGTAACACTCTCCTTAGTTTCAGTGGGCAGAGTATTCTCTGCAGGCAAGCTCTCTTCTTGCACCGAAGGTACCCAGATATCTGGTGTTCGAACCAGACTCCTGGCAGAAGTTGTGTTCCACTCACTAGAGGTCTTAGGATCCCGTGTGGAGTCCTGTGTGGGCCCTTGCGGGTGTCAGGCGACTACGCTGGCAAGGTAGCCCGAGGCTCCAGTGGAGCGGAAGGGGCTTGTGCCCCAGGTCAGGCCCGGGTAGTCTGCTTCCCTATGTACAGCAGTCTCAGGTTCAGTATGATTGGATTGGGGCAGGTGCTGTGTTCCACTCACCAGAGGTCTTAGGATCCCGTGGGGAGTCCTGTGTGGGCCCTTGCGGGTGTTGAGCGAGACTCAGCTGGCAAGGTAGCCCGGGGCTCGAGTGGAGCAGAAGGGGCTTGTGCCCCAGGTCAGGCCTGGGTAGCCTGCTTCCCTCATCTGGGTTGTTTTTAGCTTCTGGATATTACAAATTGTTTAGGATGGTGGGTTTCAAGCCTTCCGTGATCCTGAGACCCCGTCTCCTCCCAGTCCTCTGTGTAATAAGGAAGAGGATCTTGCAGCATGCTGATAAAATGCTAGCCTGTGATGCTCCACAGATCTAGAAAACAATCCAGGTGAGCTGAGGGATGATCAGGACAGGAATATGCACAGGACAGGCACATGGCAATTTCCAAACAAGGTGAATAGGGGAAATCCTTCACAGCCTGTGGCTAGCATTAAACATTAAAAGGTGAGTTGAAGAGCTTGGATGAAGGCACCCTGTGTGAAAGATACATTCAAAAGATAGGCTATTTAGTTCAGATGCAGTGTCAGAGGTAGACTACTTCCCCAGGAGCTGTTAGCCAGGGATGCTCCTGAAGTCCCCTAAACAGTACAGACTATTGCCAATTCTGTTAGTTATCCCCAGAACTACATGTAAGTCTTCCTGAAGACACCACATGCTTTGGTTGCTGACTGTAGAGAAACCCATCTGAGACTGAGCTGGAAGCTCTGTCCTTGCTGGCAGCATGCATAGGACCTGTAGGTGCAGGCGGCTGTGCGGCACAGCACCACTTCTCTGGACCCTGCATGGTACTGTGTCAAGCAAGATGTGAATGCCCCTGTGTCATGGTAGAGCATCTTTTGGGTATATTCCCAAGAGTGGTATTGCTTGGTCTTCAGGTAGATTTATTTCCAGTTTTCTAAGGGACATCCAGATTGATTTTCAGAGTAGTTGTACCAGTTTGCAATCCCACCAGCAACGGAGTAGTGTTCCTCTTTCTCCATATCCCCCCCAACATGTGTTGTCACCTGAGGTTTTGATCTTAGCCTTTCTGATTGGTGTAAGGTGAAATCTCAGGGTCGTTTTGATTTGCATTTCCCTGATCACTAAGGACTTTGAACATTTCTTTAGGTGCTTCTCAGCCATTCAAGATTCCTCAGTTGTGAATTATCTGTTTAGTTCTGATACGGTTGTGTGTGGTTTTTTTGGTGATTAACTTATTTTTTCTTTCTTTGTTTGTTTGTTTTGTTTTTTTCAAGGTATTTATGTGTATTATACATGTCTTATTTTTAATGCATTTTATTAGATATTTTCTTCATTTACATTTCAAATGCTATCCCCAAAGCCTCCTATACTCTCACCCTGCCCTGCTCCCCAACCCACCCACTCCCACATCCTGACCCTGGCATTCCCCTGTACTGGGGCATATGATCTTTGCAATACCAAGGGCCTCTCCTCCCATTGATGGCCCACTAGGCCATCTTAACTTCTTGAGTTCTTTATATACTATAGGTATTAGGCATCTATCAGGTGTGGAGTTAGTGAAGATGTTTTTCCAATAGGTAGGTTGCCAATTGGTCTTATTGACTATGTCCTTTTCCTTACAAAAGCTTTCTAGTTCCATGAGGTCCCATTTATCAATTTTTGATCTTAGAGCATGAGCCACTGGAGTTCTGATTAGGAAATATCCCCCTGTGTCAATGAGTTTGTGGCTCTTTCCCAATTTGTCTTCTATTAGATTCAGTGTATCTGGTTTTATGTTGAGGTGTTTAATTCACTTCGACTTGAGCTTTGTGCAAGGTGACAGATTTGGGTCTATTTTCTTTCTTCTCCATACAGATGGGCAGTTAGACCAGTACCATTTGTTGAATGTGCTGGTTTCTTCTTAAGGATCAATAGGAAACACATTTCATAGCAATCTCTGCACTGAGCCGTGATCCTATGCTTTGGACTTCTTGTACTCTTTATCCATTACTGAGAAGCCAGACCTTCGAGTTACCTTTCTCCCTTCCATCATTTCTCTTTCCTCTCTGACTGAGATGACAGTGATTTCATGATGTCTCCTTAGAAATACAGAAGGGATATTTTTCACAAGACTATCAACATAATGAAAAAAAAAAGGAATGAATGTTTATTTTCAGACTGACTTTTTCTCTACTTTCAATATCTTCATGACTTGCCTGAAATTAGAGATCACATACTTTATCTACTCAACTGTACCCTTAAGTCCTGTTACAGTATGTACTTCTAACATTTAATCTATTTAATATCCTAACTCTAACATCCTTTTACTACTGATTATATTGATATATTCTACCTGATCAAACATTAATTCCTTTTTACTAGATATAAATATGCCAATTTGGGCAAGTAGGAACAGAGTCTCATATTGTAGCCAGGCTCCTGTACAACTCATGGAAATCCTCTCTTTTTGGCCTCCCAAATATAAGGATTATAAGTGTGAGCTCATGTGAAATATCACTCGAGTGTATTACTTCAGAGTGATGTTGCAGCTCTCTGATTGCTAAAGCGGGTCTATGGAAAACATGTCAAGTTGATGAGGAGGAGTGAGGAGCTCTCTAGCCAGGAAGGAGTAAGTTCAGAACTTTATAGTTGACTGAGTTTAGGAAGAACCATTTATTCTTTAACAAGCAAAATAACTTTTGCTGTGGTAGGCTTATCCACAGATTATTATATGTATAGTAGGTTTTCTTATACCATACCATATTTTGAAATATGTAAATACTGCTTGACATAAAAATGAATATGATTTCTATGAGTTAACACTCAATTCATGTCTCCCTAACATACTTGGCACACGCTTGTACTTAGATAATGGGTTCCGCACTGAAAACCTATATTCAGAAGAGGAAGAATAGGAAGTTCAAGGCAGACATTGGTGTGGGAAAGCATTGAGGGCTCCTTGCACTGGCAGTGCACTTTATCCCTGTTAGGCCATCTGTTAGCGTCTGGATTTGCTCTCTGGCAGGAATTATATTTTTCATTGTCCTCAACGGCCTCTGGATTCTCCTTTCTGGAAGGCCTGTTTTGCTCCATTATGTGCTTGGTCCACATGTGAGGTTGGCAGTGGAACAGATGTCCTTTATAGGACTGAAAGCATTAAAATAGTGCTCTAATGAATGGAGGGTTATTGTTCTGAGGACATTCAGGCTAAGCTTCAAATATTTTAATTTGTATTTTATTTTGTTTCTTGCAATGAGATTTAAACAGAGAAAACATTAAAATAATTCTGGTGTATTTGACTTTTTGTATTATCCATTGGAGGATATACATATCTCTGAAATTGTAAGAAATTTGTGATATTTCCCTATCTTGTATGAAGACAAGAGAGAGGAATATAGAGAAAACCTCTGGGCATAACATAGGCTTTTGAAATCTAAAAGCTCACCTCCAGTGACACACTTGCTCCAAGAAGGCCACCCTTCCTAATCGTTTAATTTTTTCAAATAGTGTCACACCCTGGTAACCAAGCATTCAAATATTTAAGCCTATTGGAGCCATACTTATTCAAACCACCACACCTTGTTTTTGCTTTTATTGTTATCTTCAGCTAATACCTCGTTTTAAATACCTCATCAAAATAATGTCATATCAGTTTGAATAAAATAAATAAAGATTAGAAGGGTTTCAGAAAAGATTTGACTTAATAGGAGAAACAAATTTGTTAGATATTGATATGAGGCTCTGATAGGAACTACTGTGATTTAGTTCTACTCAGATTAATAAAATAAGGATTTATCTTTTAAAAAAAAAGTAGCTAGCTTGCTATGCACCTAGATGCAAGACAAACAAATAGATGATAGAGACCAATATACAAAATTATAAGCACACACATAGAGACACACACAAACACAACTTTTTCACAGGCTCACAATTACACAAGCTAAAATATTAGTGACTATTTTTAATTTTGAAAGAAGTTTTAAATTCTATAACAGATGCATTTTTGTCTTTTATTTATTAATTTATTTATTTACACTTCAGTTTTTAATCCCCCTGGTCCACCCTCCTACAACTGTTGCACATCCCAAACCTTCTCCTCGCCCCCTGTCTCCACAAGGATGTCGCCACCCCCCAACCCCAACCCAAAAAGACCTATAAACTCCCTGGCGCCTCCAATCTATTGAGGGTTAGGTGCATCTTCTCTTTTTGAACCCAGATACAAATACAAAATGCAGAAACAAAAAAAGAAGTAATAGATTACAGAAACTCGAGCAACCCAGTCATTCTCTGAGACATGTACTTTAGTACAACATCCTTAACGAAACTCTAAGCAAACTCTGCTGTATATGGTTTGGGGGCCTCATATCAGCTTGTGTATGCTGCCTGGTTGGTGATCCAACGTTTGAAAAATATCCAGGGTCTAGGTTAACTGAAACTGCTGGTACTCCTACAGGGTTGCTCTCCTCCTCAGCTTATTCCAGTCTTCCCCTAATTCAACCACAGGGGTCAGCAGCTTCTGTCCATTGGTTGGGTGCAAACATCTACATTTGAATCTAAGCTGCCTGTTGAGTGTTCTGGAGGGCAGTCATGATAGGTCCCTTTTTGTGAGCACACCGTAGCCTTAGTAATAGTGTCAGGCCTTGGGCTCTCCCGTTGAGCTTATCCTCAATTTGGGCCTGTTGATGGGCCTTCTTTTCCTCAGACTCTTCTCCATTTCCATCCCTGAAGTTCTTTCATACAGGAACAATTATGGGTCAGAGATGTGACTGTGGGATGGCAACCCCCTCACTCTCTTGATGCCCTGTCTTCCTGCTAGAGATGGGCTCTATAATTTCCCTCTCCCCACTGTAGGGCATTTCATCTAAGGTCCCTCCCTTTGATTCCTGAGAGTCTCTTACCTCCTTGGTCTCTGGTATATTCTAAAGGGGCTCCCCCACTCTCCTGCCTCCTGAGGTTGTCTATTTCCATTCTTTCTGCTGGCCCTCAAGGCTTCGGTCCTTTTCCCTCACCCAATACCAAATCAGGTTCCCTTCTTCCCACCATCCTCTAATTTCTCTCCCCCGTTCCTCCCTCCATTCCTCCTTGTTATTGCTTTCTTCTCCCTCCCAAGTGGGACTGAGGCATACTCACTTGGGCCCTTCAGCTTGTTGACATTTCTGAGTTCTGTGGGCTGTATAATGGGTATGTTGTATCTATCTATCTATCTATCTATCTATCTATCTATCTATCTATCTATCTATCTATCTATCTATTGCTAATATCTGTGGAGTAGTGGGCTGCGCACAGACAGCCTGGTCTCCAGTCAAGCAAAGGTCTGGAACCCCAGGGACCCAGTGGGTTGAGATTTCCACCTACATGGGACTGAAGGTGTTTGATCATGTCTCCTGGACCCTTGACTCCTGTTGAAGTCACAGTCCCTGGAGGAGAGGTGTGTGGGTATTAGTCATTTAGGAGCAGCACCAATCCTTCCCATAAGTAAATAAGGTTTCTCCAAAACACTCAGTCCAAGCCAATGATAAGTACCTACTGTTGAACCATGAATCACCCCCAAAACTGTATATAAATAAATCCTATCAAGGATTTGACAGCAGGTACCTCTCATTGGCTTGGACTGAGAGCTTTGGGGATGGCCTAGTTCTGTTTTTGTTTGTTTTTAGGTACTTTTTTATTTACATTTCAAATGCTCTCCCCTTTCCGCGTTTCCCCCATAAACCCCCTATACTCTTCCCCCTTCTCCATACTCTCCAACCTACTCACTCCTGCTTCCTAGCCCTAGCATTCCCCTATACTGGGGCATACAAATTTCACAGGACCAAGGTCCCATTGATGACAAGCTAGGCCATCCTCTTCTACATATGCAGCTAGAGACAAGAGTCCATCCATGTGTTTTCTTTGACTGGTGGTTTAGTCCCAGGGAGCTCTGGGGGTACTGATTAGTTCATATTGTTGTTCCTCCTAGGGGGCTGCAAAACCCTTCAGCTCCTTGTGTACTTTCTCTAGCTCCTGCATTGGGGACCCTAGCTCCAACTAATTGATGACTGTGAGCATCTACTTCTGTATTAGTCAGGCACTGGCAGAGCCTCTCGGGATACAGCTATATCAGACTCCTGTCAGCAAGTTCTTGTTAGCATCTGCAATAGGGTCTGGGTTTGATGGTTGTTTATGGGATGTATCCCGAGGGTGAGCAGTTTCTGGATGGTCATTCTTTCAGTCTCTACTCCAAACTTTGTCTCTGTAATTCTTTCCTTCCTTGTATTTTGTTCCCCCTTCTAAGAAGGATTGAAGTATCTACACTTTGGTCTTCGTTCTTCTTGAGTTTCATGTGTTTTGCAAATTGTGTCTTGGGTATTCTGAGCTTCTGGGCTAATATCCACTTAGCAGTGAGTGCATGTCATGTGTGTTCTTCTGTAACATCCTCACTAAGGATGTTATCTTCCAGATCCATCAATTTTTCTAAGAATTTCATGAATTCATTGTTTTTAATAGCCAAGTAGTACTCCATTGTAATGTGGAGAGAGAGGAACACTCCCCCATTGCTGTTGGGATTGCAAGCTGGTACAACAATTCTGGAAATCAGTTTGGCGATTCCTCAGAAAATTGAACATAGTACTACCCGAAGATCCAGCAACACCACTCCTGGGCATGTACCCAGAAGATGCTTCAAGTTATAATAAGGACACATGCTCCACTATGTTCATAGAAGCCTTATTTATAATAGCAAGAAAATGGAAAGAAACCAGATGTCTCTCACAGAGGAATGAATACAGAAAATGTGGTACATTTACACAATGGAGTGCTACTCAGCTATTAAAAAACAATGAATTCATGAAATTCTTAGACAAGTAGATAGATCTGGCGGATATCATCCTAAGTGAGGCCTAGTTTATAATAGCTGAGTAGTATTCCATTGTATAAATGAATCACACTCTTTGTATCCATTCCAGAGGCCTTAATGCTATTGCTTTTCCTTCTGTCCCAGTACTCCAAAGCCAATGTCATGAAAATGGGAGGAACCTTGTATGTCACCCTTCATTCAGCACAGCAGAACTCTAGTGGTGCACTTTGAATCTCATGCAGAATGTGAACTATTTACCATTCTACTATGAACATCACATTCTTATATTTTATAAAGACATAAAAGTAGGCCTTATTCCATTTAGTATTTTAAGAAAAAAAAAGGATTTAAAATTAGACCATGAGGTGCCAAGTAAATCTTCCTTTAAATGTGACCAAGTACCAATACCTTTGATGAAAGAATCCAGAAAACTCCTTATCAACCAACATTTCAAATAAAA
The DNA here is from genome assembly GCF_000001635.26 of Mus musculus. Classification (NCBI taxonomy): domain Eukaryota; kingdom Metazoa; phylum Chordata; class Mammalia; order Rodentia; family Muridae; genus Mus; species Mus musculus. Next base: position 20,927,420 of record NC_000081.6, read on the forward strand.
AGAGCTAAGTAGAAAAAAAGCAATACATTGTCTGGCACTATATCATTCCAATTCTGTTGCTCAGGAAACTCCAAGTGAGCTGTGAAGACATCTTTATATCCATCCATTTGTCCCTTTGGAATGATAATAATGTATAGTAAAATCTTCCGGATAGGGGCCTCCATCCACAGCCCCATCCTTCCTAATATTAACATTATCAATTAGGAATATTCTTTAAAGGATAAGTTATTGTGAAGAAGAATTTGTTGTTCATCCAGAAAAATATCCAGTATTTAACTGAGAACTCAATAATGCTGATTGATTGGAATGACCAAAGACCTCCTCCTTCTGAGCTACCTGGGAGGCATTAATTCAGTTGCTTTGGTGTAAGAATCATTTCTACCCAACAATGTTCCATATTGTTGTCATGCTCTAAGTGAATAAGTGTAATCTGTCCTTAAAGAAGGCCTTCCTTTACTTAAATATAGCAATTGGTTATATTTAGGCTATTATTCTACTTTAGCAATCTCTACTTGTTAGCAGGGATAATTAAAGCACTCTACAGATTTTTTGTCTTACATATCCTGATCCTAGAGCTATAGGAATAAGGTGCTAGCAGGATTGATTTCCTACTCTGTCTCCCTCCTTGACAAGTGGAAATTTGTGTTGCTTTCTTTTCCTTTTTGACTTTTCATTGGCGATTTTTATGATGAAAACATACATAATTGCGTCTTCTCCTGAGACTATCCTGGATGAGGGTTTAGTACATGATCATTTTCACAGAGTTTCCTCTTTCAAAGCCCTAGTTTCATTTAGGTTCACTTTCTAAAATACTATAGATTAAGACTTTTAAAAGTTACTTTAATAAAATGAAATTTAACTCATAATAATATCATAACTTATAATTTATAACTTCAACAGTTTATGATCTGCCCTATAAGAAAACACCAAAAAATTACTATGCTTCTCTACAGTGTTATAGGGTCAAATTATGTGGTCTGCCATGTGAGTCTTTGCCATCTGTTGTTGGACCACATCCATTAAGCCAGTGGCTTGTATTATTTAACTTGCATCAAGAGAGTTAAATTTTAAGATCTGTATTAACTAAGAGTAGATTTAAATATAAACAACAATGATGTTCAAATAAATAATAAAAAAAAAAAAACCACCCTCACAGCTTGAAAAGTAAGGTCACCAATCATGAGAATTGGCTTGTCTCTGCATCTTCTGAGGGACTCAAATCCATTTGTTTCCATTTAACTATGAAAAGCTTTATTTGTAAGGCTGATATTGTGTCCAAGTCAGAGCCATTGGGAAAGGATGAAGGGTGATGGGGACTTTGCTGTCATCATTTTAAAGAATATCCAGAAAATCTGTCACAAAATTTTACATTCATTTCATTAGCCATACAACATAAATTGATTCACACACAACCACAGGGGAGGAAGAGGGCGTCCTTTTCACTCTCGGTCACAAACGCCTAGCTGAAAAAGAAACGAGAGAATATAGAGCATGGGCTCCAACCAGCATCCTATAAAATATAAAACATTATAGTCCTAAAAGATTGGAAAAAAACATGAGCATTTTAATGATACACTGACCTAGAGTGAATACAAGACAGTGAACCATGAAGCAGGCTTTCAAGTCAAGTAAAACAAACAAACAAACAGACAAACAAAGATTATGGAGACAATTTGTGTGTCTTAAAATGATAGTAACTAGAGAGATTTTGGTTCAATTAGATTTCAAATGTCTTAATTAACCTCAAAAGAGTTCCTCACAGTATCTCCTTTGCCCCTCTTTCTTTGTAGGTACTAGAAATTCTGGACCAAGACCCAAAGGGGAATTATTTTAATTTTCTTGGTTGAAGGTACAGATGATTTGCATTATGAGATATTTAGAAATGTTGAAAATACAATACAAACCAAGTGTGACACATTCATAAGATCTGCAAACCAGCCATCATCTATACAAAAGAAGGAATATATCAACATTACTTCTAATTTCAGTGACATTAACCCAATATTACAAGATGGAAAAAAAATCCACAAGTAAAGCTAAGACAGAAAGTGAGAGATGAAGTTAAAGATAGGCTTAGTTGAGAACTACTTGACTGAAAAAAAAAAAAAACAAAAAAAAAAAAAGCAACAACAACAACAAAAAAAAGCAGATCCTCACTGTCCTTCCTAATTCTTTGCTACATTCACAGCTTATCTACTTTTTCAAATATATAATGCTTTAATCAGGACAGCACAATTGTATTATCTGAATATGTTAAAATATTGTCAGTTCTAATGTTTCCCTCATTAATTTCCTTAGGTTTGGCATTTCCACTGACATTTTGGATCCATAACCTGCCTATCTAACAAACATTTGGTTATTTGAATGCTACAGGTATATAGCCTAATACACCTGAAAGAAAAACATTGATTTATATCACCCAAATTATAAAATTATATTCACTTATTTTTTTTTTGACAATCCTCCTGAGGGAAGTATAAGTGTGAAATGATTTTATTGGGTCATGCTATGTCCTGTGATTCTCATGTTTTATTTCCCAAAACCATGTAGTCTAAAACAAAAGGATTTTTTTCTGCAATTATGGGCTTTCCTAACTTTCTTCTGTATAGTTTTTCACTGCTTAAACATCCCAGCTTCAGGTAGACAGTAGCATGTCTTGGCTTGTCACCGTGTACTAATAATATCATAATGAAATTGTATTCTATGTCTCCTTGTTGTGCACTGTCAGAATCTGTCCTTGTCATTCATGCCGCCTTCTTCTTCTTCTTCTTCTTCTTCTTCTTCTTCTTCTTCTTCTTCTTCTTCTTCTTCTTCTTCTTCTTCTTCTTCTTCTTCTTCTTCTGCTGCTGCTGCTGCTGCTGCTGCTGCTTCTATATAATGCCATTTTCTGTAGGAATTTGGAAGTCCTCATATTTATTTTAGATGTGATCTTAGTACTGGAATAGCAATAATCTGGGAAGATTTGGAGGAGAGATAAACATAATCAGAATACATTGTAATTTTTTAACACTTTCTCTAACTACATATGTATTTTTTCTTAAAATAAATTATCATCTACTCCTGTCAAGGTTAAAGGAAGGCACTATATGGATGGCAATGACACCAAGCTCATTGCCTTTTGTCCTTTAACCCCTCTAGATTCATTTACATCTCCAGAAATCTTAATTCATTATCACAGGAATTTTAAGCCCATAAACTCATTTATCTGTCACCAATTCAGTCTTATCCTTAAAAATGTATAAGTGATACTCAGCATATGATAAACTCTCAGGTAATATCCCTGTTTCTGTATAAACATGTGAAATTGGAAAGTAAGGCGTTTGCTTTTAAAATAAAGTAGCTGGGTTGTAATAGTCTAGCCACACTCATTCCAAGGGGAGAGATCAAAGGTAAATCTAACCGTCACCTCTCTTGAAATCTAGCATGATGGTTCTATTGGGTTTCAGAACCACAGTAACTCTTTCTTGCCCGGCATGCAGTACAATTTTCTAAGGTAAAGCTCTCCTTCCTGTCTTCAGATTTCATCTCCCTATTTCTACTCTCGGATTCACCAGTCTTTGTTTTCCTCAAGGAATCACACATATTGAACCTAATTATACCTGTAGGCATATTTCTGGCCTGGAGACATTAAGATGTCTAAAACCTTCTGTCAATTCCTTGTGTTCTATTCCTGCCAAGCTGTTGGTATTTTGCTAAGATCCGATCTATTTGACAGGAGATTTGTCTATGTATATTCCCATACCCATTTCTAGAATGGTTTATTAAGAAATCCTCAAATAGTTTCACAATTTACCAAGATTTAATATCAAGTTTGTCCAAACTCACTCTACCCATTTTTTTTCTTGCCAAAAACTCTTCAGTGGTAAAACTTCCCAAATGATCAACCTTCACTTCATTTTGTTTGCACTTCTTTCTTTAACTTATATCTGACATTTGCTTTGACAAGCTTGTGAAATAATGAGTCAGGTTGTCTTTTAGCAGTTTGCTGAGAATATTCTCAGTTAAGGTTCACCGTGTATTTGGCATTGTATAAAACAGGGCACCAACAAATTACTGAGCACTTTTGATAAAGCAAGAATTATCTTTCCTCCAGTTTGAAATGGTATGCTTTTTATTTTCTCCTTAGTGTCCTCCATTTAAAATTCACATTTTCTCAAACATTTACCATGTCAAAACCATTATTATGAACTAATACATCATGCCTGTTATTCCTTAGTTTAGACAATCTGTCATATATACCAAGAATTTCTTTAAACCAATCTAAAACTTTTTCACAGTTCTTGAAATACATCAACCCAATGCCAATGTCACAGCCAAAGTGCCATGCATTGCTTTCTAGGATTAATCAATTTTCCTAGCATCAAAATATTATATTCCAGCAACTGTATACATTTTTACATTATTTGGGATCTTTAATCCATAAAAATTTGGAGCTAAATTTAGAGAGTGAGTTATCAAGTCCCAAGTCCCACTATATAAATCTTGAAACAATTGCTTATATAGTTTCTAAGCTGCTGAAATCATTAGCTGATTGGTCTATGTGTCATCCCTCAATCCTTTGAATTTTTGGGTAATATTTTTGATTCCACTTCATGGCTTTAATTTATTTTTAAATGTTCTTTTTCTGTCGCTCTAAGGGCATCCCTGGAATTTTCACTAAATTATCTTATCTATGTTTATTTCCTTATCCTTTTTTTAAAAGATTTACTTATTTACTTATTTATTATATGTAAGTACACTATAGCTGTCTTCAGACACTCCAGAAGAGAGCATCAGATCTCATTATGGGTGGTTGTGAGCCACCATGTGGTTGCTGGGATTTGAACTTTGGACCTTCGGAAGAGCAGTCGGGTGCTCTTACCCACTGAGCCATCTCACCAGCCCTATTTCCTTATCAAAAGAGCCTCGTTGTTTGGTGACTCCTGCTAACTCTATTTGATAATGAAGCATGAAAAGTTTCTAGCATGAGAATCGGATGTACCATGTTCATGAGCATTACCACATGAGCAAAATGTCTGTATGGTAAAAGACATAATCACTTTCTGGTTGGAAGTGACAACACCTCTGTCATCAGGGAGTGGTGGAAAGGTCTGTGAGAAGCACTCTGAAACTTTTTGCAATGCTACTCTCAGATGGTGGTAGTAAATTAGCTTTGCAGCTCAACTCATTATTTTATCTTATAGAGAATCTAGACACATCTATTCTGTTTCTCTACTCAGTCCCTAAAACACAGATTGAATATTGCATTGCCTATTGCATTATGAGCAAATTTCAGATGTGTTTATTCAAGTTATTAATAAAATAAACAGTAGATGCCATTCAATATTGGTGATTTAAAGAAGTTACTAAATAAGATTTATTTGCCATTAATTTATTTAATGACATGCAAGGGGCCTTTACTATGTGCCAAGCTAAACTGTGAAACTTTAAAATATCAATGACATTAAGTTAACCCTAAAAATTCCTTATTTTTACATATGAACACATTGAGAGAGGGTAAGTTTCTTTGACTCCCTAATGCTTACATCAGATTAGAATTAACCATTCTCACCTTGGGCTTCTCAACATAACAGAGACAGGCTGGCTAATAGACACCACAGAGGAAGCTGACCTCTACAAGTCTCTGTTTATTTCCCAATCATTCTTTGGTCAAAGACTTACTTTCCTGGAACTGACTGAATAAAGACCTGAAATGTAAGAGTAAACACCATTCTCTCTAGAAAGAAAAAAAACACAGTGTTCTCACTAGACACTCCTACCAAAAACATTCAATTTCTTATCCATTTGCTAACCTTCATACTTGCATCTTCCAGAAGGCTTAAAATTCCTCCTTTAAAATCTAAAGGGTTAAGTTTATGCTGCAGCACAAAGATCTCAATGTTGATGATTAAGTTTTATTTTAAATTTACATTTCTAATATTTATTAAAAGAGATCCCCCACCCAACATTGTGACCTCATCTTTTTTAAAAGGTAAATACAATTGTATTTACACTGAAGCATGTAATTACACTGAAGCATGGTTGATATACCAGTCCTAACTTATTTTTTTTAATTAGGTATTTTCTTCATTTACATTTCCAATGCTACCCCAAAAGTCCTCCAAACCCTCTCCACCCACTCTCCTCCACCCCCACTCCCACTTCTTGGCCCTGGCGTCCCCCTATACTGAGGCATATAAAGTTTGCAAGACCAATGGGCCTCTCTTTCCACTGAGGGCCGACTAGGTCATCTTCTGATACATGTGCAGCTAAAGACATGAGCTCCTGGGGGTACTGGTTAGTTCATATTATTGTTCCACCTATAGGGTTGCAGACCCCTTTAGCTTCCTGGGTAATTTCTCTAGCTGCTCCATTGGGGGCTCTGTGATCAATCCAATAGCTGACTGTGAGCATCCACTTCTGTGTTTGCTAGGGCCCGGCATAGCCTCGCAAGAGACAGCTATATCAGGGCCCTTTCAGCAAAATCTTGCTAGTGTGTGCAATGGTTTCAGCGTTTGGAGGCTGATTATGGGATGGATACCCGGGTATGGTAGTCTCTAGATGGTCCATCCTTTTGTCTCAGCTCCAATCTTTGTCTCTGTAACTCCTTCCATGGGTGTTTGTTCCCAATTCTAAGAAGGAGCAAAGTGTCCACACTTTTGTCTTCTTTCTTCTTGAGTTTCATGTGTTTTGCAAATTGTATCTTATATCTCAGGTATTCTAAGTTTCTGGGCTAATATCCACTTATCAGTGAGTACATATCATTTGAGTTCTTTTGTGATTGTGTTACCTCACTCAGGATGATGCCCTCCAGGTCCATTCATTTGCCTAGGAATTTCATATAACCCCAATAAAAAATGGGGCTCAGAGCTAAACAAAGAATTCTTACCTGAGGAATACCAAATGGCTGAGAAGCACCTGAAAAAATGTTCAGCATCCTTAATCATCAGGGAAATGCAAATCAAAATATCCCTGATATTCCACCTCACACCAGCCAGAATGGCTAAGATCAAAAATTCAGATGACAGCAGATGCTGATGAGGATGTGGAGAAAGAGGAACACTCCTCCATTGTTGGTGGGATTGAAAGCTTGTACAGCCACTCTGGAAATCAGTCTGGCAGTTCCTCAGAAAATTGGACATATTACTACAGGAGGATCATGCAATACCTCTCCTGGGCATATATCCAGAAGATGTTCCAACTGGTAAGAAGGACACATGCTCCGCTATCTAATGGAGGTGGACCCTTTGATTTCCTTCTCTCTAATGTTGGACATTTAAATGATGGGAGTGGCCGTCCTAACTTTTAAAGAAAATTTATTCTTCTGTTCTGAGCAGCTCTCAATTACCAATAACTACTTATCTATGCACAGGGCTGTGTTCACCTTGCCGCTCTATTCTGAGAATCATTCCTGTTTGAATACCCGGGCCTGGTTTTACTCAAGGGTAGACTTCAGTTTGCAAGCTGAAACAACCCCATTCTTTCCTAAGCAGCTCTTGGTCAGTGTTTTATCACAGGTGAAGATGATTTATTCTTCTATATTTGCCTGTGTCACATAAGTTAATATCACTGTAAACAAACAACATCGAAAGCTACTCTATGTCATCGATAAATAGAAAGTTTTTTTTTTTTCTTTCTCTATGTACGTGTTCCTTGTGTGAGTTGGTGTGAATGAATAAACATTTGGATGTGGGTGCATACAATCACGTGCATGTACGAGGCCATAAGAACATGTGTGTCTCACTGAATTACTTTCTACTATTTTTCTATTTTAGTCTCTGAATCGAGAACACTCTTCTTTAGCTATTCTTCTTGGTCTCTGAGCTCCAAGTATGTATGATATATATTCATATGAATCTTTCAAACATACAACCTATCATAAGTTAACTTGGGCTTTTCCATTAGGATTTTTTTTCTCTTACTCAAAAAGTAAAATAAAATGAAGAAAACATGGTATTGTTAAGGTCACATTAATCTGTAATAAATTAGCTTTTAATGTGCTAAATATTAAGTCTACCCCAAAAGCTCATCACTCTTCATTTTATGCTTCAGGTAAATGAGTCTGGAAGGCATCAGTCTTCAATGCCCAGATGTAGCATAAAGGAAATGGACATTAGTTCAGATTACACTCGTCTCAGAGGATCTGTCTAGGTATTGGCTCATTCATAAATCGACAAAGAACCTTGTTTGCCCTCACCTGTCGGAACCATAAAAAGGATGTTTAAACTGTGTTGAAAGTGAGTGGGTGGCCATTGTTTTAAACTGCACCTATGGTGCATTGCTTGTGTTTTTTTCTTCTCGTGGAAGCACAACAAGAAAGGAATGAAAGTGTCAGATACAGGCTTTCAGAGTGATAAATATTCCATTCACAATTTCATGCAACCATCAAATTATATCTAAGAGTTATCACAAGAGTCATACTGAAGACATTTAATTTAATATTTAGGAATAAATCTATCTAACATTAAGTAGTAATATATTCCTGAAATTAAAGTCATTCTTTTTATAAAACTGTTAAAATTAGCTATATGCTATAAATAAACTCTTTTATTCACTCTACCTTAGGTTTCATCCAACTGAGGTGGATCAAATCAGTATCTTAACAATATCCCCAAAACACAAATCAGGAATGAAAACTTTAGCCCTTTTCTCAGATTTAATCATCTACATACATAATCTTATTAGGATACAATGAGAATTTTTTTATTAATCTATATATTTTGTAATTTGATTTTTTTCTTATGCATTTGGTTTTATTTTCAAGGAAATTTCCTTTCATCCATGGCTAGCTAGTTCACCTGTCTTAAAAATAACATTATTTTAGTTCTCATAACATCTTATAATGTATTCATACAATTTAACAGTTCTTTTTTCAATTGATACTAACTCTACATACAGACCTGGTGGCTCACCCCTAGGAAAAGCTGATGCTCTCTCAGTTAGCAGTCATTAATTAGCTGCAATATGTTATTTTGTAGAAAAGCCTTGAAATATTTACACATCTGATACTTGTAAGCCATACCATAAAGGACAGATATTGTTTAGACATCTTCAGTGCTGAGATTTCATTGGTATATTTTTCCTGTCCTATATAGAAAAAACTATAGTCCAGCATATATCATGATCATTGGGATTTTACAAATTTTCTTCCCCCTCTTCAATGATGTTTTCCAAGTCATAGTTGTAGGGTTTGAATTGTAGGTCTATCAATTGTACATACCATAGGTAAATGGTTGTTCTTGACATTTCAAACAGCTGTAGATAACTGTAAATGTCTATATGTTCTTTGAAAATAAGCTTCTTTGAAGAGTGGTGAGAGTTTCACGTCTCTGCAGGAATGACGGTAAGCATTTAGGATGCAATTATACATTATAATAATTTAGGAAAGTAGCAGCAGATAGTTCTCCTCTAAGGTCCACAAACTACACTTTTGATTTCTGGCTACATTTACAGCATCAAGAATGTATTTGCTATTCACATCTATTGAGCAGGTCTTCAGTTCAAGTTGAAGGCTGCCAGATACTACCAACATAAGATTGGCACTACTGTGCCCTTCAGATGGAGAAGTTGAAGAGTGAAATACCTACAGTTCTCCTGAGTCAGTGAGATTAAAATACTTCAAATGAACAACTTGGCAAAAGCAATTCACACATTCAGTGCAACCCAAATCAAAAGCCCAACAATATTAAGATAAAATAAAAATCAATAAAATTTACATGGAACAAAGAAACAAAAAAGACCCAAGAAAGCAATCTTGCACAAAAGGAATAAGGTTGGATAGATTATCATATCTAATATCATGCTAAATTATAGAAACAAAAAACACAAACCTCATGGTACAGGCACAAAACCAGACATGTATACCAATGGAACAAAATCAAAGATTCAAACATTAGTATGTATAACTACAGCCACCTGGTATTTGACAAAGTTTCCAAAAGTACACAGTAAAGGTAGCCTATTCAATAAATGGTGTTGGGAAAGGTGGATGTTTTCACAAGGAAGAAAGAAGTTCAACTCACTGATTGATATTTAGTTAAATATTGCAGTAAGCAAAATGGTACATCAACATTTTTTTTTTATAAAATGAGACAATAATAGTCATAGTCAGAGACAAAGATTTTATTTTAATATATTACAGTATTTTATTTAGGCTATGACCTTTGTGAAAAGTATTTTAAGGTTATGAATAAATTGGTATTAAGGGAAATTTATCACAGAATAATTTTTGATTTATGGGTAAATCTTGAGTGTAGAATTGCTGTGTGCTGAAATACAAATTGCTGATCTAGTAAATTTATTGCTTCGTGCTATGAATTATGAGAGCCACTATTTCTTCAATAAAACCAGTTAAGATACAATGCTACTAGTTTACTACTACTACTACTACTATTACTACTACTCTAGTCTTCTACTACTAATGTTTCCCTTTCTATTTCTTTCTTCATCTTATTATTTATTATCATCATTGTCATTATTATTGCTGTTGTTATTTGAATATAACGTGTGTTAGTTTAGGTACATGCATACCATAAAAAGAGGACAAATTCTGGCACTTGGTTCTTCCTTGAACCATGGATTCTGGAGGGTTCAGTTACTAATGCTTAAGTAACAAGCATTGTCCCCTGATGAGCCCAGTAAGGAGAGCTAGGATAAGGATCAGGAAACTTTTTAAGTAATCTTGGCATTTTCTAATAAGGGGATAACAGATCATGGAGGAATCAGCCATTTATTAGGATTTCTCATTACTTTGTCTAAACTTAAAGATTCCACATTATCATCATAGACTATGATAGGTGACACTGTTTACCAGTGTTTGGCATTGTTACTATGTGTAATAACATTCTAAGGCTAGCTCCCATTCCTGTGCCAGTTTCTACTCATTTTGCCTACTCTACAAGATTGATTGCTGGAGCTCCTAACACAGTGAGATTGTCAAACTCATCATCAGAAGGTTTTTAAACTCAAACATTTAGTCTTTTAAACACACGTTTGCATACATAATACTTTAGATGAAGTATATATGGCCTAAGCGGAAGATGACTTTAATTATATTGTTATAGGTTTGTTTTTACTTGAACAAAACTAAACAATTTGTAAAATAAAAGCACACAAAATAAGATTGTTCAATATTATCAAGTCCCCTTCTTTGGGTTTTCTGGGTTGATGCTGGAAAATTTGTTTATTTTACCTAGACTGCTTTGTCTTTGCCTTGTGAGTGATGTGTATGATTAAGTATTACAATGAATATTGTATGAGAACTCCAAATTTCCGCGCGTTAGCCAATCTGATAACTCAGACAGCTATCCAGAGACAAAATAGAGACTGGTTTCAATCAATGAGATGACTTAGATTTAGAACAGACAACAAAGCAGAGGTGGTTGGGGTGGTTAGGGCAAGTGTGATTCCTAATTGGCGCTAACAGATGATAGGCTCCTGTGTTCTCCCAGTGTATGAAAGAAGTGGCTTTACTACCCCTGCTAATCACTGTTCAAAGCAGCATTGCTAGAATAGCTCAGTTTGGAACAAAGGTAAAACTCTTTGGAAATTTATATTTAATAAAGAATTATATTTGAATAGTTCAGTAGCCAATCTGTCTATAAACCAAGAAAGGAATGGAATTCTTATTTATAATAAATGATTAATACATGTATTTTTCATATTTGTAAATCATCTAAGTATCTAAATGACTGCATTTTTTTCTGAATCTTAAGTTAATTTTACTCATTTATAAATACTTGATAGTGAATTTACCCAAGGTCACATCAGAAGCAACCACTGACAGTGATGGAAATTCACTTTCCTTTGAAGTTCATCATTGATGGTGAATTTGGTTTTATTCTCTTTGCCTGCAAACATAGATTGACATTTAAAGATGGTAAGCTGTATACATAAATTCTAACTTATTCCCCTATAATTATCCATTTATATATTGTATACTGTTATAAACCAACATCAACAGTAAAATCATGAAAATGCAACGCAGGTGGTAAAAGTAAGTAGTAAGATGAGAAATCTGCATCTAGGAATGTCAAAAAGAAGCCCAAGGAACCATGTGATGTGGTGCACCCCTGGGGTTATAGAAATTTCTCAATGCTTGGTATTGGGGATTACTTCAGTAGGAAAGTAAGGATATACTTTCAAGTTAATTTGTTGAAGTTATAAATTAACAGGATTATCATATGTGCATATATATATATATATATATATATATATATATATATATATATATATGATATTTTTCTTCTTTTGCCCACTTTTCTGTTTTCATGTGGGGCATCTCAGGTTATTTTGAAAATTAAAGCTTCATTTTTTTTTTTTTTAAGGAGGGACTCAGTAAGTAGCCATAGATGGTGTGAAACTCACTATATAGACCGGCCTCAACTCTACTGCAACCACATCCTCCTGCCTCTGTCTCCAAAGTTTGGGATTAAAGTGTGAACCTTCATACCTGGGACCTTTAAATTTAATTATTGTAGAAAAATTTGGCAGTAAATTGGAATTAGAAAGAACCAATAATTTTGATAACAGGTGTCCAAAATAAAGGCACTTCAAAAAAAAAAAAAAAAATAAAGACACTGAGAATTGAATCCTCCAAAATTTATATCATCAAAGAAGAATTTAATAGAAACTATATTAATCTTGACTTTAAAAGGCTTTTATTTTGTTGTTGTTGTTGTTGTTATTTTTTTAATATTGATATTTGGAACTCTTTATCCAGAGCAACACAATGGAAAATTGGCTATTGCAATATAATCTGAAAAATAACAACCACAATTGTAGAAAATATACTGCATAGAAATAAAACACAGGAGCAAAACACATCAACTTGTCTACCATGATATAAAACTTCTTACTGGAAACAGTGAGTTAGTGGCAAACTGAAAGGGAGAAAATAACATAAGGTTGAAGATAACTTTGGATATTTTCATTCATGAACATCCTGCTCTCAGGTTTTATATAATTTATTGACACCTTTAAGATATTAAAATAAGGACAGTCCAATCCTAGGTATGATTTTTAGATTAGACTTTTTTTTGAGATGGTCTGGCTCAGTAGCCCCATCTAAATTTGAATTTGGGGATTTGAATATCATTATTTTGCATTGACATCAAGTCAGTATTTGAATGTATGAATAATATCTTCCAAAGCTATAGGGGCAATCAACATATCAAACACTCTTTCTCCAATTAAATTTTGATGAACATATTTCAGAATGACACTTTCCCTTAGGAGAAACACAATCAATTGTACTATAGTCATCTATATCATTTTTGTTTCTTTTGTCTTTTGTTATTTAGATGAACATTTCCATAATTTGTCTTCTTTATTACCGCAGAGGAAACGAGCAACCCAGGATCATATCCCCTAATATTTCTTGCACAATACCTTCTTGAATCTCATTTACATGCCTATGAATATATTTAGTGTGCTTAAGGCTAATTATCTAATGTTTTCTAAATTGTTCAAGGAAGTAAGCCAGTTTTTTTTCTAAATTACAAGAATATTCATTTTGACAGTTCATAGCATTTGAGATTTCTGTATTAATTACTGTGTTTACATAAAATGAGCCTTATATCATTGTGACTCTTATTACATGCATTCAAAAATTACACAGATTGCTAAAACAGTATGAGATGATGAATTTAGTTTAATGTGATAAAATATATCATTGTTCATGTATCATAAAATAAAACAATTAGACTTAGTACTAATGGCTGATTTTAAGAGAGCTAAAATTTCTAAATATAGACGACATTTGAAAGTAATAATTTCATTGTAAATATATAAAGTAATATTTATTTGGTTTCATTCATTTTGTATCATCATTACCATCATCATTATCATCATTATCACCACCACCACCACCAAATCCCAATTTGTTAAATCTGCAGAGCCAACAAACATGGAAAATAATTTCTAAATCCAATTGTGTCAATAAATTTGACAGACCCTAAAAAAAAAAATGTGTTGACTCCACTTTTTTCAGCTATGTATCCAAGAGAAGTGTAATAAAAAAGTATTTCAGAATAAATAATTTAAGTAAAACAAATAACTTTTCGTAAGTTAATAGTTTAGGCAGAAATAGTATAATGCATGCTTAAATTTCTCCAGCATTTGTTTTTGTTTGGTGTTTTTGTTTTGTTTTGTTTTTTGTTTTGTTTTGTTTTGGTGTTAAGAATTATAACATCACCATTCCCTAGGAACTCAAAATCTGTCTCAGACTTCTATGGGTTTTCCCATTTCCTCCCACTGAGCAGCCTTAAGCCTATGCTGGATTCTAAAACTATTGTATTAGTGTAAATATCACAGTTTATATTGGTATTTATAAAGTTAAACAGGGTTTCAGAATGTATTCAAATATTAAACACATTCCACCACTAGATCATCCACTAGTTCTTTACAAAGTATGTGATTCCTCCAGTTCACCCCTACAGATATCAGAAGAGAAGACAGAATTTTATCTGCCTGAAAACCTCCCCCTTGGTGCATCAAACTTATGAAAATTATGTTTTCTAACATAGCCCATCACTCCTTTCAGAGACATGTGTGTTTCTTGTCCAATACATGATCCATACTTGGAGTATGACCCAGGTGAGCACTGCAATATTCTTTCTTTCCCTTTTATATATTATTCTTTCAGATATTACATCCAGACAGCAGCTTCCCATCTCTTCTCTCCTCCCAGTCCTCCCCTCCAACTCCCCTCTGGGTCCATTCTACTCCTTCATTTCCCTCTGGAAAAGGCAGGCTCCCAATGTTAGGGAAATTTGCCTCTTACTCAGTTGCGTCTTCCAGCCACAGTATTAGAGTTTGTGCCTAGTCTTACTGTAATGAGATATGCGACCAGAGATCAGAACTGAAATTGTAACACTAATGCAATATTAGAACACCATTGAGGCTTACAGTTAAATCAAGGGAGGAACTGGGAAAATTCATAGAGATGCTTAGATACAAAATAGGGAGGTCTTAAGAAACTCCTTAATCAATACTGAAACGGTAACTTTGCATTTGACACATGGAAATCTAAGGCACTTAATTTTTCTGCCTAAAGAGTGTGTTCCTTCTCTAACTGCTGACAGTACTTCCTTTTCTCACATCTCATTACAAAGCATAATCAAACCTCAACTTTGTTCACACATAATGTGAACCTTCTTGATCTTCTAACCTGTTGGATTATCTTCACCTTGGCAGATTTTGTTTTAATTTATTATCATGGGCCTTATAGTTCTATGACTACATTAAATTTCTTTTAAAATTTTTCTAATACTTTAATTTCCAATATCTGTCTTTCTAATACATTTCAACTTCAATTCCTATCTATTTGGTCTTGAATTATTCTGTATACTAAAAACCATTCTTATAAAATATTACATATATTTAGTAGGTGATAAACACTCAATACTAATTAAATGTTATTTGATTAACTTCACAATGTACTTCAAAAATTTACTCAAATAATATATGCACATATTTGAATCCCCAGTTTTTTACTGATAATTATTTTCAACTTGAAGAAGAATTATATTTGGTTAATTGGAACAGCTCACATCTAATTCTTCCAAAGTACAATGATACGTGTAACATATTTTGTTAAAAATCTAATCTCTAAGTTTAATGAATCTGTGAATGATATGAAAAGATACAGTCCAGTCAGTACCATCAAGTTAAATAAGTGGCCTAAATGCTATTTTAAATGTAAGTATTTATGAAAGACTTTTAATTTTATCTTTAGAAAATTTACCAGTGATCATTTTAGGTAACTTTAGTCCTCACTTATAATTATTTATTTTCATCTTCCTAAGGTGAAATTTTGTATTTCTCCCAGCCTTATACCCTTGATGATTCTACGTATCAAAGCTACTTTTCATTCATATATATGCCTGCTGCGGTTGAATTATGACAGTGACTCTTCAGTTAATGGTAGCATTCCAAACTATTTATCATTAACCAAACCCAGAAATTCTACATAAATATCTGCAAGGAAATAGTTTTTGGTCAAACTGTAGTAATATATAAGATTTATATTTATCAGGAATACTATGAATTTTAAGAATGATGCAAAAGTCCTTCAAGCTTTAGTCGCTTGCAATATATTAACACATTTTTTTTCTTGAATTTCAATGGCACCTGAAATAACTGACGCTCTTTTACTTGTACATATTACAATAGCTACTGCTATTTGGAATTGTAATGTTTTCTATCAAGACTTAAGGGTAATAAAATATAAAATTGAAGCATATTTTACTACTAGTGGTAGGAAAAGCATTATTTGCCACAAATAGCTATCCTATTCTTAAAAAAGTTAATTCTAAAATAGTATTCTTTACTAATAAGTGAAATATTATTACCTTGTTCCTTAATGTTTAAGAAACAAGGTTTCCAGACAACTTTAGTGGGCTATTCCAGCAGCATTGTATGGATTTCTGATGCTCGAGTCACCCTCATTTCTCCCTGGCACATTCTTTCAAATGAAATGTTAGTAAGTTCTTACAGATAGACTTTAGCACAAATTCATCCTCTTTTCTTTATATGCAGCAGAAGTATGTCATAACAATGGAGAAATTGAATGTCTTTCTTAAGTACTAATCAAAATCAAAGGCACCACACTGGAGGATTTTTACTGAAAATGAGGGCTGGATAGAGTAGACTATTGAGATATAAATGCATGGAAGAGTAAGGGGAGGTAAGAGGCTTTTACTCTGCATTGAGAGGTATTTAGTTCCACTAGTTCAGTGAGAGCAGAGCTCATGATGACTTGTTTATGTTGCCCCAGTTCTTGCACAGGCAGATGCAAATGAGCAGGCAGTAAACTCTCACTGTGCTGGAAGCCATCCTATTCCAGCAGGAAAGCTCATTTTAGAGTAAAGCTGGCACACTCCATGACAGGCTGCAAGATGAACTGGACTGATGTGACCTTGTTAAGCTAATGAATTGGCAAACTTTTATAAAGTCTGTACCTATCCACATCTTCTTTCTTTTTAGCCAATAAATAACATTTAATATGAACGTTTTCCTATGTAAGAGAAGTCCACTCATGGAGCCTGTGAAATTGTAGGGAATAAGGGCAGGATAGAGCAAACTTAATGATTCTGTCCCCTCATTAATATTGAACTAAATTACTACATGTCTCAAAACACAAAATTTCACATTCTCTCTGAGAACATTCTAAATACTTACCTATAGTCCACCAACCAGGACAATCACGTGAGGAGGTCTTTAATACTTGCTTTTTTCCTTCAGAAGACACCACAATATCTTTGCTGTTAACACATAATACTTACTCGTTTAGACACTCTAAATTTATGTTTCAGCTTACATGAATTCTGAACCATCTATATGAATATACTACATATCTCTTAACATCATAATCATCTTTCAATAAGCTGCTTTCATTGCCTCTGGATCAAGTGACTTACAAAAGTTTCTATTTTACCAAAGAAATCATAAAAAACTATTTTAAAATCCTATCTTTAAAAACTGGTATATAAAGAATATAAATATTACATTAATTTTGTTTTTCTTTTTTTCATTTATTTTTACTCTTGTTTTTAACAGTCCAGTCGTTATTCTCTTCCCATTCTGCCCTCTGACAGTTCCTTGTCCTATTCCTCCTCTCCCATCTCCAAGAGGATGTCCCTACCCTTCCACCCCCACTCCCACACCACCCCACTGGACCTCCTTACTCCCTGGGGCCTCAAGTCTCTCAAGGCTTAGGTGTGTCTTCTCTCACTGAGGTCAAACCAGGATGTCCTCTGCTGTATATGTGTCACGAGGCCTCTGACCAGCTAGTGTATGCTGCCTGGTCGGAAGTTCAGTGTCTGAGAGATCTCAGGGTCTCTTGAAGCTGCTGGTCTTCCTATGGAGTCACCCTCTTCCTCAGCTTCTTTCAGCTTTTCCCTAATTCACTCACAGGGGTACCCAATTTCTGTCCATTGGTTGGGTGTAAATATCTGCTTCTTAAGCTCTAAATATTTTCCAAATATTTAATAAAGAAGTACAAAAGCTTTATACCTTCCTAAACTATTGTTTATGGCATAGTTTCTTTGTACACTTCAAAATTTCCATAAACGTTTTTGCTTTAGATTAAGTTTTCTTTCTTCTAATTCCCTCAGTGTTTTTAACTTCTATTATGTTAGTTGTTTGGTATATAATAATCTATATATCTTTTCAGTAGAATTGTTCCTAAAGCCAGTTAACACACATAAGGCAAACATTTACAGTAAGATCCCTTTCAAAAGTTGTGAAGAGTTGTGTCAGAAATTTCCAAACATAAGTTTAAATATACACATGAGGGGCTGGAGAGTTTGATCAGAAGTTATAGATGCCATTGTTCTAGAGATCCCTTGTTTCTAACACCCATATCAGGTAGCTGACAAACATCTCTGTTTCCAAGAAATGGGATGGCCTCCTCAGGACATTGTGGCATTTTGTAATCATATGCACTTATGCTCTGCAAATAAGCACAAGATTATGAAATCATAAAATTAAAAAAAAATCACACTCGAAATTTTTATTAAGGAGCAAAGGAAGTTTTGAAGTTGATGAAGTGTGGGGAAATGTTCCAGGTAGAAGGACAATATGGTGATATTTGCCTGTATTTTGTAGCATTTACACAGCTGAAGCAGGGTGGTTTTCCTAATTTGATGGTGGAAGGAAGGAAGGAAGGAAGGAAGGAAGGAAGGAAGGAAGAAAGGAAGGAAGGAAGGAAGGAAGGAGCATGAATGATAGAAACAAAGACATACAGACTGAGAAAGAAGACTGACAGAGACAGACAAAACAAGAGGTGTACAGTTTCCTAGACCTCACTAGACCTCAGTTCATCTTTCTGCAGAAAGTAGGGCACAGACATAACAGTCTAGAAGGAAAGAAGTCCTTGAAAGTGTAAGATCAACTTTTACCTGTTTCAAAATGTAAAACAAAAATTAAACATAAAGGAACATGCATATAAACAATATTTGGCTTTTGCTTGCCATTTCATTATAACAAATTAATTAAATTTAATCAATTTCATTAATCATTGGAAATATCTCATTCTAAAGCATTTTTCTGTTTCCCCTCTTTGACAATTTCTTACATATATTCTATGTATTATGATTATATTCACCTTTCCACAAAGATTCTCTGGCATTACTCTTACTGTGACTTGCTTCTTCTTGCTATGTACTCAATAGGTAGCTTCACAGTTAGAGAAAATGGCACCCTCTCCTTTAGCAACTAATGTCTGTCTTTATATTATCCCCTACTCCCTAACCCCAAACATATATAAACTCAAGAAGCTATAAAACTTTTGCAAAAATAGCTAGAACTGGAAAGTTTTACAAAGTTTGTTAACTTAATCTCAAGAAGATGAAGTATTTTTCTCTGTGAGAAATGCTTGAAAAACTACTAGGATTCTACTGAGTTTTTGTACACCAATTAATTTGGGCTTGAATTTGGGCTGTATTTATTTGAAAGTAAAACTTTAGTCCATAGAGATATAATTAATCTGGCAGTCAACATTTTCTACTGTAAGTATCCATAGAACTTCATTTAATTTTGTTCATGGTGTGACAATTATCAGTATCTATTTATCATCTGCTTATTTATGTGTGTAATTTATCTCCAAGAGGACTAGAAGCACTTTGAAAACTGACACAGTGTCTGATTTATCTTGCATAAGTCAGGAGCTGAACATCAAAATGTTACTTAATAATATCATTGACTAAACATCTCTGTCAAGATTGTTTTCCAAACATCACAATCTCAATGTACCATGTAACCCTTGAGATAGGATGATTTCATCAAACCAGGAACCTTGACTGTCTATACCAATAGCAGAGAGTATTTGACAAGCACTTAAAATCTTCTTTCTTCTTCTCCACAATTAACACAAACATAAGAATGCACAGGCTAAATATTGTGTGCATCTCCACTCTTAGAAAATGACTTATTGGCCACCAGCATTACCAAAATGAGAACACACCATATATTAATACAAAGTGGTCTTCTTGGACCAACTGTTATGAAAAAAAAATTGTATCACTTTCAGTTCAGGGAACTCTGTGTTAATATATTTGTTCTACCAGTACTCTATACTCAGGTTGGAATTGCTTACTGTTACTAAAAGGAGTAAGTTGGGTTTTACTATCTCTATTGTTTCCTTTTGTGGATGAGTGTTTTGATGCCGTAAAATGATAAAATAATATTAAATTTTTGAAACTCATTACTTATTTCCTTCAGATCTCAACATTGCTTTCATTCAGTATATACATATACATATTTAGGCACCCTAATATGTCTGATGCCATATCAAACTGATACAAATATTTATATACATGTGAAATGTGGATAAGCCAATATTAGTGTACTATATTTTTATTTTAAAAACTTTGGAATAATAAATTATTTACTCAAAAGTGAATGTCACAAATTTCAAAACATTTTCATCACATTTTTTCCCACATTTTAGTTGTCTTACCATGAATCCTCATTATTTTCTAACTTTCTTCATCCATTCCTCATCTTTTTAATGGTTCTATAGGTAGTCATGGATGGGAATTCTCATGGGAAACCTCACTGCGTGTAGGCTCATCACAACCCTGTCAAGACCTAAATGACTATGGATGTGATAGACACCACGAGACGATGGGCAGATTTGCCTTGTAATCATTGTATTAAGTGTTATGCTTCTTTGATCATATCAGTCTTAATAATGACTGTCTTACCATGGAGAGAACATAGACTAGGCCTTTCTACCTTTCTCTTATTCAACTCAATCACATCTATAGTCTAGAGAAGAATAACCAAAATATTAAAATAATAATGCAAGACAAAATTAGTTTTATTTCTTTGATATTATGCAATAATCTTTTTCACTAAAAGAAAAAACCTTGTAATTATCATATTTCAATGATCTACTCAAGGATAATGATGACAAAGCCTGTATTCTCACTCAATGCCTTTTATGTAACAGTAAAAGGCTTTGGTTTCCCAATCATGTTGGTGTTTATTTTTTTCCAGATTAATGTCTATATAAGTCTTGTTTCCCTAATATATATACCAAGCAGGAAATATATGCTTTGTTATAGAAAAGTAGGGAAAGCTTCCTGCCACTGCCTCCCTCAGATTCCTAGGACAATTGGTAGGAGAAAATCCCTAATAGGGTTTGCTCAATCTGTATACTCAATATGTAAAATCAGTTTCAATCAATAGAGAAGATATGAGGAAGTTTGTTTTGAGGAGCTGTGATATCTCCCTTCTGCTTTTAAACTGGCATTCTACAAACATGTCCGTTGTTCTTTTTCCACAATAAAACTCTAGGTGGCATTTTAATAGGCTTGCATTCCTTAAATTAAATGCTTCTCAATAAACTCACTTTTAATTAAAGATCAAAAGTAATTGAAAATAAGGCTACGTTGGTAAAATTATATATAAACAGTTGCCATACTTTTTTTCAATTACTTTACATTCTGATATGTTTAGAGATTTTTAAAGATATCTTGTTGCTAATTTATAGATCCCTTTAAGTATTGTATTGCCATTCTTGTACTAAGGTAATCTCTATTGTACTGACAGTCTCAAATTGCATTTTAAAATACACTTGAGAACCAAATTCATTTCTCTTTACATTATTATAAAAAAATCATTAAGTATATTCTAGGGATAATTCTAACTGAATGCAGATTTTGGTGTAACACGTTCTTATATAAATTAAACAGCTGGCCGGGCAGTGGTGGTACATGACTTTAGTCCCAAGACTTGGGAGTCAGAGGCAGGCAGATTTCTGAGTTTGAGGCCAGCCTGGTCTACATAGTGAGTTCCAGGACAGCCAGGGCTTCACAGAGAAACCCTGTCTCAAAAAAACAAAAATAAATACATTAATTAGTTAAATAGCTACTTTGTAATTTAAGACTTTGTGACAAAAGACCAATACAATTAGGTCTTAGGGAAAATTTTTATATATAATAAACTTATCTTTAACAACTTTTATTGTTGAATAGGTGAGTGAGAAAAAAGCATTTATGTAAGTTATGAGTACGTATGTATATATCATGATTCTCAGTTTTTATATCCTTAATAGATTAAAGAACTTTATTCATGTAAGGGATGGATCTCATGATATTCTATTTAAGAGTTCATTGAAAAGGCTTTGATCAATCCCTACCCTTAGAGCTTAGCAAGTTGAGTAAAAGAATAGGCAGAGAGAATGTAACAGTCAAATGGCATTCAGTACACTAAGAAGTCAAGACCCAATAAATTAGCATTGTTAAAGCTCGTGTAAACTCACAGAGACTGAGGTAATATACATGGGATCAGCCCTAATCTAGACTAGGAGGTCCTCTGCATATATACTATATCTTCCAGTTTGGTGTATTATGAGATTCCAGAGTGTGCAAATGAGTGAATCTCTCACTCTTGTGCCTCCTCTTAGGTTCTTGTCCTTCTGTTGGTCTGTCTTGCCTAACTTCAGCATGATAGCTTTTGTTTCATCTTATCATATTTCATTTTGTCACAATTTTAAAAAAAATGAATGAATGCATGTAGAAATTAATGTCAACCTAGCCACTATGGAACTGTAACTATAAGTAACTACAAGGTTAACTATGGAACTTTCACTTACACCTGCTGGACAAGGGAAAGTCAATTCACCTCCAATGGAATGAGATTGGATTCATCAAACATTCCAGCAAATAATATCATGTTCAGTTGAAAAACAAATATGGACTCCATGATTTCTTTTGTTGTGTAAGTGTGCTTTTGTTTTAATGCAGTTTTGTTTATTTGTGTGTCTCTTTAGGTGATTTTTTTGTCATCATTCTTGTTTTCTTTGTTGTTGTTGTTTTTTTTTCTACATTTGGGATCATTTTCTTGTATTGCATTTTGGATTTGCTTTTAGTAAAACAACTTAAAGTTGGGTGAGTAGGGGGAAAGTAGGTATCTGTACAAACTTGAGAGAGAGGAATTTTAATATGATTAAAATATTCTTAAATTTAACAATGATTTTAAGTTATAAAATTAAAAAAAAACAAAAATAGAGAGAAAAGGACATGCTGTATTATTTTTAGTATGTATTTTTTTCCCTAAATAATCCAGCTTCATTATACTCATTCTCATGAGATCCTGTTCTCTCAAGCATTTCCTGAGAAAAGATCTTCCTTCCCAGGTATGCATGGAGGTTAGAAAAAAAATTGGATAATGCAGCACACATAAAAACAAAGAAAAAAAAATATTCTTTGTATTTTCAGTATGCCTCAGGGATATAATTCATATTATTGATCACATGTTCAAAGCCCATTTATAAATAAAGAAAAATTAAATGTGAATGGCGATGTTCCTGGCTTTTATTTCATCATTTGGTTTGCAAAAAAATACTCATTTATAAACAGGAAATTTCATCATAACAGTGCTTGTTTTATAGCTCTCGTTTTTATCTGTGATACATTGATCTCTAAGTAGCATCAGTAATATCAATTTAGTGATTTGATTATGTTCATTCTGTAGCTAAGAAGATAATTCAACAACTTTCACCTGTTAATAGTAAGCAGCCAAATATTTTCATTTAATGTTGGTCATTCTTGGATATCTGACATGGTTAAAAAAAACTACTTATAATCTCATAGCCAACCCAGGCTATTTATTTTGAGAGAATAGATTTGAGAGGGCAGTTTTCAGATGGCATACAATCTAAAGACAGGACATGAATCAGGTGTAGAATTATAAGTTGTTTCATTTAGGATAGATGACAATGTTCTTTCTTTGTGCAAATTTGATAGACTGGGTGTTAGGTCTATCTTATACATTATAAATTACAAAATGGCAATAGTTGTGCTCTATATTGAGAGAAAGGTTTTATTTTTTATTAGAACAGAAAGGGGGAAGTATGGTGGATGGGCCTGGTGCTGTTCTTGTGAACCAATCACGTAATGAATAAAGGAGCCAATCATTGGGCGAGTAGGCAGGACTTCCGTTTTGGAGAGAGAAGAGAAGAAACAGGAGGAAGTTAGTCTCTCTTTTTGGAACGGGACAGTTAGGGTTAAGGTGTAGCTGCTAAAGTTTCCCAGTATCATTGTGGATCCACAAGGATTTGCCACCAGAGGAGTGAGATTTAAATAAGGTTTACAGGATTAGGTTTTGGTTGTTGCACCCAGAGATTGAGTTACCATTGTTTCTGGAAGAAAAGAGAGAGAGAGAGAGAGAGAGAGAGAGAGAGAGAAGCATGAATGTATTAACTGCATGCTGAATTATGTATCTCCATTGAGAATAGAATACATTTCCCTTTACTTGGATTTATGCTATTTATGCTATTTCTTAGCATGACACACACAAAGGGAAGACTAAGGTTAGATATTGGCAGCCATGTTCTCCCACTCTACATTAACTAGGGCATGTTGAGCTGGATTAGATTTTCTTTCTTTATTTCTCTCACTTTTCAATTTTTCTTTCTATACTTTTTAAAAAACATTTTCTCCTGTTTGAAATATTAAATTGATATTTGATATAAGTATACTTTTGATATCATCTCTATAAATTAACTTATACAATATTTGTAAAAGTGTCAATTTTAAAATAGATGTCAACTGTCCATCTGTACAGAAATAGATATATAACTAAACACCAGAAACCAGAAATAATTGACAGTAGCCACAGGAATAAATAATGTGTTATTACTCATGGGAATACACTACCAAGCCAGGTTTGAAATTCTATTGGGTATTTTTCTGTTTCTATAATGCTTATTGTTGGCTTGTCAGAAATAACTATGTTATCAGTTTGTGCTATTTACTCAAGCACTGTCCATATCAACCACTCATCCTCATTATACACAGATACTGGTTTACACAAAAAGCCTGCTCAACCAACATCCTCCCCAGATTCAAAAAGTAACTAGTTTTCAATTGCTTCAAATGGATAATATTCCAATTTTAGTGACTTCGTATGATTTAACTTAGTTATTTTTCAGTTTTTATAATCAACAATTGATATTGTTAGCAATCTTCTTTTTACTTATCTATTTGCATAGTTCATATTTAAATTATTAAAAACAATAGATAATTGTTGGCTTAAGATTAGAGACTGCAGTCTTCCCCAAAGTGGTAGTGAAGTTGAGATGATTATGGGTTGATATCAAGATACCTTTGTATATTATCACACTTTAGTGACAATAAGCAATATGCCCATGTCAATATTCCATTAAGATATGTCACAAGTAGTATACCTGTTTGCTTTTAACATTTATTTAATTCCAAATTATATACATATATGTATATATTAATGTACTCACCTTACATCAGACTACTCCAGCTGAAGTTTCATTGGTCTGATTTTGTTTATAATTTTAAGAAGCTTAGCTTGGACTTGTTAGAAACAAGGGTGATACATATTTTTATATACACAAAACTATGACATATAGATATGCATGTATAAGGCAGCAATTTAGATAATAGGTGTCCCTCAACATAATAGTTAATAATTACTAAGTGAATATCATATGACCCTGAATATCAGATGTACCAGGACATGGAATAAGAGGTTCAATATAATCCCTCCTATACAGAAAGAACTGCAAAAATTAAAATTTTAATCATATGATGTGCTCATTCTAATAAAATTATAAAATATTTAAAATGATATGTTGGTCAGATGTGAATTCATGTTAACAACATCATAAAAACATCATAGTGGAAGTATAAAAGGAGTTCTCTTTCCCACAGATAGCTTGATATAAGCAAAAACCTTGGGTTTGTGACGTTCTACTAGAGCTTTCAATTTTAAAAAATATAACTGTAGAAGTTTGAATAAGAAAGTCTTCCATAGACTCAGAGGGAGTGGCACTATTAGGAAGTATGGCCTTGTTGGAGAATGTGTGTTACTAGGGAACAAGTTTTGAGATCTCAAATACTCAAGACACATCTAGTGTGATATTCACTCTCTACGGATGGCTGATCCAAATGGAGAATTCTCATCTTTCTCCAGTACTATGAGTACATTCTGCCATGCTTCCTGTCATGGCTATAATGTCTTAAACCTCTAAAGCAGTAGACTAGCCCCAATTAAATATTTTCCTTTATAAGAGTTATTGTGTTAATCCCAGGACTTGGGAGGCAGAGGCAGGTGGATTTCTGAGTTCCAGGCCAGCTTGGTTTACAGAGTGAGTTCCAGGACAGCCAGCGTTACACAGAAAATCCCTGTCCAAAAAAAAAAAAGAGTTATTTGCCACTACACAACCATCTTCCCCATATAAGAGACCACTTATAAATTGTGGTTTCTCCAGGCCAGGTGCTTCTGCTCCACTTTCTCTATTACTTTCTCTATTGGTTTCTCTTTTAAAAACCTGTAGAGATGCTTGAAGAAGTGGTTGTCAATTCAAGAAGTCAGATAAGTATAGTGGATGAGTAAAACTTAGGAGGCAAATCCATTCAACTTTGAAGCATTGGAAGTAACATGAGGTTGGACATTATAATGGAGAGAACTTGGGCTCTTCCTGTTGAGTCATTCTGGTTGTGCGAGCATACATTTTTATTGTATATTTTCTTTATTTACATTTCAAATGTTATCCTCGTCCCAGGTCTTCTCCAGAAACCCCTATCCCATTGCTCCTCCCCTTGCTCCTATGAAGGTGGTACCCCCACCCCACCTACCCACTCTTACCTTCCTGCCCTGGCATTCCCCTACACTGGGGCATCAAACCCCCTCAGGCCCAAGGACTGCTCCTCCCACTGATGTCCAGCAAGACCATCCTCTGCCACATATGGGGTCAGAGCCATGGGTCCCTCTATGTGTACCTTTTTGTTGGTGGTCCAGTCCCTGGGAGCTCCTGGAGTTCTGTCCAGTTGACAATATTGCTCTCCCCTTGGAGCTGCAAGCTCCCTCAGCTACTTTAGACCATTCTCCAACTCCTCCATCAGGGACATCATGCTCAGTCCAATGGTTGTCTGTGAAGTTCCACCTCTGTATTTGCCAGGCTCAGGCAGAGCCTCTCAGGAGACAGCCATATCAGGTTCCTGTCAGCAGGCTCTTCCCTGCATTGACAATAGCACCCAGGTTTGGTGACTGTATATGGGATGGACTCCCAGGTGGGGCAGTCTCTGGATGGCCTTTCCTCCAGTCTATGTTCCACACTGTGTCTCCATATTTCCTCCTGTTAGTATTTTGTTCCCCCTTCTAAGAAGCATCCACACTTTGGTCTTCCTTCTTCTTGGGCTTCATCTGTTTTATGAAGTGTATCTTGGGTATTCTGAACTTTTGGGCTAATAACCACTTATCAGTGAGTACATACCATGTTCATTCTTTTGTGACTGGAATACCTCAGAAAATTGTACATAGTACTACCTGATGACCACCTGGGAGTAGTTATATCACTTCTAGGCATATACCCAGAAGATGCTCCAATATGTAATAAGGACACATGTTCCACTATGCTCATAGCAGCCTTATATACTGTTGTAACCCCTGAATTACTGATACTAGAGAGACTTCAGTGTTCTGTACAGACAGTTTGCCTCTGCAGTGCCCACCCCCCAACTCCTGCCAGAAGTTCGCATCCTCTGTCCAGCCCACAGCAAGCAGGATACACAGACAGCTGGTTTCTGTGCTGTGTCCTCCTGCAGCAAAGCCTGGATTCCCTCCCCCTCTCTTAGTGTTAGAATGGCACTACCCATAAAACTCACCGTTAATGAGGATATTTCAAGGAGACAGAGTGAAACATCCTTCCCACATTTTTGTCTCCAAAAATCAACCCTCCTCCTGATAAGCAGCAGAACTCTCCAGGTGCCTGTCCTTGAGACATTAGAGAAATAACAAGCTCAAGGTGATCAGAGGTCAGGTCACAGACAGTTATCACCGGCCATACAATTAGTCCCTGAACGGACAACTATTAACCCCCCTTCCTGCTTCAGTACTATTCCACCAAATGATTACAGCCCTCTACTCCCTTTTCTGTGAACATTCATACTATTATTAACTATACTTACTGTATATAAACCCAATGTTTTCTGGGCTCAGGGTCGCTTGCCAGCATTTGCATGCAGGAGATCTGAGTTCAAACTTGAAACAATAAGACTCTTGTGAGTTGCAGGAGACTTCACAATTCTTGGGCTTGTCTGGGTTTCCCATGGACTCACTGCACAGCAATATAATAGCTGGAAACAACAAAGATGTCCCTCAACAGAGGAATGGATACAGAAAATGTGGTACATTTACACAATGGAGTACTACTCAGCTATTAAAAACAATAACTTCATGAAATTCACAGGCAAATGGCTGGAACTTGACATTATCATCCTGAGTGAGCATACTTCTTAAAGGCCACGATCTTGATGGGATTCAGAAAACTTAGTGAATCACAGCAGTGACCCAACAAACAGTGGCCATCATCATTTTAGTGTTAGTTTGGCTTTGGGAATTGCTTTGGAGCTTTTTAACGGCCCAACCACTGAGCATGTAATTATAGTTTGTTACATAAACTCTACATTTGTCCCAGATTACTGGCCAAAGCAGATGCAGTTTGTCCTTGTGTAGACCCAGATAGTGCAGTAGTTCAAATAAGTTTTTTTATTTTAATTCTCCATAATTTTCTGAAATACTCAAATACACTTCCCCAAATTACTTCAAATGCCTATCTTTGACTATTTTGTCGTTGAATTCTTTGACAGATTATCATGAGGTTGTAAGAGAACCATCAGCTTCAGGGACTCCTACATCACTGCCAATGTTTGTTTACTTGGCCACTGTGTTTCTCACCGCCAATGCTTTGGTTTCTTATTCAAACATCTTGAATTGTCACTGTGCATTGAGTTCAGTAACTGTTACTGGTCCAAGTGTGGAGATGGTATTTGGAGTTCCCTCTCTCATTCTCTCATGTAGTTTTGAACTCAAATAAGAAAATAAAATCAGTATTGCTTTTGTCTAAAATAAACAGCAAGTTGTAAGCTATTAGAATTATAAGACAAAGTGAGAAGTGCTCATTGACTATGTAACAGAAACACATTTATTAAGAAGAGGCCATGCATTTGAAGAAAGGCCAGGAGTGATATATGGGAAGATTTGGAGTTAAGAAATAGGCAGGGAAAATCTAATTAAATTATATCTTATAATGTTTAAATAATATGTATAAAAACTATATTTCAATGGGGCATAATTCAATAATGCAAAAAAAAGATAGCTACTTTTGTTCAATCCAAATTGTGTAAGTGGGCTATCATCTAGGCTTCACAGCAGCAGTCATTGGTGATTGCATATCACAATTACGGTGTATTTTAAAATAGCTAAAAACAGAATTTTAATCCTTCATTCTAGCACGCACATAAAAATTGTCACTTAATTGGGTGAATATATAAATTTGATTTTTATACCTTTTGAATATGTTATATTCTGTATATCTATGGTGATATGGCTAAATTTTCTACTATTAAATATTTTGAAAGATGTCAGAATGGTAAGACTTTTTTTAACTTTATTTTTTTAATTAGGTATTTATTTTATATACATTTCCAATGCTATACCAAAAGTCCCCCACCCGCTCCCCCATCCACTCCCCCACCTACCCACTCTCACTTCTTGGCCCTGGCGCTCCCCTGTACTCAGGCAGATAAAGTTTGCATGACCAATGGGCCTCTCTTTCCACTGATGGCCAGCTAGGCCATCTTCTGATACATATGCAGCTAGAGACATGAGCTCTGGGGGGTACTGGGTAGTTCCTATTGTTGTTCCACCTCTAGGGTTGCAGATCCCTTTAGCTCCTTGGGTAATTTCTCTAACTCCTCCATTGGGGGTCGTGTGACCCATCCAAGAGCTGACTGTGAGAATCCACTTCTGTGTTTGCTAGGCCCCGGCATAGTCTCACAAGAGACAGCTATATCTGTGTCCTTTCAGCAAAATCTTGCTAGTGTATGCAATGGTGTCAGCGTTTAGAGGCTGATTATGGAATGGATCCCCGGATATGGCAGTCTCTAGATGGTCTATTCTTTCGTCTCAGCTCCAAACTTTGTCTCTGTAACTCCTTCCATGGGTGTTTTGTTCCCAATTCTAAGAAGGGGCAAAGTGTCCACACTTTGGTCTTCCTTCTTCTTGAGTTTCATGTGTTTAGCAAATTGTATCTTATATCTTGGGTATTCTAAGTTTCTGGGCTAATATCTACTTATCAGTGAGTACATATTGTGTGAGTTCTTTTGTGGTTAGGTTAACTCACTCAGGATGATGCCCTCCAGGTCCACCCATTTGCCTAGGAATTTCATAAATTCATTCTTTTTAATAGCTGAGTAGTACTCTACTGTGTAAATGTACCACATTTTCTGTATCCATTCCCCTGTTGCGGGGCATCTGGGTTCTTTCCAGCTTCTGGCTATTATAAATAAGGCTGACATTTTTAAACCTATCTTTGAGTCTATAACAATAAATGTAGTCACCTTTTATACTAAAACAAAACAAAAGAATAATCTAGCTATTTTTTTTTACCCTTTAATTGCTTTATTAGTACCTCAGAGTATCAGAGCTACTTCTAGGTAACAATTTTTTTAACTGAAGACAAGATATTTTCTGATATTCAGGGTTTTGAGAGCTCATTTAAACACAAAAATCACACGATGAAATAAACCCCTTTGGGCAGATATTAGTCTCAAGAAGAGCATGTCATAAAACTTACTTGTAACTGTAAATTTGTTTAGTAATGGCTGCCATTCAAATCTCCAGATGAGATTGTCCTATGAAATCATTTATCAGAGTGAATTAATCACAGACAAATAATTCTTACAGTGTTAATCATCAGTTTCCTTATTGAGTCATGTGGTTATGAGAGACATCATGCAACATGGGTTAAATATTCACAAAGAGATGTTTCCTGGTTCTGTTGAAACCTATTTAATTTCAAGCAACTGATTTAAATTTACAGTTTGGTTTAGAATATTTTCTTGTTTCTTTGATAAAATATGAAAATTCAAATTGAGGCAAAATTTACTTATATCAAATTTAAGGTACAGTCCACCCTGATAGGAAGTGAGGGCAATGAGAACTAAGATCAGGTAGCCACATTGTATCCACTGTCAAGAAATAGAGCAGGCATGTGTACTGTGTTGCTCAGTTCCCTTTACCCAAATACAATATGCAGGGCCCCACTTAGGGAATGGTAGCAGTTGACACATCTTTGGGCTTATATTAGTAACATCAATATAATCTGCCTAGGCTAGGTACAGAGATGCAAATACCTGTTAACTCAAGATTATGTCAAATTGATGATTGACATTGACAGTCACAACATCATACCTTGCGCATATACCCAATCTCATAATTTAATCCATAACCACTTACTATGCATCTCCATAGACTCATAAAAATGTTGTGTCATAAAATGTACTCAGTCCAACCAATTATCCCCATATTCCTCAATTATTTTAACACCTTAAGGACCCCAAATCTCTTAATTCTGAGTGCCTATAAAAAGAACAAACAAAAACAAATGCAAGTTGAACACAATAAAGCACCTATACCCATTGCAGAAAAATAAAAGAACACATTTAACATAAAACATATTGCATCCTTGAACACATTTTACTGAGTCTATTCATGCATTGTGATTATACAAAATGTTTGTGTCTATTATCATATTAACTTATTCTACCTAAAATATTCTATCAGATTTTACATTTGAAATAAATTAGGTTGCTTTATTTTCCTAGATTGGAGTTATGTGCAGTATAACATTTGCAAAATCACTATCCAAGAGAATACAACATCATCCTTTTAGACATTATAATTTAATTATCATATTTCTCCCTTTCTTCTCCTCCCTCCAAGACTTCCATATATACTTTCCTACACTCTTTCAAATCCATGGCCTACTAAAAACTATTTGTTGTTGCATATATATATATATATATGTATAGGTTTTTCGAGACAGGGTTTCTCTGTATAGCCCTGGCTGTCCTGGAACTCACTTTGTAGACCAGGCAGGCCTCAAACTCAGAAATTCACCTGCCTCTGCCTCCCGAGTTCTGGGATTAAAGGCCTGCACCACCACTCCCGGATACATATATATTTCTAAATATAATATTTTCAGTACATATAATACTATCTGTATGTATGTTTTCCCTGATTATCATTTGACACTAGACAATTGTTGTGTTGTTTTCTTGGCAGTACTACTCTCACAATCCCAGTTTTCCTGAATTGCTTATAATTCTTTGTGTAAGCTTGAGGGTTTGTAGGTAGTTCTCTATCCAATTTGACATGTTGCTTTCTGGGTGTAGCTTCTGGTATTACTAAGAGACACTCTCATAGTAAACTTCTGATCCTCTGGCCCTTACAACCTTCCTGTCTCCATCTTTGGCAATGTTCCCTGAGTTTTAAGTATGAGAGTATACATTGGGAGTACAACTGCATTTTCATTGGTTGTGGCTTTCTGTATTGGTCTCTGTTGGCATTCAGACCTGGAACACATGGCTGAGGTGTGTATTTTACATACCAAAGTAGTCATGCTCTCCAAGGTTCTCCCAGCATCCCTCAGTCCTTATCTGTTACACGGTATGGCTGGCATACCCTGTCTCTGGCCTAAAAATTCTAGCTGAGAGATTGGACTTCCCCTCTTCAGAAGTTCTTCCCTTTATAATTCAGACATTTTGGTCTCCTCCCCTCTCCTCCCCTCCCCTCCCCTCCCCTCCCCTCCCCTCCCCTCCCCTCCCCTCCCCTCCCATCTCCTCCCCTCTCCTCTCTCTCCCTATCTCTGCATGTTCTTTTTCCCTGCATGCATATGCTCTGCCTTTTCTCTTTCTCTCCTTCCTCTCTTCTATCTTCCTCCCCTTGGCAACTTCCCTGGCTTCAGGGTGAACTCCCTGGAGAGCAGCCTCCCATTAAGTCTGGCTTTATATAACTTTAATTTGGCATGAATTGGCTCACTTTGTCTGCAGAGCATAACTTATCAGTCTCTGTTGCAAAGAGAAATGTCTTTGAAAGGGGAGAACATTACAATTCTTTTTGCATGTAAAGACAAATGGTTATGGATTGTAATTAAGGACTGTGCTGGTTTAATATATTAGTGATATGTATATTGTCCTTAAGTAATCATGAGTTCACTAGCTCTGAGTAGTTAGCTTTTCCTGCAATAGAGCGAACTTCTTCTCTTTCCATTTATTACAGTAGATCATCTTATTATCATGACCTAGGATCTGTTTAGTTTCAAGTTTTTTTCTAGTCTCTAATGAAAATCACAGGAATGATACTACCTGTCCGTTGCTCTTCAGTAGTTGTAATGTGGCTAATCCACATCCTATCATGTGAATCAGAGTCTCAACAGGTTGTGATACAAGCCTCAACTGTGCTCGGGGCAAGGTCCAGACGACAGAGGCTTTTACACTGCACTGCTGCAAATGACCTGGCTGCTACAGAGCTTCACCTCCAGGGTCCCTATCAGTCCTGAACAGAGAAGCACATTGCAAAACACTTTGGGTTTATGAGTTACTAACCATTAATTGGATCCAGAATTGACTTCTTTGTTCAACTCTGCAAATGAGTCTATGGTCAAAATTTATAATATTGTTTTCCGTCATCTATTCTTTTCTTCCATCAGTATTCCTTACCAGCCTCATAAACTCAGCAAGCCAGCAAGCTAATCCTATTAGATTTCATTTCTTTCTTTCCCTAGTCACTCTAGTTCCAGAAAACAGCTTTTACATTACAGAGGTGCTTTTGATTTTCTTTTTTATTTCAAAGTATTATTACATTTTGCAACTCTTATCATTGCTGTGTCTCTCAACACTATATAACCACAAGAAAACAGGTTCAGTAACATGAAAGAGCCACAAGATAAATTACTTAAAGAACCAACAGAAAAACAAAGGCTAAAAGTCAGGAATAGATTCAGTTTTATTGACCATGCATAGCAATAATAATAACAACAACAACAACAACAACAATAATAATTCAATTTTCTAAACTAATCACATAAGTGAAGAGCAGATAATAAATGTGGGAAAATGTCTACTGGATTTCTAATCAAAAAGAGTATCTTATGATTATTTTCCAAACATCAAACAGATATTTAGACATCAAAGAGTTTCATAAATTTAAAAGCTTAAATTAATTATTAGTTAATTCAAATTTCTATTAGCTGCTAAATCAAATTTCTATTATATTTTAAACCAAGAAATTATGAAATCTGAAATTAAATACATTATAGCAATGATTTATGTTCTTTCCACAGAATTTTCTGCTGTCTTTTTCAAAGTAAAATGTTCTATATTATTTTCCTTTCAGGTAGAACCAAGGAAGGAAGGGTGAGAGTAGGGAGATAAGCTATTATTAAAAACTGTTCAATTGTATTCTGATAATCTATAACTTAGAAAATTCTAAAGAGTGTTTATTCATTACAATAATATGGAAAGGCCCTGGTTTAATTCCCAATATTAAATAAATAATAATAGACTTATATTAAATAACTAGAAAATAAAATATCATTACCACCATGTGACTGTCATTACTAAATTATCATAATAAAATTACATTTGTATATCAAAAATACTAAAATGAATATGTGATATTAATATCCTAAAAAGTAATGACCACCAAATTATATGAATTACCCAGTATGTGTAAAGCTGTAGATATAAAGACCAATAAATATAAAACGTCAAAAGCAAAATGAAACATCAAAAGAATTTACCACTATAATATTAACTTTCATAGCAAATGCTGAAATTATATTTTTGCTGTGTGAGAATGTATAAGTATAGATTAATCTTTGTAGAATTGCATTATAGAAACTATGATATCATCTTAAATATTCATTAATTTATTTTTAAATGGCTAATAACACAATTTTGAAACACGGTAGCTATTGACTGAAGTCAGCGTATGCTCGTATAATAATCAATAAGCCTGAGGCTACATTGGAGAATATCAATTTATTTTATTTTTGGTGTTACTTCATGAAATGCCAGACTCTAGTCAAGTGTCCTTGAGGGTACAACTTGACAAGGGCATTATATTGCACTCACTTGTCCCGATATGTCATGCTCAAAACATGACAGTCCAGAACCATTATTCCTTTCTCTTTTCTTTCATGGATTTATTATTTAAAAGTACCCAAAACATTCTCCTCAAAGAATTTCAATCATATTATGCTGGCTTTTTCCCCCATACAGTATTGCCAAAACAATCTTGGGAAGATATATAACTGCTCAGATGTGTTCAGGAGGGGATGCAGGGAGTTTTCTGTAAACAACAGAGCAGGCAGGGAAGATCCACCACATGATGTCAAAGGAAACTCAGGTCAGCATGACTTTAGCTGAGGTAAAAAGTGCTTGAGTCTGACCAAGTGTTTTATTTTTCTTGCACAGTTAAAAACACAGTAAAACTTTGGGACAAAGTTTAGAGGTGACAATGATCACAACAAATCTTTAAGCATGGGTACATTGAAACTCACTCGAATTAGGAACAAAACTTCCATGGAAGGAGTTATAGAGACAAAGTTTGGAGCTGAGACGAAAGGATGGACCATCTAGAGACTGCTTCACCCTGTGATCCATACCATAATCAGCCACCAAACACAGACACTATTGCGTATGCCAGCAAGATTTTGCTGAAAGGACCCTGATATAGTTGTCTCTTATGAGACTCTGCTGGTGCCTGGCAAACACAGAGTGGATGCTCACAGTCAGCTATTGGATGGATCACAGGGCTCCCAATGGAGGAGCTAAAGAAAGGACCTAAGGAGCTAAAGGGAACTGCAACCCTATAGGTGGAACAACATTATGAACTAACAGTACCCCCAGAGCTTGTGTCTCTAGCTGCATATGTATCAGAAGATGGCCTAGTTGGCCATCATTGGGAAGAGAGGCCCCTTGGCCTTGCAAACTCTATATGCCCCAGTACAGGGGAACGCCAGGGCCAAAAAGTGGGAGTGGATGGGTAGGGGAGCAGGGCGGGGGGAGGGTATAGGGAACTTTCAGGATAGCATTTGAAATGGATATAAAAAAATAATAAATAAAAAATATTTTTTTATAAAAAGAGAAAACTACATCTCTTTAGGAATTAGCTGTGCACCATAAGAATGAATTCCTTTGGGCCTATGAAGGCTCAATGCCCCAGTGTAGAGGCATGCCAGGGCAGGAAGAAAGAAGTAGGTGGGGGGGGGCACCCTCACAGAAGCAGGGGAAGGGGGGATTGGATAGGGGATTTTCAGGGCATGGGGAACCTGGAAATGTAAATAAAGAAAATATCCAAAAACAAAAACAAAAAAAAATATTTTTAAAAAAGATAAAAAAACCGAATTGTTTGTTTTGCAAACTTGATTTACAGTGAGTTAGGATTGTGCTTGGATAAGAACATCCATTTTTGATTTGCTTGTCACAAGACACCAGAATAGCAATTTTTGCAAAAACTGCCAATTTGCTTTATTTCATATATCCTTAATTTTTTTTAATCTCAAATGAGGAAAATATGAAACAGAAAACTTCGCAGCATGTGATCAAACTGAAACAAAGACAATTACTTTTCCCTCAAAAAAAAAAAAAAGGATTCTTATTCACTGAGAAACAGCATTAAGGATAAGGGCACAGTGAGGAGATGTTTGTAATAAGCATACGGATGGGTTCTGTTTACTGTGAGTACAAAAATGCATAGGCCCTCTTCAGTAAAATGAGCTCTGTTGACTAAGAGCGAAACCTAGCAGTACTCAGGATTTGGGGTGATTCAGATGGAGGCTGGATTCGTAGAATAGCAAAGGATAGGTTGTTAGACATCCTCCACTCCTTTCTTCCTGATGAAAAGGCTTCTTTCCTTCTGATAGGTTATGTCTACACTGGTGAAATGAGCCAATTCAAACCATATTAGATTATATTAAAGGCAGGTTTATTGGGAAGCTGCCCCAAGGATTGAGGCCAGGAGGAGACACCATGGGGAGAAGAAGGAGAGGGGGAAGAGAAAGAGCTCCTGTGGCTAGAGAGAGAGACAGAGACACAGAGAGACATAGACAGAGAGATAGACACAGAGAGAGGGACAGAGAGACACAGAGAGAGGGACAGAGAGAGGGACAGACAGAGAGGGACAGAGAGACAGAAAGAGAAGGACAGAGAGAGAGGGGGACAGAGTGAGAGAGAGACAGAAACAGAGAGAGGGGGGAGAGTAGGGGCAAAATATCTGGATTGTATACAGAAAGAAGCCTCTGGGGGAACAGCAGCTCAGACCCTGGGCTGGAAAGGTCAGGGTTGGAGGCAGGGTGTGCAAGGTAGGGACTGAGGGATCCTGGGAGACTGGAGGCCAGATCTGTTTGACATGTAAAAATGCTCCTCCATCTCTTGTCTGGGTCCAAAACCAAACACCTTCACTTAATGAAAAAAATACAAAAAAAGTGTGCATGTCTAATAATTCTAGTGCTTACTGAAGCAGTGTATTCTATAAAATTGTACAGTATTACTTGTGTGTACGTTTTCAGGGCTCACCATTTGATATCAGTAACCAGGTGGTATGCAGGTCACTTGGGAAGACTCTGCCCAATCTCAGCATCCCTTAGAATAGGGATAAAATACTCTAGCATGGCCGGGCAGTGGTGGCGCATGCCTTTAATCCCAGCACTCGGGAAGCAGAGGCAGGCAGATTTCTGAGTTCAAGGCCAGCCTGGCCTACAAAGTGAGTTCCAGGACAACCAGGGCTATACAGAGAAACCCTGTCTTGAAAAAAACAAACAAACAAACAAACAAATAAATAAATACCCTAGTATGGGAGAAGGAAAGCTTATGAGGTCTCCCTCATGTTTGGCTAAAATCTACCTATGGAAACTTAAGTAACACATCCAATTTTAAAAAAATGAATTCAATATAAATTAGAGTTGATGTAATCCACAGTTTGATTATCTTGACAACATTCCCAGCCACTTTTCTGTGTTTTTGACATTAAGATTATCACAGCTTTGAACAACCTTCAACACTGGCATTCACAAAGTTGTGAAATGTTTACATAGCAGAAGATTTTTGGTAAAACTATTGCAAATCCTTTTCCTGAATAAAATCATTTTACAATGTTATTAAATATTTTAGAAACCTACTTTGATTCTGAAAGGGGTTAATATACATTTTCATCACTGCTCATATGAATGAATAAAAAATGAAAAATTTCTTTTGTTTATAGGCTTATTCTTAGCATAGTTGACAATCTTATTCCGACTGTGCAGCTGCTGCCCCAGATTTATTTTATAAAACTCATTTTTCCTTCACAGTCTTTAAACATAATATTTATCCAAAGTATTTTGTTGAATAGTATATTTAAGTATTTTGATACTGATGATCTTTCTTAATAAACAGTATCAGAATCTGAGTTAATCAAATGTTTAGAATTGTAGACATTATTAATTTCTGCTTTTTGCACATTCTTCATTGTAGAAATTAAGCATTTGTGAAACATTAAATTTTGTTTCAGCTACATCTAAATTATGTGACAACTTAGAACTTATGTGTAAAAGCAGAGAAGTGATTAATTTACATGTAAAAGGGAACTATTGAACTTGAATTTTAACTATGTCCATGATTGCAAACTTTGCACCACACACTGTTACATATTTGCTCAATTTGTAAGTGATTTTAGTTTGTTTGTTTATTTGTTTGTTTTCTTTAGTTCTTAAATGCAGGGTTCCTTAGTGTAGTTGAACTGTCCTGAAACTCACTCTGTAGACCAGGCTGGCCTCCAGCTGGGAGATCTGACTGCCTCTTCATTTCAAATCCTGGGATTGAAGGCCATCACTGTCTGGTTCTTTGTAAACCTTATAAGGAGCTGCAAGTTCACTGTTTTCTTTGTTTTTAAAATATAGATCTCTGCTGAGACATAGAATTAAATACCTTAAAGGTGGAGAAAAAGAAGATGCTCTGGAAAAATTATGAGTATTTTGGATGTGAGGAGAAGTCAGTCTTATGATTGATTGCCTGCTCATTAGAGATTAAAAATGATGCCCTATTGAAAGAAAAAGAGATGCCTTGAATTCCATACTAAGAGAATGCTGTGCTATGAAGCCACATGAATCCACGTGAGATTAAAATTATGTATAGTAATCATACTGTCTAATTGTTATGAAATATAATGGGGTGAGGGGGTACTTAGTGGGCCCATGCCAAGGAATGCTCCTGAGTAATAAATGCCATGCGACACCTCTAGCATAAAAGAGGTTTATTGAGGCAAGGAAGAGGAGTGAGGACCTGAAGAAGGGGTGAAGACAGATGAATGAACATGTAAACAGGCAGACAGATGGGAGCAGAGCCATGAGGGCAGAGAAGGAGGTTGGGACAGCAAAAGATATATAGAGGAAAAGAGAGAACTTTGGAATAGAGAGAGAGGGGCGAAGAGGGAGAGGGAGAAGGGGAGGAGGGAGAGGAGGGAGAGGAGGGAGAAGGAGAGGAGGAAGAGGGAGAGTGGGAGGACGGAGAGGGAGAGGAGGGAGAGGGAGAGGGAGTGGGAGAGGAGGAAGAGGGAGAGTGGGAGGAGGGAGAGGGAGAGTGGGAGGAGGGAGAGGAGAGGAGGGAGAGGGAGTGGGAGGAGGGAGAGGGAGAGTGGGAGGAGGGAGAGGGAGAGGAGGGAGAGGGAGAGGAGGGAGAGGGAGAGGTAGAGGAGGGAAAGGGAGAGGGAGAGGGAGAGGGAGAGGGAGAGGGAGAGGGAGAGGGAGAGGGAGAGGGAGGAGAGGGCACTGGGGTGACATGCAGTCCTTTTTTAGACACTTTAACCTGGCAACTGTTGACAGTAAGTATCCTTAGGTCTCTGGGAGGAGCATAGTAGAATTGCCTGTAAGCTAACACCAAAAAAAATTAACTAGGAACTTACTGTGTCACTGGGTAGAGGGTCCAAAACTCCCTAGTAGGGCACCATGCACTAAGTTAGTTACAACAGAACTTTAGACCAGAAAGTATAGCACAAGGCATCAGAGGATTCTGAGAGCTCACACTTTCCTCACAGTCTCCTGTAACATGATGTGCACTCATGTGCTGAGGGCACAAGGCAGTTCTTGTCACATTCTAGAAAAGCTCTCATTCCATTCCTCAGGAAGAGCCTTTCCTTTTTCCATAATATGTCCAATCCCTGTGGGGATTGCAATTAACTGACTAAGACAGATGCAGATACTCACAGCCA
This sequence comes from Mus musculus, assembly GCF_000001635.26. Lineage (NCBI taxonomy): Eukaryota > Metazoa > Chordata > Mammalia > Rodentia > Muridae > Mus > Mus musculus. The sequence goes on from NC_000081.6 coordinate 20,967,476, forward strand.
ACCACTGAGCCTGGGGACTCCAGTCCTTGCCCTAACTTTTCACTGGAGTCCCCAGGCTCAGTGGTTGGCTGAAGGGATTGCTACCCATAGAACAACAATGCTATCAATTAACCACACCCCTCAGAGCTCCCAGGGACTAAACTACCAACCCAATAGTATACACAGTATACACGGGCTTGTCAGTGGCTCCAGCTGCATATAGCAGAGGATGGCCTCATCTGGCATCAATGGGTGGGGAGGGGCTTGGTCCTGAGCCTGAAAGAAGGGGAATAATAGAGAGATTAGGCAGGAGTTGGTGGGTGGGTGGGGGAGCACCCTCATTGAGGCAAAGGAGAGGGGGATAGGGTGAAGGGGTTATGGAGGGGAGACGGGAAATGAGGATAACATGTGTAATGTAAATAACTAAAATGATTAAGAAATAAAATAAAGTAAAATAAAATATGGGTTTTGAGTTTAGGTGAGCATGCAGTTCATTCAGCTGACATTTATTGAGACCAGCTGTGCAGAAGACTGTTGCCATCTATGCTTACTTCATCACTGTCAGTGGAATGTGGAGTCCAGGGCAACATCTGGATAGAGCTTGTGTGTGTCAATAAGAAGGGCCCAATGGAATTACTTATCATGTCAAACAAATGAAGCTATTATCTCCAAAGTACTATTGTAATATGTTTACGACATTAGTGGCCCTGCAATAGACTAAATAGCTGATACTGGTCACTCAAAGTAATAGACCTGGGAAGGTCCAAGGTAAAGTTTGATTTAAATAGATTTTGGTCTTCAAATGTAAAATTTGTTTTTTATAAGTAAGCATGGGTGTACATTAATATAGTATAAATTCATAAACCATATATACTTTTCAGTGTTATTCATTGCATATTAAAATTATCTGAAAAAGGTCCTCGTATTTAAGCTTTAAATGATGCACAAAGTACAACTAAGAAATAAAAAGCTGTATACTTAAATCTGTTTAATGATTCACTATCTTGATCCATCAGATAAGATGCTTTGCCATACCACAATAAAAGAAAGCTTAGAACACAGGATTTTTGGAAACTGACAGTACCGCCGCACGCTCACTACAGGTTGAAGGTATGCATCATTTTGCCTCAGAATCTTTCAGATTTTAAAGAAGTCATAGAGTTCCTTAGCAAAAGGTGTGTAGTGAGCAAAAGCAACTGCTCTGATCTTTATTCTATCGTAGCTTTGGGAGTTCTGCCGCCTATAATCTTGCTGCCAGGCTAGACCTCCCTGTATAGCTGACCTTCTCCATAATAAGGGTTTCTGACTTTGCTTTACTCAACGAGCTTCTCAGGGCAAAAGCTTTAGTTCTTGGCTGGAAGATGAAGCATGGTAATGCCAAAAGTCCCCAAAGGCAAAATGCTTAACCCCTTAGCCTCTTGTAAAATAGGTTGACAGCCGAGGCCAGGTCTATGTTTTCGACCTCAGGGAAACTGACTAAATTATTGAAATTCACATGGGTAGATGAATTTTGATTCCACTACAGACTTCATTATATTGGATGTTTCAATGTTTAATGATTGGCTATTGTAATGCTAGTCCTACAATATGTACTATAGTTATATAAAGTATATTGGTTGTACAATTGTGCTAATTATCATTATGTATCTTAAATAAGCAGGGAGTGGTAATAACAGTAAGAAGATGGAGTGTGTGTAATTTTATTCCTCTGATGATTTGTTTAAAAATAGAATCCAAGGAACTCTATAAGCCCATTTTAAACATGAATTAAGTCCCTCTGAAACTGGTTTCTGTTTTATTCAAACTGGGATAACTCTTGGTTCCATCCTAGTTACCTATGGGTGATCTGAATTATACATACTCTTCCTGGTAGTGAGTAACATTTGAAAGAATAGTTAAGAGAGAAAACTTCCTAGCTGAACAGATTTTTGACTTTCTATCCTCTTCTAGCTGATGATACTATATTTGAATTGATCCTTTTGAAAAGCTTATGGAAACTGATCTCACATGGAAGTAATCTACTCTTATCAAGGGGCTCTGCAGAGAAAACCATGTTACCCATTTACTCTCCTGTGAAGCACCAGTTTCTTAGGTTAAAACTCTCACACAAGGATAGTTTGATGAATCTGAATGTATGGTTTTACATCTCTAAAACGTATACCTCTTGTAAAGTGTAGAAACTGTATGTGCATATTTTTATGTGCCAGTGATCTACACATTGCATTTTTAATAATCATTTAGGTGATATTTCCCTTGAATATATGTGCAGCTAAGAGCAGAAACAAATTTTCGTAACTAATTAAATGATTAAAGAAGTAGAATTAACAGTAATCTTAGGAAAATATTAATCATACAAATATCTAAAATTATCTAAAGGACAAACTAAATAATGGCAAATAGAGAATGATAAATATCATAAAGTTAAATTTTCTTGAACTGAGAATCATCAAAAGTGATACTGAACCAAAAATAATCTTAGAGTGGTGTGACTATATTTTTAAAAATAATTACTAGTCCTATCAGCCTTGAAAGTTCTATATTTATATAGAAATATTTAAGTATATATGTCTGGAGTCAATAACCTTTGACAACATTATCTTTAATATTCATTTAAAAACAAACACATGAAGATATGTACCTGTGTTATGGAACCAGACGACTTTAGTCATTTTAATAGACATCAGATTCCCAAATCCAGTCATCTAAATAGCAGTATCCCTATAAGGTTGATAAATAAATCATAATTAATATGTTTAAATTTATTAGTGTTAAATAATGCATTCAACACATTAGTAACTTACACTAACACAGCAGGACAAGTTATGGAACTTTTGAGCAGTATGAATCTGGCAGCTTCGATTATAAAACTGTGATCCAGAAAATTTCTCCAGATTAGAATAAAGCATAAAATTTGACAAGGCATATATTTCAAAAGGAAGAGTACTTTCCACCTCAAATTTCTAAAAGATTAACTAGATAAATACAGGACAGGGAAAGAACTAGTTTAACAGCATTTCCTTTAAAAGCTACTGAAGGTACCAGGCTGTACTTGACTGCAAGCTCAACGTGAGCCATTACCACGACAAGCATGACAAAGGAATAAGAGAATCTACAGTGATGGTTGCTCCAGTAGTGGAAGAGAAATTGTTGGAATCATCAGTGTTGGGCTTAACACTGTCTCCTCATATAAAGGTTTGATAACTCCAGAAAGTTTAAGACATCATGTTTTAATTTAAAAATATACCAACTTTAAAAGAAAATTTAGTTCACTGGGAATTTTGATATGTATGCCAATTTGAACATTTAGCTGTGTTGGAGAATGATCTTAGTCAAATAACTTAATAGATTATCTATCAAGTGATCCTAATTATCCCAGGAAAAGAATTGTGAAATTATGGGACACACTCATAAATACTCACACTTTAATTTTTTTCCAGGAAGAAACATACCACTCACATCACACTGTTGAGTTGTTCGAATTTAGAAGTATCTATAAGTCATTACACTAACATTAAACTCTATTCCAGAGTCAATATCAACTGGAAAATATGTATTGTTTCTTGTAGACCATACAAGCAAAGAAATAAAGTTATTTACTTGTGCTCACATGTAATAAGTAGCTATTCTGTGAGTATGTGAACATATTTTGATCATGCTTAGATGGTCAACTTAGGAAACTGTTCCTTTGGGAATATTCTCATGAGTGGTGTATCTGGATCATACAGAAGACTTATTTCTAGCTATCTGAGTAACCGCCACACTGATTTCCATAATGACTGCACAAGTTTGCACTCCCACCAGCAGTGAGTAACTGTTACCCTTCCCTCACATGGATGCAAGAATTTGTCATCGTCATTTTAAAAAATGCAATATTAACAATTCTGACTTGGGTAGATAAAAATCTCAAAGGAGACTGAATTTGAATTTATTTGATGACTAAGGATGCTAAGCTTTTGTGGGGCTTTGGGGGCATGCTTGCAGCTTAATAAAAAAGATACTGAGACATCTGCTTAGTATAAGGCTGTTGGCCTTTTTGCAGGGGAAGTCCCTTGGTTAGCCATCTGAACATAACCGGATTCACCTGCCACTGTGTTCCTGCCACCTCTCTCTCTCTCTCTCTCTCTCTCTCTCTCTCTCTCTCTCTCTCTCCACCTCTCTTCACCTCCCTGCTCCATTCCTGTCACTGCTTCCTTCCCACACCTTTGTCCTTCTCCCTAGTCATGCTGCCCAAGCTCAAGCCACCAGCTCTGCATTCTGCAAAATGCCACACCCCTTACTCTCATCCAGTCTGAACCAGTCAGAAGCAGGACAATGCACAGTCCATCTCTGTGGGCTGCCTTTTGGCTTTGAGGGCAAAATGATCTTCACCTCATAGAGTTGTTTTTAACATGATAATCTCAGAGAATCATCTTTTGGTCAGGTGAGGAAGTGTAACTGTGAGCTTTTCTACCCACACATAAGTTTCCTGAAATTATGACTTTGAGACTTGTATGTATGTATGTATGTATGTATGTATTTATTTATTTATTTATGTTAGTGCAGTATATCTGTCTTCAGAGACACCAGAAGAGGGCATCATATCCCATTACAAATAGTTTTCAGCCACCATGTGGTTACTGGAAGTAGATCTCAGAACCTCTGGAAGGGTAGTGAGTGCTCTTAACCACTAAGACATCACTCCAATCCAAGATTTCTTACATATGAATAAATGCTTTGTTCCCTGAATAACATATTTTAATTACCCATTTATTTTATTTTAATTCATGCCACATTGCTGGCTACCTGGTCCTAATTTGCATATGATTTTTTTTTCTGTGTCAGAGTCAAATCTTCTTGCCTATCTTCCCAGAATTCATTCTCTCTCTGTCTCTCTCTCTCTGTCTCTCTCTGTCTCTGTCTCTGTCTCTCTCTCTCTCCCTCTCTCTTTCCTCCCTCCCTCCCCTCCCTTTTCCCTCCATTGCTCCCTTCCTCCCTTCCTCTCTCTCTCTCTCTCTCTCTCTCTCTCTCTCTCTCTCTAACCTAAGCCCCAAGCTCATTTTCAAGTGTATTGTACTATTCAGAGCTTTTCTCATTCTGGGCCTGGCTTCTGTTTCCTTAAAGGGCCAATCTGCACACCATGATCAATCACCTCAATGATATACACCAGCTGCCAGCTGCCATTGCAGTGGCTGGCCCAGGAATCTGCAGTCGTGGACTTGCCTGAGAGCACTGTTGCTGCATTTTCCTACTGTGGTAGCTGTTCAAAGAACCCATTCAAGTACCTGGCAGCAGGTTCTAAAGAAGCTGCAGTAAGCTTCTCTCTGGTCTCTTGTCCCCACCCTTCTCGGGCTTGAGTGGCCAACTCCACTCACTGAACAGCCTGCACACCGACACAGAGCAGAGTGCTAAACCATCCTTCCCTGTTATTAGACGCGTTCTCACGACCGGCCAGGAAGAACACCACAGACCAGAATCTTCTGCGGCAAAGCTTTATTCTTACATCTTCAGGAAAAAAGAGCAAGAAGCAAGAGAGAGCGAAGCAAGAGAGAGAGAAAAACGAAAACCCCGTCCCTCTTAAGGAGCATTCTCCTTCGCCTCGGACGTGTCACTCCTTGATTGGCTGCAGCCCATCGGCCGAGTTGACGTCACGGGGAAGGCAGAGCACAAGTAGTCATAAGATACCCTTGGCACATGCGCAGATTATTTGTTTACCACTTAGAACACAGGATGTCAGCGCCATCTTGTAACGGCGAATGTGGGGGCGGCTCCCAACATCTCCCCCTTTTTCTTTTAATAAGAGCAAATAGGCCACCCATATTAATGAGAGTGGAGATAGAGGTCAAATCCCCAGTGTGTAGGTAAAGGAGCCATGTACAGGATTAGCTCTTAGGCTTACAGGCTTTTACCCAGAGCAACCCTGACCTGCTCCCGTGTCGTTTTGCCTGGGGGAAGGGAACTAGGACACTGAACCTTCATGAAAGATGACATGTCTCCCTAGAATAGGCTCATATATGCCGCAGAGCCTTTCCATTGCAGTGCTTAGCCTTGCAACTCTCTCGGGCTGCTGAAGCACACTCACTCTATCTCGTGCAATGAGACTAGCCTCGTGAGATATAAGAGCTGAGTGGCCAGCGACCTATTGCCTAAGCATAGATATATCAGGGGAAGCTCCATGTTCTAGTCCTGCAAGCGCCTGGGCAATAACCACCTTGTCTCTCCTAGTTTAGGCCTTAAGCTTACAGACCAATCAAAGAAGCAACACTAATCCACAGCAAAGTGTATCTCCAAATAATATTAATCCCACCCATTTTTTAAAGAAAGAAAATGCTGAGGAGATCCAATTGGGTAATCCTTTGGTCAGGGACAGGTCCAAGCGCGTGGAGTTGACCTGAATGATGGCAAGCCTCGAAGGGTCTGTTCAAATTCAGCCATCCAATTCTGTAACATATACTGAAAAAGACTTTTTGACAAATTAGCTGCCCTAGTAAATTTAACATACTGAATGGAAATAACACACAATCCCGGAAACTTTTGTTCACATCCCTGCTGAGTTATTTGTCATAATACATCTAGTTGTTTCTGGACAAGATCTATGAGTTGATTAACCAGCATGAGACCTCTCTGTATCTTGACATTAGCTGAGGCCTGTTCATCTATGACTGTAGTCACTGAGGCTGACAAAGTGTTAATGGTGTCAGTCATCTGGACCTGTCCAGACAGCGCCAAGGCTGTCTGAATCAAGGCCAAACCCAGTTCCCAGTTAGTGGTAAAAAAGCAGGAGAATACTTGAGCATTATACATCACCGTCATTGGGAGTGGAAATGTCGACATTATCCCCCAACGCTGCTCTCTCTTTATTATTGACGCCCTGGACATCACCAAGACGAGGGACATTAGTATTCCCTTGGTCAGTCTGGATTTTTCGGGTGAGTCTTTCTGGTACCCAAAATGGGTTGTCTTCATTCTGTGGGAAAACACAGATAGCTCCCCTGGATCTTATCAAGATAGGATCCGGGCCATACCATTTATTATCAAGGACATTTTTCCATTTAACCATCTCATTGGGCCTATCTGGCTCTGAACAATGACGTTCAGCCGCAGTATGGCCATGAGCATCAATATTTAAAAAATTGAGTGTAAAGAGTGCCAAAGACACCGACACTCTTGGTGCTCGGGGTACAGTCTCCTCAAAAGTTCCCCTCTTCTGTTTTATAAGATAGGCTTTGAGGGTGCGATGCGCACGCTCAACAATACCCTGTCCTTGAGGGTTGTATGGAAGTCCAGTCAGGTGGGTCACGTCCATCTGACGGCAGAACTGTTGGAATTTTTGAGACGTATAAGCTGGTCCATTATCAGTCTTAAGGAGTCTGGGTTTCCCCCAAGCACTCCATGCCTCAAGACAATGTTGAATCACATGTGAGGCTTTTTCTCCAGTTAACGGAGAAGCAAACATGATGCCAGAACATGTGTCAATGGACACATGGAGATATTGAAGTTTTCCAAAGGAAGAAACATGTGTAACATCCATTTGCCAGACCTGTAGAGGTCGAATACCGCGTGGGTTAATTCCCACATGAGGAACTGGCAAGAACTCACAGCAGCTTTGACATTGAGTAACAATGTCACGGGCTTCTTTTCTTGTCAAGGAGAAACGACTGCGTAATGTTTCAGCCGTCACATGAAAATTGTTATGAAAATTTCTTGCAGCCTCTACCGGGGATGATAGGGCAGCAGCCACCACTTTAGTGGCCTTATCTGCCAAATCATTTCCCAGAGCCATGGGGCCAGGTAGGCCTGAATGGGCTCTAACATGAGTAATATAAACAGGAGATCTTCTAGATAACAAAACTAATTGTATCTGCTGAAAAATATTGGCAACTCTACTGGAAGGCTTAATCACTCCAGCCACTTCTAAAAGATTTACTGCATTAACCACATAATAGGAATCTGACACAATATTAAGGGGTTTTAAAAAGGTTTTTAAAACTTCTAAGACCACTAAACATTCTACCACTTGAGGTGAATTTTCATTATACTGTTTGGATACCACTTTACCATTAGCCACATAGGCACCTATGCCAGTTTTTGATCCATCAGTATATACCACAATCCCATTTTTAAGTGGGTTTCTTACTGTTATTTGTGGAAACACAACAGATTGATTTTGGGCAAACTGTAAGATTGGATGTTTTGGATAATGGTTATCTATTTTTCCTGAAAAGGAGGTAACTAAAACTGCCCAATCATTAGATGCGGCTGCCAAGGTTTGAACCTGTGCAGCGGTATAAGGTACAATTAAAAGATATGGACTTTGCCCAAAGTGGGTGATTGCTGCTTTTAGGCCTTTAAGGGCAAGCTGTGCAATTGCATCAGGATACCAATCTATTATTTTAGCTGGGGATACGTTTGGATGGATCCACAACAATGGCCCATTCTGCCACAAAACTGCAGTTGGCAATTGTGCTGTCTTAAAGACACACAAACTGAAAGGCTGCGAATCCTCAATACGTTGTAATTGTGCATTCTGTAAGGCCTTTTCCACTTTTTGTAAGGCCTGGTTAGCAGCTAGAGTAAGAGTCCTAGGGGAGGAGATATGAGGATCTCCTTCTAAAATACTAAACAAAGGCCTTAACTCAGCGGAAGGAATCTTTAAAAAAGGTCTGAGCCAATTAATATCTCCCAACAGCTTTTGAAAATCATTTAAGGTATGGAGGTGATCTCTTCTTATCTCTACCTTTTGGGGCACAATCTTATCTGGGGACACCACAGAGCCCAAGAATTGTCCTGTATCAGAAATTTGGACCTTTTCTGTGGCTATCTGTAAACCCCACTGACTTAAAGTTTTAAGTAGAAAAGGATATGCCTTTTGTAGCATGGTAAGGTCTTTATGGCACAGGAGGATGTCATCCATGTAAAGGAGCAAAATTAAAGAGGGGAATTGTTCCCTCATTGGCAAAAGAGCTTTTTGCACATAAAGCTGGCACATTGTAGGACTATTGGACATCCCCTGTGGTAAGACCTTCCATTGATACCTCTTATCAGGTTTAGCAGAATAAGCTCTCTGACCCGTTAACAAGTCAAAAGTCCAATCTCTCTGCTCTGGAGTTAAAGCAGCAGCGTTTGCTCGGTCCTGCGCCTGTGCAGCCTCTCGCCACAGAGATCTCCATTCCAAATATTTGCCCATATTAGGGAGAGCGGCTTTTGCAATCATTTGCCAGTCGGCAGGAGTTAGTGCCATGCCGGCAAGCCTGTCTAACTGCACCAAGGTAAAATTAGCATTGATTCCATATTTAATCTGCACATATTCTACCGGAGCGTGGACACGCCCACCCTCGGCTCCTTCAAAGACTGGAAATGCCTGTTGTATTTTCCTTTGTTCCTCTCGGGGAATGAATGAGTCTGCGCACTGCCTTTCTGCGCACTGCCTCTCTGCGCATTGCTGACGCACTACGGGCTGACGCACTACGCAGGGCGGGGACTCCGCATAGGGCGGGAGTGCACCTGGTAGCCGATTGCCCTGAGGCCAATTAGCAAACTGGCCTTCGCCAGCCGCTTTTGGCTTTTTTCTTGACCGATTAGCTGGCTGGTAATGGGCTGCTTCTTCCTCCCAGTCTGTTTCCTCAGAGGAGGATTCTTCATCTGCTTCAGAACTACTAAGAGCTGGCTTCCTGAGCTCATCTAGTGACGAGTATCTCCTAGAGACCTCCGCTAATCGATCTTTTTTCTTCTCCCTTTTTCCTCTTTTTCTTCTAATCTCTCTCCAGGTATTCCTACCTAACCTTAACTTTTCCTCGGGTTCAAGACCCTTGGAAAGGCCTGTATACTTACCGTTTCTCCTTGTTCCTACTCTCTCTCTCCGCTTTACTTCTGATAGACTGTCCTGAATTTCCTCTAGAATTTTTAGCCCTGCCTTAAGCACTATATAACATGTGAAAAGGAACAAAAGGGCTCCTAACACTAGAAAAAATTCAAGGCCAAACATTTTCCACTTTACTTCTGATAGACTGTCCTGAATTTCCTTAGAAAGTTCAAGATCAGACTTACCTCGTTCCCCAGCTGAAAAGTTCTGAATTCATACAGTTGAATCCTTCTTAACAGTCTGCTTTACGGGAACCTTTATCACCGTCGTTCCCCAGCTGATGAGTTCTGAATTCGGCAGTTGAATCCTTCTCAACAGTCTGCTTTACGGGAACCTTTATCACCGTCGTTCCCCAGCTGATGAGTTCTGAATTCGGCAGTTGAATCCTTCTCAACAGTCTGTGTTACGGGAACCTTATAACCTTGATTCGCAGTTCTGGTTCTGGAATGAAGTATCCCTCCTGCGCCAGTCCGGAGTTTTTTCTCGTCCCGGATTTTCTCGTCCCGGAATTCGGCACCAATTGTTATTCGACGCGTTCTCACGACCGGCCAGGAAGAACACCACAGACCAGAATCTTCTGCGGCAAAGCTTTATTCTTACATCTTCAGGAAAAAAGAGCAAGAAGCAAGAGAGAGCGAAGCAAGAGAGAGAGAAAAACGAAAACCCCGTCCCTCTTAAGGAGCATTCTCCTTCGCCTCGGACGTGTCACTCCTTGATTGGCTGCAGCCCATCGGCCGAGTTGACGTCACGGGGAAGGCAGAGCACAAGTAGTCATAAGATACCCTTGGCACATGCGCAGATTATTTGTTTACCACTTAGAACACAGGATGTCAGCGCCATCTTGTAACGGCGAATGTGGGGGCGGCTCCCAACACTTCCCGGTGTCTTTTCAGGCTCTAGGTCTAGAGTCTGTGGCCAATGATCAGTGTGCCACTTTTAACTTCGAGCTTTCCCACCCAGGATAAGTAAGTCCCCCTCAGTTATGACTCTGAGCCTTCATTATTTATGAATGAATTCTTGAGCCAATAGCTTTGGCTCTGCCCTCTGACCAGCTCATATCTTAATTGCCCATTTCTTTTATTCCAGGTCATGCTGCATGGCTGGTTTCATGGTGCTCACTTTCATTACAACTGTCTTCTTCTGTTTCTGGGGCAAATCTGCTGCACCTGGACTATTTTCCCAGAATTCATCTCTCTATATCATATGCCTCACCTTTTAATCCTGACTCAGCTTACTGGCCAATTAGCCATTAATTGACATGATTTAAAATTCATTTTTGTTTATTTTCTTGATGTTCAGTACTTTTGATTCTTTGTATATTCTAGATATTAACCATCTGTCAGACTTACAGTTGATAAAGAATTTTTTTACTCAGTTGACTGTTGCATCCCTGGAATAATAGCAACCTTTGCTTTACAGACTCTTGTAGTTTCATGAGGTTCTATTAGTTAAAACTCTTCAAGCAGGTACTATAGCTCAGAAGGACCTTTCCTGTGCCAAAATAGTCTGGGGTATCTACAGCACTATTTTTTAGAAATTTTGTCAAAATGAGATAGCTGTAGGAGTATGGACTTACATGCGGGATCTATTTTATTGATTAATCTGCCTGTTTTTCTGCCTCTGCCATGCTGTTTTTTATTGTTGTTGCTGGCTGCAACACTTGGGAAAGCAGCCCCAGTATCTTGCCCAAGAAGATCAGCCAAGCTGGCCCTGGTTGTAGTGGTCAGATGAGCAGGGCCGGAGACTGCGAGTGGAGGAGAAATAATTCAGCTTCTTGTTGGCCTTAGAGTGGTGTGTATATGTGAGTGATGCCCCCAAGCCTTTGAGGCATATGGGATATTTGAAGAGCTAGCTTTAGACTGTCCCTGGACTGGACAGTCTGGGAGAGGTAGCCTAGAGGGTATGAAAGCAGGGGAACTGGCTCACCCCGACACCTGATGCAGAATTAGGAAGAATGAACCCAGCATTTGACCTGGACCTGGTTGTGGACGCATGGGAGAACTCCCCCAAGGGAATGAGAACAGGTGGGAAGGCCCCATCCCTTGCCAGCTGCAGCACTTGAGGGAACAGGCCCTGCTGTACCTCCCCTAGACAGCACAGTAGAGCTGGTCCTTGGTGGCTGCAGCACTGGGGTGAGCTGTCCCTGCTCCTCTCCAGGGCACTGGTGGAGGTTTGTCCCCAATGTCATGAGTCTGGGAGGGCAGTTAGGCTCACCAATTCATCTACCACTCAGATGCAGATCCAGAGTTTTGAGTTAGCCCACCCCAGCATCTACCCCATGCATAAACTGCTGGAACTCCTGGAGGGGCTGGTTCTCCAGGATCAAATCTACACGATCTCTATGACAAGAGGGTATCTGGGAGGATTCTCAGTGAGGATCCAGTGTTGATAATATAGCCTCAGACCATACCAATGACTCAGTGCAATGTATAGCTTCAAGAAAAAGCTGTTTGGGTATAGCTTGTGAGGTACATCAACGTGCTGCAGCTTCTAAGGGGAAACATTTGATTGTTTGCTGTTGTTCTGGTTGTTTTCTTTTGAATGGCAGTTGCAAGGGTAGAGGGTAAATATGAAGGTATGGGAAGATGAGTGTGATGGGGAGCATGATGTGAATTCACAAAGAATCAATAAAATGTTAAAAAAAAACGAAAACAAAATCAGCACCACATATGGGTTTCTTTATTTCCCCTGGATTGCCAGTAGAGTATCCCAGACCATTACAATCTTTATAGCCTGCTCTCATTGATTTGGTTACTGTTCAGAACATTAAACCAAGACTGTAATAACTGAAAACACCAAAAACGTGTCTCATATGGCATGTTTACATTAATCTGGTACCAATTCGAAAGTTATATCCATGATGGTTCCTTTCATTCAATGAACATTATTCAGGAAGAAAAGCCATCAATATTTTACACAGCAGGAAATTCTATGAGCTACAATAACAACTGACTTGTCAAAGAGCTGACTGGTACAATACTGGTACAATAGTGGCCTAAATGTTCCATGAATAGCTATCCACTCTCTGCTTGGATTTAAGATCTACTCTGCAGTCATTATTAGGGTAAATGGGCATAGTAATAAATTGTTAAGTTCTCATGTCTTATGTTAATACACATAGATTAGTATATATCTAAAATTGTCCTTAGAGGAGTTTCTTCTTTTTTTAGCGGGGGGGTGGGGGTGGTAGATGACAGTACAGAGACCTTAACTAGTCAATGTTCATGGAAGAGAGCTTGGAATCCTCACCTCTTTATTATATCTATGTGTATCAGGCACAGGGATCTTCCCAGAAGAGGAGGTAAGAAGAGGGAGCAGGGCAGGGACCATTATGTCAAAACAGAATTTTCCCCCATATGACTGTGCTGTTATACAAATAAAGTCATTGTGACTATAACTGCATGCACAAGTACTACACAAAAGCAAGCCATCCACACATCACAACATTGGTTGTTAGAAAGCTAGTGAAATGCTTCCCCTACTTAAACAGTTATTATCAATTGGTGTCTGCTGAGTGAAGGAGGAATTTTGTTCATTTGTTTGATTGATTGATCCTTTGCTTTGTCAAGGATGACATTCTTGGAAAGCCTCTCATGTCCCAGTAGATGGTTCTACAGCCATTTTTATACAAGCAGCAGTAATCTTAAAAGCAGAATATTTAAAGTTGTAATAAAAATATGTTCTGTGGGATAAGGAAAAATTGGAGAGGAAGAACCAGGAAGAATGTGTTTAATAGTAACCAACGATTAGTATGTTTGAAATTCTTGAACAAGAAAAAAAGTAGTTTAGTGAATATTTTAGATGAATGAAATGGCAGATAAATGATTCCAAAAGAAATAAAGTGTGTATTAGGAAGGATTTTGTTTATGGCATTTACTAGATTTTTGAAAAAAAAATATTAGTTTCAAAGTGTATCAGAAACTGCACTACTCCATGGAGCTAAAGTTTCTGGGTTTAAATTTAAGAAGTCTGATTTTAGAACAGTCTTTATTGTTGTTGGTTGGTTGGTTGTTGGTTGGCTGATTTTTTTTTTTTTTGATGTGCTAAAAACATGGAAGTTCTAAATGACCACATACATTTGGTTGAGATGATATACTATAATTAAAATTTATCTAGGAAAAATTTAATTTAAAACCTCTCCTTTGAAACTTTTAAAATAAGATAGTTCAGCACTGAGATGACTAATATTAGCTGTACACTTGATTGTGTCTAGAATCATCTATGAGCAATTATCGTGACTATGTTAAATGAGATGAGAGGATCTTGCAGATGATGAATGATATAATTCCATGGATTTGGATGCTGGAGAAAAGGTTGTAAGCACAAACATTCAGCTGTCTCTTCTTGACCTTGGATGCTATGCAAACAGCTTCTCCCATATCATTTTTCTGTGACTTCTCTGACATAATCAACTGCATGCTGGAACTATTAGCCAAAGGTAAATACTTTCTCCATCGACTAGCTCTCCCCAAGGGATTTTATAACAGCAACATGTAAATGAACTAAGACCAACACATCTTAAAAGTATATACATAGATATGCACATGTATAATCACACATATGTACAAATACATGAAGAGTGATAATGATTCTTTTTTATCACATAACTTAAATTCTGAGGTGTGTGTGTGTGTGTGTGTGTGTGTGTGTGTGTGTGTGTTACATGGCATGGGGAATTTCTTTTTCTGGTCATGCTTACAACATGCCTCTTGAATGTGGATGGACATCTCATTCAGTACATTTGACTGAAAAACAGTATTTTGTGGACATGATAGGGGCCATGTACACATGAACTCACATTAGCTGAGAATAGTTTGCACAAGATTTCCACAAGATCAAGCCAACTCAAATCACAGCATGAATGAAGGGCTCAAAAGTGTCTAGCAGAGGTGTTACTGATGAATGATGACTTTGAGGGAGTGGGACTCAGGTTTACAGAGTAGCTCCAGTGGATAGCCTATACCTATACCCTGCACACTATAGCAGACACAGAATCTTTTTTAAAAAAGAGCACATGAAATTTGGAGGCAAAAGTGATAGGATTTACAAGAAGGGAATAGTGGTGTAGATTTACATGAAAAATATAAAGTCTCAATAGAAATTATAGTTAACGTTGAAGCACGTTGGTGTTTACTTATTTGCAACATATTTATAGTAAGGTTTTAATAAAAAGCATGTGAGAAAGCAAATGTAGATGCTATAAAGATTACTCAGTGGTTATTAGCATTGCTGTTCTTGCGGAGAACTTGAGTTCAGTTCCCAGTAACCACGTGGTGACTCACAAATATCTGTAACTCTAGTCCCAGAGGACCTACCACATTCATCCATAAACAGCAGGCGCATGTGTATATCCATTTAAAATAAAGAAAAAAGTTAAAAATAAATGAATATATATATATATATATATATATATATATATACATATATTGCTTTAAAGGAATATAGTGAGTCTAAATTGTAAAACAGAGGTTGAAGAATTGATGACACTAATATTGTAAAGGAAGATATTTATATATACATTAATGTATAACTATATATATACATATGTATATGTATATATATATACATTCTACACAATTATCTGTCCTTTATTTGAGTATAAATAAGTTTTGAAGACGATCATGATACTGGTTTTACTTGTTTACTTGTCTTCCATGAGCAGGTAACTTGCTGGGAGTTTGTGAATTGTTCTATTCATGTTCAGATAAACTCATATTTAAATTTTTAAGAGCATGTAAATCTACCTATGTGAAGCCAGACAGGTTTAAATAGGTAGATTTATACACTCTGCCAATGTCTTAGTCTGCTCCTCCATGAGGATTATATTCTCTAGCAATCTATAGTCATTTCTGTCATCAGCTCTATAGCCACTGTTTTACAATTTGGATCCACCTTATTCCATTAAGGCACAATTAAATTATCAAAAATACTTATAAGCAAAATAACCTGTGTATGAGCATTCCACTACTTCATACTTTTGCTTTTATTTAACAACCTTTCAGCACCCCAAGAGGATAGATGTAAACTATAATGCCTGTGATGAATAACAGTCACTGCAATAGAATTTACAGATTGTCCACAGCATTATCATTTGGGTCTCTGGACAGTCTCTGAGGTCCATTAATTTTCTGTGTGTACTCAATTGTTCCTGTTGCCTCTAAGGTAAGACTGCAAAAGATGATTCATGAGACAGAATTTTTCTGTTATGATATCCAAATTTGATCACTGATCATTTATTATGTCAAATTTTCCATGATCAAGTATGTCAAATTTTCCATGATCAAGTATGGAGACAGGGTTAATGCATGCTCGACTCTGGAATCACTCAGGAGTCCTGCAAGGGTCACTGTGCCTTGACCATGGTAGAAGTTTGTCTTCTTCATCTAAACTATAATGTTGCTGGCAAACTTTTTATTCCCTTAGAATTGTAGAACTGGGGACACTGCTTTTTCTTGTATTGACCGAGGTTGCCCTTGGCTCCCAAAGCCCTGTTCATTCCCCTCCACATGGGAGCATTCAGACTGGGTAACAGAAAAGAAATCTACTCCTCCAAAGCTAGAGAGAGCATTCTTTTCCTTTGTCAGCTGAGTCTGGAGGCTTATGAAATCCATTCATCTTTGTCATGTTTTATTGACTAGAATCAAGCACAGGAACTCGGGGCAAAAGGGGGTTGTAAGAAAGGTTGACTGCAGGACATGGCCTCCTAGGACTTGCCTACCATACAGACTTCGATTGCCTTCTGAAACCATGCACTTTATGGCATTCTTCTCAGTTGAGCTTCTTATGTAAGGTCTATATTTGCAGACTTGAGCTTTCTCAGTTTCTATATTCACACTGACCTCTGCTCCCCTCTAATGGGTTTGGTTTCATTTTGCTTTGCTCAAAATCTCTTTTCTGTTTAACAGTCTTCTGATGTTGTTTCTGTTGATAATATTTTACCACACACTAATCTTTTTATACAAATGTGAATTTTATGCCCTTCAGATATATTCAGTGTTTAGTTTTACTTTGAATACCAAACGCATGTGTCTTGCCCTCATTTATATGCCTTTGTAAATTTGTTTTTGTTTTTTTCTTGTTTTGATAACAACATATGTGTTTTGAAGGCTGGACTGAGAACTTGTTTTTTTTCAAGACACTGTATTTTCCTTTTCTTATTTCCTTAGGAAATTCATATTTGAAAATTCCTGAAACCAAACATGGAAAATGTACTTTACCAAGTCTAATTATTTTATGATAAAAAATTCAGTTACCTTCCATATCACATTTTTATTTCATGTAGAAAATTAAAACAATGATTTAATATGTTAGTTTTTCATGTATAAATGTTCAGTTTTAGGTTTAGCAAATGAGTATAGACTAAAGATTCACTAAGTATTAATATGCTATGCATTGATAACATGTGTTCATAAGATACATTCAGTTAACATACATCAAATAAAATGAATTACTTGAGACCAATTCATTTGTTACTTTTGACATATCGAAAAGAAGTGTGTGTGTGTGTGTGTGTGTGTGTGTGTGTGTGTGTGTGTGTGTGTGTGTATTACAAGTTCTTGCTATGTAACTCAGGTTACCCTCAAAACTGTAATCTGCCTACCTTCTGAGTTTGTAGACCACTGACATATGGCATCATATGACATGTAGAGTGCTTTAGCAAGACCATTTTCAGAATAGAATGACAAGGAAATCTATAGGCCTCCAAAACTTCACAATGGATTAATAGCAATACAAAAGAGGAAAGTTTATTTTCGTGTTCTTTCCTGACCAGCC
Organism: Mus musculus; assembly: GCF_000001635.26. NCBI lineage: Eukaryota > Metazoa > Chordata > Mammalia > Rodentia > Muridae > Mus > Mus musculus. The sequence continues at coordinate 20,985,066 of NC_000081.6, forward strand.
TTCCCCTTCACTCAAAACATGAAACTCACTTTATATCAATGACATTTGACAGTATATAGGTTACAGTTCATTTTTATGGAAATTATTTTAAAAATGAATTGAAATTGCTCAAATAGCAAATACAATTTTATATTAGACACAATCACATATAGACTTACAAGCACACATTTTATTTCCCAGTCAGTAGCTCACTGAGTAAACTGACATTTTATTAAGAAATAATAAACTACAGATGGTTTACAAAATGACAAATTTATTATTATGATATTTAGTCACTTATTTTAAAAATATGTCATTGTTATCCTTTTGTGTTTTTGAAAAATAGTTTCCTTAGTAGGTTTGAAGACATCACACGTTGACCTTTCATTTCCTATGAGTCCCTATGTGGGGGGACAAAGCCGCCTGACCTTGCATGACACCAATTAGACATTTCTATTGTATTAAATGTCTCATGTCAACTGGAAAATGTGTTTTCTCTGGTCTTTTATGCCCTTTAAAAATGATGCCTTTCCCCAAAGACGAGAAATGAGCACTGTGAAAGCAAACAGGCTCTTTATAACTTTTAGCTTTGGTAATTAGAGCAGGATAGCAGATTTTCTCAGGCATGATGACCTGCCTGAATTCCTGTGCTGATTTGCATCACGGAAGTTATTCTCACAAGCAGCCTTCAAGACAAGGTATACTTAAGAACCAGCGACATGCAAAACATATCATATTGTCTATGTACCCTCTCAAGGATGAAGTCTTGTCAGTCTCACATCATTACCATCAGTAGAACTGGAAGGAAATGTCTTGTATGCAGTGTATTTTCTGTCAAATACAGGTACCAATTTTGAAGGCATATTAAACATTCATTATCTTTTTCAGAACTGAAAAGAAAAGATGTTTTCCTTGTGTCTCTTTTGTCTTATATAATCCTGTCGATCCAGGATGCTTTGAGCATTCATTTCATGTGATATGTTGCTAGATGCCTGAAATGTTAACATAGTGATTCTTTGCCGGTTCACAAGATGTAAAGCCAGCTGGGAAATTAGAATCCTACAGAAAGAGATAAATGCTGGATTAAGAGCACGCTTTGCTTTCTGCTAGGCTTCTACAGACTAACTTCAGAAAGGAAAGGTGATGAAGTGAACTTTACTGATTTCAAGTATGGAATAATAGGATATTTCACAATGATTAATCTCCTGCATTTAGATACATCCACCCACAATCCCCTTAACATCTGAGTGAGCACGCATGTCCACCTCATTTTTTCAAAGCATTTGTTCTGAGGAGCTGCACAGCTTGCGATTACCTTGGTTTTGGTTTACTAATACAAGTGAACTGGAAAATATCATCCCACATTCCCAATTGAAGACCAATGATACTGTGAATTTCCACCTTTAGTCTGATTCAGGTAGTTAATTTCAAGCAAAAGGAATACATATTTTGAGTACTTTTGGGATAACTGTTATAATTTTCAAAATAGTGTTATATGAGGTAGTCGTATTGTATTTCACAGGACTGTCAGATTAGACTTGTCTCCAAAATAATGAATTTTAAAATTTATGTAAGATTTTCATACTGCATACTAAAGTAAATGCACATTTCAAAACAGTCAAATAAAACTCAGTTTATTATAATTTATATTTCTAAATCATTTGAGAACATTTACTGTAGTTGCCAATTGCTATGTAATTTCAGACTGGCCAGAGGCAAGTTTTCCACCCAAAAAGAGAGTGTGGCTGTTACTAGTCAGCTTCTGGGTCCAAGACCCATGCCCTATTTTTCATTGACATTGAAATATTAATCTAACACTATAAATTTTGAGACAATTTTGTATGAATGACATTTTACAGGTATGTTATATGAAGCCAAACTCCCACTTAGATAATAATCTTCCCCAATACTTTATTAGGTTAGCCTGCTTGACTCTATGTCGTTAAATGGAAGCTGACCTCTAATTTTCTGTAAACTATTACATTCAATTTCAATCAATTTCAATTTAGAATACTGGAATCCTTATTGTCAGATTTGTAAAGAGGAAACTTGCTGAGTTGTTTTATTACAGCAAATATCAGAAGAGGGTTGTCCTGCCTTGTGTTGCTGTAATTTGATGTAAATTTTTTCATTTAGTTTTGAAGCTTCATGAAATTGAAAATAGTAATTGATATAAATATATTTCTTACTTTTCAAAGTGTACACATAAATAATACTTAAATATATAATCATTTACTTCAATTTAAGCTATAAAGTATTATGTTGAACACTACTATTTGGATTCTAGATTCAGATAAAATCATAAAGGATATGATATTGATCATGTTTTAATAATTTAATAATTTAATCTTAATAATGTTTTAATAACTGTTTTATCCAAACATATAAAACAGCTTTCAAAATCATGGTAACTATTGTCTCACCCACTAACTTTCACAATATAAAACAATTATACTTTTCAAATAAACACATAAAATTCAAAGTTACATGTTTCTAATGTAAATAAATTGGTCATAAGTTACATAAAAGCATAATGGTATTTTAAGATAGAGTTTCTTATTAATATGAGTATAAAATAATGAAACTAAGTAAAATAGTTCCAAACTTTCTTTTTGAATAATTTTGAGCTAAGGTTTGGATCATGAATAATTCTTTTGTGACGTACAGCATGATTTCATTATAATTTTATAGGAAGCGTGGTTGTCAGTGATATCATCTGAAAATCACTGTGGTAGATATGCTTTAGATAGAAAGAAATAAATGTGTCATTTTGTGATTCTGAAAAACTTGCTGAAAGACAACTATTTAATTACACCACTGAGCAAAAATTACAGTAGAAAATCATTTTTCTTTTGTCATTGATTGGTAATTGCATCTGTTATTTATATTTTTTGCATTTATATTATTCATGACTTCTTGACAAAAGGATACTACTAGCCGTATAGCATTTATAGGTATGTAATGAAATCCTGAGATGACAAGAAAATCAGCCAAAATTAATGCAAAAACTGGGAATATTTATTCTTACAGGCATGGCCAGCCTGATACCCACAGGCCTCACACATTCAAAAATTGCTCTGACTTAGACCCAAACATTGTTTTAAATGAAAAAACAAAAAAATTTTTTTACATACTCACTTTACATTCTGCTCATTGATCCAGCCTCAGTTACCCCGTCCCACAATCCTTTCCCTGTCCCCATCCCCTTCTACACTGAGTAGGTGGGGAGTCCTTTGTGTACCTGCTCACCCAGGCACTTTAAGTCTCTGCAAAGTTAGATGAACCGAGAGCACACAGGCAGCCCAGGTAAAAGTGCATATCCTATATACAGGAAACGGCTTTTGGGATAGTCCTTATTCCACTTAATCCAGACCCACATGAAGACCAAGCTGCACATCTGCTACATATGTGCTGGGAGGCCTTGGTCCAGCCCATGTATGTTCTTTGGTTGATAGTTCAGACTCTAGGATCCCCAAAGGTCCCAGTTAATTGATTCTTGGACCCACACATTTTTATAGGACAACATCATTTTACAGTGTCAGAAGGCTGGGCAATCTTATGAATGTATAGACTCTGTAGTGTAGCATCATCTCTCTTCTCTTTACTTAAGAAAATACTTCAAAGACACAACAACATTAAGTATTTCATGTATTGTAGCATTATCTATATGTGGCTTTATAACATATTAATAGTACATAATCCAATATGATAGAGTGGTACTATAATATTTCGGTAACCAAAATACACTATAAATCAGGAAACCTTCAGCATCACAGAGTACAGTGGCATATTTTCAGCACCATAAGTGTATTCACTTCAAATATTTCTCATAAGAACAGAAATGAAACTACATCTGATTTTATCCCAATTTAATTGCATGACTCTGAATTATATGATAAAAGAAAGTCAATTTACCTGGGTTCCCATATTTTTAACAGGTAAAGCGTTTGACTCACCCTTAAGAAGGTAAGAAATATTTGTGAATGTTTCAGACTTAGGCTCACTGCTCCCCTGTGTGGGTTAACCTTTCTCATGTAGTACCCATCTCAAGAATGATAAATTGTTGTGCCGTTGCTGATCAATTACAAATGTGACTGTACTGCAAAAATCCATTGTCTATTGCCTGAAACTGATTACTCTTATTACCTGACAAGGAGCTGCACAATTTTAAATGAAAACAGAGGACCAAATACACAGATCGTTGGCTCTCTTGGAGTGATTGATAAGGATGTAATTATAAATCATATTTTAATTCAGTTATTCTGTTCAACCAAGTGTAGCTTATGAAATTTAATGTATAAAATGTTAATTCTGGCTATAATTGAGTTCATAGATTTACAAGAGATCATTGCCCAAGAATGCATCAGATGAGATCCAAACAGAGCTCACAAACCTGTCCCCTGAATGAGCCTAATAAATAAATCCTGTGTCATCAGTATGGAATTCTGCGTCTGCAGTTTCTCCACCTTTCATTAAAAGTAGAACACAGAAGTGGATGCTCACAGTCAGCTATTGGATGGATCACAGGACCCCCAGTGGAGCAGCTAGAGAAAGTACCCAAGGAGCTAAAGGGATCTGCAACCCTATAGGTGGAACAACAATATGAACTAACCAATACCCCTGAGCTCTTGACTGTAGTTGCATATGTATCAAAAGATGGCCTAGTCGGCCATCACTGGAAAGAGAGGCCCATTGGACTTGCAAACTTTATATGCCCCAGTACAGGGGAACGCCAGGGCCAAAAAGTGGAAGTGGGTGTGTAGGGGAAGGGGGTGGGTAGGGGAAGGGGGAAGGGTATGGGGGACTTTTGGGATAGCATTGGAAATGTAAATGAGGAAAATACCTAATAAAATTATTAAAAAAAAAAAAAAACGTAGAGACTCTGTGAGGCTAGACACATCCTCCCCCACTGAAGCTAGACAAGGCAGCCTGGCTAGAACATATCACACATACAGTACAGGCAACAGCTGTGGGGATACACTGCCCCTGTTCTATTTGTTTGGAAACCCTCATGAAGACCAAGCTGCACATCTGTTGCATATGTGGTGGGAGGTCTAGGTCCAGTCCATGCATGTTCTTTGGTTGGTGGACCAGTCTCAGAGTCCAAAGGGTCCAGGTTAGTTGCTTCTGTCTTTTGGTCTTCCCATGAAGTTCTTATCCCCTTCGGAGCTGCAATGCTCCCTCCTATTCTTCCATAAGTGTCCAAGCTCCACACACTGTTTGGCTGTGGGTGTTTGCATCTGTCTGGGTCAGCTGCTAAGTGGAACCTCTCAGAGGACAGCCAAGCTAGACTTCTGTCTGCAAGCATGACAGAATATTATTACAAATGATATATGTGTATCAAGGTAGCCATCATTTCCATTGTTAATCTATACTTCCTGAGTTTCCCTGAAGGTGTGACAGGAGAGTTCAGTGAGAAGCAAAAAGGAGACAACGCATCCTCTTTCTGAGTCCCTAATACAGGTGTTTCTATCGTAAATAACAACAAAACACACCAACATACTGTGTTAGAAAACAGGTTTTGTAAGTCTCAGTATCTGCTTAAAGATTTTTGTTGTTGTTATATTTTATTTTATTTTATTTTATTTTATTTTATTTTATTTTATTTTTCTGTTTCCTAAGTGTTTGCCTTTGACTGAGTGCCCTCCATGAAAGGTACATTTTTGTTATTAACATTTTATTGATCACTTTTAATTTCATATAGTGTATCCCAATTTCTTTCATATCCCTGACTCTCGTACCTTCCCTCTGTCCTGTCAACCTTTCCTTCCAAAATAAAATAAGAAAGAAAAAATCTGGTTGTGCCAGCTGTAGTGTGTCACATAGTAAACCCCTTTGTCAATAGATTTTGCTATTTTTTTTTCATTTTATGAGCATTCGTGTTTTTCCTGAATGAATGTCTGTGTGAGAATGTCAGATCTTGGAGTTACAGACAATTGTGAGATGCCATGTGGGTTCTGGGACTAGAACTAGGGTCCTCTGGAGGCATAGGCCACTGAACCATCTCTGCAGCCATTGGCCACCTATCCTTATTTGACAATGTTCATTGCAGCAAGTCATTGGTCTGTCTTGATGCCTCAGGCTCCTGTTACACTATCAACACTAGACCTTCACCGTGACTCATCGCAGATATCACGAAGCTGCTATGTTTAATGGAGCTTCTGCAGCATTGAATTAGGAGGTTGGCCCCTTTCACACACTCCAGCAGATCATAGGTGGGGAAGAGTTCCGGGTGGGCCAACTCAACACCCTCAATCTGGACCTGTCAAGTATCTGATTTGTCCAGTCCTCCTAATCTGTTAGGCACCACTGGGGTGAATTCGCCAGCATTGCATGGTTAGCTCACCTAGTGCAACAGCCCACAAGGAGCGCTGCAGCTCTCCTGCTCTCATGCCAACATATCCCACACCTTTGCCACTGGGGCCAGATTTACTCTGCTACCTAGGCGTGGTGCATGGCCCACTGTCCAGTTGCAGCAGATGGTAAGGAGCAGGGCTACCTCTCCAGCTCTAATGACCTCAGGGTCAGCTCTTGCCAATTTTAAGGAACGGGAGGGACAGGACATCTCTTTCTCATACCATTCCACAGATGGTGGGGCCAGCTCCAAGAGGGACACCCGAAACAATGATGTCTTTTGTGACTCCTTTGAGGGAGAGCTGCTGTGGTGATTTTCTTTTGACAAACCTAAATAGCGCTTTTACTTTCCATTGTCTGCTATGGTTTTTAAGTGTTCCTTGGGTCTCACTGACTCTCATCCTATACAGGAAGGTTCAGAGAATAGCAAGTGTGTGGTTACAGGCAGGTAAGGCAACTCATTAAAACGACATTCTGAGGTCATCCACGATATGGCTATTCCTGAAATGCATATCAGGTTTGCTTATTGTGTAAAAGTCAAAGACTGGTGGATATGTCAGACTAGAAACGCAGATTCTGACCTGAAATTTTGCTCTAATTAAGTCTCTCTCTCTCTCTCTCTCTCTCTCTCTCTCTCTCTCTCTCTCTCTCTCTCTCTCTCTCTCTCTCCTGTCTCTCTCTCTCTCTGAATTATAATACGAAGAAAATCATAATTCTAGCTCTAGCCAAGGATTAATTTAAGATTGGTTGCTGCTTGCTGTTCTGTAGCTGACCAGATGTGTGAATAAAAGTCTACAGTGAGCCTACTATTAAATAAATAAATATATACATACATACATACATACATATATACATACATACAAAACTGTTTAGTTGGTGACCTATAGACCCACAAACTGCTGCTGAAAGAGAAAATGCACAGAATATACTACATTAAACATTTTATTGTTCTGAGACACTGCAATTCATAAGTCGCCCATTCATTATACAAGACTTTTTATTAAAATTAACATGTTAATACAAGTAGGGTTATTTAATGATAAACATTGCAAAAATATCCAGCCACTGGTTCATACATTTTTCTTATTGTGTGTGATATAAATATTAATAAAACTTTCCCAGCTTATTATAATAGTTTAAGAGTATGACACATTGCATTATTAGTCTAAGTAAGTACTTTCTGGCCAGCCCGGTCGAAGACTGGTAGAGAGAAAAACTATTAATAGGGTTTCTATTCACTAACTGTAACACACAAGAATGATTATGGCTAAAAAAGGATAGTAATAGTTAGTGTGTGCTACATGAAATTTTATGTTTTGAAAATTTTCTAACTGTTTAGGTACTAAGAGAATAGACTACAGTTTTTAAAAGTGAAGTTTGAAGGTTTGATTGTGTAAGCCCATCCTGATAGAGCCTTTGAGCTGGAATGGTTATCTTTATTTTTTAAAATGGAGAGAGTGCAGAAGATTACACCTAGTGTCTTCTAAGTTGATGACCTGGGTGTTGTGTGATTCAGAGGCAAGCAGTCCTTTATGGCCACATGGACTCCTCATATTTGAACACATCTTCAAGCCAAAATAAAATACCTGTTCTTTAAGAGTCTAAACAGCTTACAGTGTTTTGTTAATTTAAGAAAATACCTTAATAATGAACATGTGCTAACAACTCACACCCAAACAAAGCTGAATTCCTGTTATTAAATACATATGAGATCTAGCCTGAGATAAGTGATACTGGAAGATGAAAAAAGAATCCATTGAAATTTTTGAGTCTTATTTAACAGTTAAATATAAATATACAATGAGTCAATAAATTACATAAATTTGGATCCAGGTTGGTTATATACCTCTTTTTAGTGTTTGCATTTTGAACACATTATGTTACATAATTTAGTATCTGTCTGTGGATTATTCTATTTGTTCCTTTTCCTTATTTTTTTCCCACTTTGCATGTCACAAATCAGTGGCAAGGAACAATCCTTAACCTTCCGTTCTGTTCAGAGTAAGAGATGGGGCCACATAAATCTAGTTGCGGAAGAGCGTCTCCAGTTTGAACCCAAAGGTACAAGACTGCTTCACCCCTTAAAAAGGTTTACGTTACCTGTCCATCACTGGAAAGAGAGGCCCATCGGATACACAAACTTTATATGCCCCAGTACAGGGGAACGCCAGGGCCAAAAAAATGAGAATGGGTGAGTAGGGAAGTGGCGGGGGGAGGGTATGGGGGACTTTTGGGATAGCATTGGAAATGTCATTGAGGAAAATATGTAATAAATAAATAAAAAAAGAAAGGTTTCAGTTTTGCTCAATAACAGAAAGCCTTGATTCCTCTTTTTCCCCAATATCTTTGTTTTCCCTTCCCCCTTCTCTTCTCCTCTCTATATCTGTCTTCCACTTCCTCATAATTTCAGTTATAGCAGGAATTAGCAGGAGGTCTCTGTATGGCCAACTAAATGCTCTAAAACCTAAGAGTTTTTGTTTGTTTGGGGCTTGCTTTTTTAAAGCAGAAATTTAAGACATTTATTTTCATACTATGTCTGTGAGTGTTTCATCTTCGTGGCTGTACGTGTATCATATGTTTGCCTGCTGACCACAGAGGCCATAATGGAACACTGAATCCCATGTAATTGGAGTTAACTAACAGTTATTATTCCTTACTTGTGGTTGCTGGGAACTGATCCTATGTATTCTAAGTGAAACATGAGGAATCATTGAGGAGTGTACATGCTCTTAACTGCCCAGTTATGTCGGCTACATTATTATTATTATTATTGTTATATTACCATCATTATCATAATCATCATCATATTAGAAGGTGCATCTCCATCTAAACAACATATGTAAAATCATTAAAAATTTGAGTTGTATTATTCAATGTTGATAAGTTAAATATATATAACATTTCAGGAATGTGTTCACACAGATTCACTTATGTACAATCATATATATATATATATATATATGTGTGTGTGTGTGTGTGTGTGTGTGTGTGTGTGTGTGTGTGTGTGTGTGCTAGCATGCCAGACACAAACATCAGCCCCAGCATATAAGTGCTGTCTCAAGGGCACACAGGTCCCTGGCTTCAAACACAGCTGCAACATTGAATAATACAATTCAATATCTTAATGATTTCACATATTTTGTTTAGATGGAGATGCATCAGTTACATCTGTATATTGCATTAAAATACACGAGTGTTCTCTGACCAACAATAATAATCACCCTTTTTGGTTCCTGCAAACTTCAAGTGGAAATTTGCCAAATGATGCTCAAATAGATAAAGAAGTCATGTTTCCTCAGAAGACAATGACTGTTGATTCCTAGTTGACAGCTTGACAATTTGTCCATATGTTCCTCACTGGGAGGCCAACAAGTTCGTGTGGTGATCTTTCCCAGTGGCACACAGACAATAATATAATGATATCAAAAGCAACTTAAAAAAAAAAAAAAAAGGTACATTGGCTAAGTGCTGTGTGATGTCTCTATAGATTTCCAAATACCAACATGAAAGCTGTAGGTAGTAACAAGAAATCACTTGTTTCCACTAGTTAATGGAAGGGAACCGTAAGAGGGCTGCTTCATGAAGTGATTTGATTTGACACTCCACTTGGCACGAAGAAGTTTCTCTTGTGATTGTTTTCACAATGAAGGCTTTTTCACTTCTTTAATTTTCTCCAACCCACTAAAACAATTCCTCCTATTAAGCAGCCTGGACATTTTAAATTAAGATTGAAGGACATAGAACTAGCAGGGACAGCTTTGTAAAATGCAACCTTTGCCTTAGTTGCCTGGATGATTATGGGAGTTATTATGCCAACAATATAGTGTGGTTCTAGGTCAAGCTCACTGATTAAAAGAGAGTTTGCTGTATATCCACATTACAGTGCTACTTCACCAACCTTCAAGTAACCTCCCCCTTTGGAAATAGACCTAAAATACAGCTGGATGCTGTGCTTCATTGGACAGTTTATCACAACAGGGTTTTTTTTTTTGTAAATTCTTACATTAGGGCCCTTAACAAAATTAATATAAAATGTCAACCATGTGATTCTTATGATTTCTGTCTTTGCTAGTATGGAAAAGTATTCAGTAACTGATATAGCAAGAACCCTGTAAGTTCAATAAAATCACAGTTGTAGGGCATTCTATCACATTGTTCTTGTCGTTATTCACTATCATATTATTTCCTTTAAAATGTGTGTACACATGAACAAATGAACATATTTTAGTATATATCTGTATATTCTGAAATATGAGGTGCAAATAATATTTAAAAAATAATATTTGTTTGTTATGTATAGTAGGCTATTTATATGTAGTTCTCTAAAATATTTCAAGTAGTTATGCCTCTTCTGCAGCAAAACAGTATGCACCGGACAAAATAGCATCTTTAAATTACTTTACCAGAAAAGAATCCACAGCTGCTGCCGTTATCCTTTCACATATACCTATATCTGAACCTTCCTAGATGGTCTCACCTTATCTTTATTACTAGGGTACATATGATGCAATAGGACTTTAAATTGGACTACGATTTCTTGAAAAAATCATTTTGTGAAAATATCACATTTCCTTACTTCTAATGTCTATGAGTTCCTTTTACCTCTCATTATCTTTAATTGTTTATGTAAATTAGTAGGCAGTTCTATACAAACAACTCTTATCACAAGATAATATGTACTAAGCTATCTGCATTCATTTTCTTTTGTTTGTTTGCTTGCCTGCTTTCTAGTGTGATGAAGGAATTGGTGCCCCACTCTGGATTTGAGATAAAAACAGCCACACCTATTTTCATTCACAAAGCTGAGAATCTAATATTTGAAATGACTACCCTTTATCTTTGCTGACATTCTCATTGGCTTATAGATGACCGTCTATTCTCCTGGTCCTCTTAAAACTTTCTTTATATAAATAATTCCTTTTGTTACTTCTTTTGTTCACATGAAAACAATCAGGACAATCTCTCTTCCTAAAGCCCTCATTAAAATTTATCTGCACTTTGGAGTCTTTTGTACAAATGCATTTCTATTTTGTTACCCTGGTTTTGGCGTTTTAGCATCAATTTAAGGTAGATATAATTCAGAGTATATGGAAAGTGGTATTTTTATTGCTGATTGCTCTCAAATTTGCAGATATATTCTAGATATAGAATATATATATTGCAGTTTAATCTTCGATGAAATCATAGTGATCATCTGAAAATAAATTTACATAATGTGAACAATAACCATGCTTTGTGCAAGTATGAGTTTTCACAGAAAATTTGGAGTGTAAGTAACAAAGACCATCCCAACCAAACTGATTCTATTGTAAGTTACTTCTGTTCATTAACTGCAGAGGGCACTCTGCCTTACTGCATAATTCTTTTTATGGTTCCATATTTTATATATAGTTTTGTTTTCTGTTTTTCTCTTCATTTGACTATAAGAAATTGATTTAAAACATTATAATTTCTCATCTAGCCTTAAAATATATAGTCTTACTTAAACAAACAAACAGAAAATGTTTAAAAAGCCATCTTGAAACACCCATGGAAGGAGTTACAGAGACAAAGTTTGGAGCTGCGACAAAAGGATGGACCATCTAGAGACTGCCTTATCTAGGGATCCACCCCATAATCAGCTTCCAAACGCTGACACCATTGCATACACTAGCAAGATTTTGCTGAAAGGACCCAGATATAGCTGTCTCTTGTGAGACTAGGCCGGGGCCTAGCAAACACAGAAGTGGATGCTCACAGTCAGCTATTGGATGGATCACAGGGCCCCCAATGGAGGAGCTAGAGAAAGTATCCAAGGAGCTAAAGAGATCTGCAACCCTATAGGTGCAACAACATTATGAACTAACCAGTACCCCTGAGCTCTTGACTCTAGCTACATATGTATCAAAAGATGGCCTAGTCGGCCATCACTGGAAAGAGAGGCCCATTGGACACACAAACTTTATATGCCCCAGTACAGGGGAACGCCAGGGCCAAAAAAATGGGAATGAGTGGGTAGGGAAGTGGGGGGGGGAGGGTATGGGGGACTTTTGGGATAGCACTGGAAATATAATTGAGGAAAATACGTAATTAAAAAAAAAAAAGAACAGAAAAAATATACCAAAAAAAAAAAAAAAAAGTCATCTTAAACTATCCAGGACATAAATTTCAAGAATACCAAAGGTTGTAACTTTTAAAAGAAATTCTACTTTCCACCATAGAAACAACCAAATTGCAACCCCACAGGAGAGGTATTAATATGATCTGGTATTAGGGGTGGGGGAATCGGGAGTGAAGGCCTGAGAGCCAGCAGAAAGAATGGAAACAGGCAATTTCTGGAGGTAGGACCTAGAGGGATCCTCTAGAATGTACCAGAGACCTGGGAGGTGAGACAATCTCAGGACTCAAAGGGAGGAACCTTGGATCAAATGTCCTACAGTGGGGAGAGGGAACCTGTAGATTGTAGAATCCGCCGCCAACAGAAAGACAGGACATCAAGTGGAGGAATGGGGTTGCCGTCCCACAGTTAAAAACTCAGACATTGTTTCTGTCTAAAAGAACTGCAGGGACAAAAATAGAGAAGAGAGCGAGGGAAAGAGTTCCAGTGACAGGCCCAAATTGAGATCCAAATACTGATGCTTTGGTGAGCTTACAGACAGGAGCCTAGAATGGCTGCCCTCCAAGAGGCCCAACAAGCAGCTGAAAGAGTCAAATACAGATACTTATACCCAATCAATGGTCAGAAGACGGGGACACCTGTGGTTGAATTAGGGAAAGGCTGGAAGAAGCTGAGGAGGAGAGTAGACCCCATAGGAAGAACAGCAGTCTCAACTAACCTGGACATCCAAGATTTCTCAGACACAGCCACCAACCGGGAAGCATACACTAGCTGATATGAGGTCTCTGACACATATACAGCAGAGGACTGCCTTGTCTGGCCTCAGTGAGAGAAGAAGCACCTAACCCTGGAGAGACTCAAGGCCTCAAGGAGGGGGGAGGTCTGGTGGGATGGCGGATGTTGGGATATCCTCTTAGAGACTGAAGGAGGAGGAATGAGCTAAAGAACTGTCAGAGGAAGGACTGGGAGGAGGGTAACAACTAGACTGTAAAAAAATTAAAGAATAATTAATAAAATATAATAATAATAAAGGCTGCTTGCAAGACTGCACAGTGATAGTATACTTGAGACATTCTAGAAGCAGACATGCTGATATAAATAATGTCAATGGAAATCTCCCTGAAAGTGAGAGACTGGCAGGAAACTGATAGGCTAAAACAAGAAATGTAGATGCCATTATGAACGAACAAGAAAACATTCAGCGATTTCCTTAGACAATGTAAAGTTAACATTTTTATTGATTTTAAGTACAATCACTTTTATATATTAATTTACATTAAAGAAAAATTTTATTACTTTCAGCCATGGCAATCCAGTCACCACAAATTCATTTAGCACATATGCAGTAGCCCTAACTAACTTCATAATTAGAGCCACTAACCTATTTTCTGTTTTAAGTTTACCTCTTCTGAGTGTCTCATTGTATTAGTCAGGGTTCTCTAGAGTCACAGAACTTATCGAATGTCTCCATATTGAGGGGTTTTTTTGTGATGACTTACAGTCTGTAGTCCAACTGCCCCAACAATGGGCAGCTGTGGACGGGAAGTCCAAGAATCTAGTCGTTGGTCAGTCCCACGAAGCTATTTATTTCAGCTGGTCTTCTGCAGAATTAGGTTCCAACAGATTTGTTGGCGAATAAGTGCAAAGAGTTGAATAAGAGTGAATATTCCTTCTTTCAGTGTCCTTATGTAGGCCTCCAGCAGAAGGTATGTCCAGATTAACGATGTGTACCACCATGCCTGGATCTGGGACTTGCTTTGTCTCAGGCTAACCTTGAACTCAGAGGTCTTCTTGCCTCAGTCTCCTGGGATTAAAGACCTGTACTACCTTGCCTGGGCCTAAGCTTTTCATGGCCACTATGCCTCAAGATCACCATGCCAAGATCCAGGTCAGAAACTTGTATCTCCCAGCCTCAAGGTCTGGTCACAGGTGAGCCTTCCAATTCTGGATTGCAGTTCATACCAGGTATAGTCAAGTGATAACCAGTAATAGCCATTACACTCATATATATTTAGTCTTGTAACATCACCATTTTATAAGACAATGCAGCCCTGTACTGGGGGCAAAGAAAACAGCAGAGGGGCTATTAACATCAAAGCCTGCTGCACCGTCATATGCTACCATAGTTTTAAGACTGGGGTCAGACAGAGTAGGAGATAAAAATCTTAATTTTTGGTCCGAGTACTAGTAGTGAAAAAAGAATAGTGAACAGTGAGAAAAAGAAATGTCAGGTGACTGACAAACATTTGTAAATATCCATGTTATTAAGGGTAGGATAGCTAGGTAGTTTTAGTTCTTGATTGCTAATTACAGTGATTTCAATTATTGATCAAGTTATAATGTTGCAGGACTAGGAGCATGGATCTAATAATCTGTCTACAACAAGATGCAATTCAGTCACATTGAAATGCCATTTTAGCAAGCTCTTCACCATAGTACTTACCTAACTCCTACTTAGCATAATTACTATTACTTTTCATACATTTGGATGCCCAAATCTTTGTTCTTTTTCTTTGTACTTTATATTCTGTTTCTCTGATTTATTTTTCTTTCCCTATGGTATAGTACTTTACAAGATCTTGCAAATCTGCTTTGAGACATTTACAGTGCATAAATTTGTTAGTTGGTTGAACTTTGTGTTCTTGTTCTGAGACTTATAAATACGGATGTAGATGTATTATAGTCTGATAATTTACAACTTCAAATATAATGCAAATATCTTAACTTCATTATGCCATTTAACTTCCCCTATTGATTAGCTTCTTAATCTATTTCCATTATATATGTTTAAAAATTCATGAGACAGTACTGTTATTTTTGCTTCAGTTGCCAACAATGCTTTAGAATACTAACCAAAAGGTCAGGTAGTATATTTATATTAAATATATTTTCTATTATTCATTATGTTGTTCTGATTAGAGATTGGTTCTACCATTTAAGAAAGTTCTATGCTTAACAATTCTGTCCTCCCCTCTTAAAAATATATTTTTATTTCTTTAATTCCTGACCTTGGGATTGGTAGCATTTATTTTTCTGTCAGTACCTGAAAATTTACTGCAGGAACTTTTAGCTTACCAGTTTCTGATGAGACCCACTACCATGTGTTGGCTTGCTCACTTACGGAGAGTGTAATTTCTTTCCTGCTCCTATGGAAATTTTTTTGTCATTAGATTTTGCAAGATGGACTATGATTTATTTTCACGTGGCTGTATTTGTGTTTGTCCTATTTGGAGTTCATCCTGCCTGTGAATCAATAGCTTTGCATACCTTGCCAATTTAAGAAGCTGTTTTTCACCTTGTTCTTTCCAGTACTTTATCTTTTATTTCGGAGAATTATCGTGTGAATTTTAGACCTTTTGCTAGAGATCCACAGGACTGTATGCTTTGTTTATTATTTTTCTATCTATATCCTCCATGTTTTCTGAATTATATAATTGCTATCTGAGATGCAGCTTGGTGACTTTATTCTGACTGTTCTCTTGTTGGCTTATTTTACATCTTTTATTCTTTTGCAAACATCTGTATATTTGTTGAATATTTTTCATGTGTTTCAAGAATATTCATAATCTCTTTTTGAAGATTTTCCTGATAATTCACCTTGATTTGAAACCTATTGATCTTTTTCTTTTTCATTCAGGTAGAAATTATCCAACTCTTGAGTCTTATGGGTGACCTTATCTGATTTTCCCTCAATCATTTAATCGTGCAAGGGCAATAGGGTGCAAGAGGCCAGTAGGTTTCTAGTGATTCTCTATTGGTTAGTCTTAATACTAAGAAATAACCAAAGCTCTCCCTTTTCAATAGATCCCCTCTGACATGATCCAGCAAGGAACAAGGGTTTAAACCCCTGACTGGCACAATGAACACAAAGTACTGAGTGAGACTCTTTACCTTCTGGAAAGATTGATTCTCTCATCCTGTGTCACCTGTTTGGGAAGATGAAGGGGCTTCCGTTTTATATTGTGACACATATAGAAGCCTAAGGTACCAATCATCCCTCCTGATCACCAATATGAATCCTCTCCATTTCCATCCCTGTAATCCATTCAGACAGGAATTTTTGGATTTTTGTTGTTGTTGTTTTGGATTTGATTTGGTAATGTTTTACTGAAGTATTGCAGATTCTGTCTGTAAGCATTTTTTTTTGTTTAGAACATTTCTATGGCCTTTAGACAAAGCATGCAGACTTACATGGGATACATACTGTCTGTATCCACTTCCAGTCTCAGGAGTTGGCTTCCTCAGCATTATGTCTAAAATATATTTTATGAAATAAAACCCAGAGAAGGCACCATTAGGCTAGTTTTGGGTTGTGGAATTCTGAAAATTTGCTTTTCTTCTCTATCATTAAATTTATTTTATATACTATGCCTAATATAAAATGTTTTGCTTTGAAGGACCAATAGGAGAATATGCATTTACTTTCCTCTTTGGATAAAACTTTACACAACTTGAAAAGTTTGAGGTGCAATGGTTTCTTTGGAAAGCCTTCCATCTTAGTTGAAAGCGAGGATCAGTATATGTTACAGGGAGGAAGCACAATAGGATACAGGAATACAGGAATGTCTGAGGGCAGGGAAGCAAGAGGGTATGCTAAAGCAGTTCTTCTCAACCTTCCTAAAGTTGTGATCCTTCAATACAGTTCCTCACATTGTGCTGACCCCCAACCATTAAATCCAGATTAGAGAAACTACCTGGAAGGAAAAGATAAACTACCTGGATTACAGAGGCAGAGTTTAAAAGTCTAGCCAGAGAGAATGCTTTCCATTCTGTTGAGTTTTCTGCATGTTGTGAAGGGCTCTCTGGGATTTCAGCTTTCATCAGTGCTCATCCATTCCAGGGGGATCTTTTGGTCTTGTAGCTATTCTTTGAGTATTTTCTGCTCCTGTTGGAAACAACTTACTCATATTCCTTTAAGTGAGAAATAAAACTCACTGTTCCTTCAAGTTAGGCTTTTGTGGCATCCTTACATTAATCTGTTAATCTGACATTGGTTCCCTGTCTGTGGTGAGGTGACATTTGCTATCTTTACAGCAATTAGTGTCACAGGACTTAGCTCAACTCTACAAAACAATCCATCTTTGTATACTTCTGGAACCCCAAAACAAGAAGGCAATGATAATTTTCTTTTTCCCTGAACAGCACTTGCTAGCAATCTTTATTGAATAAAATTATGTGTGTTTAGGAACCACATATTCAGTATGTATCAATCACAAAGGTTATAATCATTTTGGAGGTTTTGTAAGTTGAGAAACAGCAATTGCATAGTGTCATAATCTCTGCCTTTGTCTAAGGATGTTTACAGTGTCTTTGAACTGTGTATATGTGATTGTACATTTTCAGGGAAATACTTAATAAACTTCCAGCTTCATCAATTAGAAGGGATTACTAATGATAAATGATTCTGGAAAATATATCTTCAGCTTTTTGGCTTTAGACATTTATCATAATGGTAGGAAAATAGCACTGTTTGACAGAGCACAAATTAAACACATTACCTGTTACTGAAAAGAAGTGCAGCCTGCTAGTGAAAAGCCACCATGTCAGAACTTAGAACTTAGTCATATGGCTTGCTCAGGAGATTCCTAGCCCTAATGCACATGTAGAAAACATACAGATTAATGACATGCATGCTTAACAAAATCTATTTTGTTAATAAGTTATCACCATATCATTTACTTGAAATCATACTATTATCATTTTGTCAATATTTATTTTTGCACAAGTCCTTTCATTTAAATGCTCTTGCATATTTTAGGGGATCCTTAGAAACATCAGAATAGATAACCACTACAACATTTCTATGCAAATTTCTTTGTCCTTTCCCTTATTCATTATCCTTGATAATGACAATTTTGGAAAAAAAATCATTTGGATGTATACCAACTCTAGATATTATAAAATTAATAAAAATTACCAATATGTTCTTTCTCCCTATGCAGATGCTACCTTACTGAAATGAATTTTAAGTGAATTCAGTGAGTTCTGAAAATGTGAAGAAATTCATGTACATAGTAAATATAAATAAATGAATGTGCAGTTGAGTATTTTCTATCTATAATGTATGCAAATTATCAAATAATTATATCCACATAATTAATGAGAAAATTGCCTGAATTACCAAGGAAAATTATTTTTTTATCTTCACTACTGAAAGGGAAGAAACATCTGAGATTTCAGATGGTGAGCGAGGGTGACTTTGTCCTAATTCATGAGAATCAGAACAGCACATTGCAGAACGATCAAATTATAAAGAGCCCAGGGAGCATCCACGATGATGAAACATGACTGTGATTAGAACTTGTGTTATTTAGATATTGTTATTGACACCATAAGTACCACCATGTGCTCTGCAAGCTGCACTGTGCCCTCAAGGTGGCCATATGGATAACAAGATCATTTTTTTTTCTTCCTCTATTACATAGATGCTATGGGAGAGATTTACTTGAAATATGAGAAAATTTCAAAATGCCAAAAGGGAAAAATGTCATACTGGAGTGCTATTAAATCAGAGGCAAAAAAATTAAAGCCCCTGTATCATGATTAATGATACTTACCCTGTTATTGTTTTGTCCTTTTTCATCTTTAATTTCAATACTTGTTTGTTTTGTACTAATGGGAAGACTTGGGATCCGGAGACTTTAAGATAGGAATTTCATTTAGTTCCTTCCTTAAATGAAAACAGCTCATTAAGGAGGTTTATTTTTGGAAAACGTTGACTGTCAGGAACTATCTATCAAGGTGTTCATTTGGTGGGAAGATTCCTTAATGACCTCCTCTAATCCTTTAAGCTTGTACAACTGTAGAGACACAGGGTGTTAATGGAACACTCCTCTTATTACTGAAACTGTGATATGTTTTAATGCCAGACTCAGTGTGTTAAGTCAGCAGACCTTTGTATTTGCATGCCAATTCTCCTATGGTAGTAAATATTTTTTCTTTTGTTGGCTGCATTCTCCCATAATTGAGATGCGTCTCCTCCTTTTTAAAAACAGTCTTTCCCTAGATTTACCAATATCTCACTTAGAAAGTTATTTTTAGTGTCTTGGAATGTTTGTATTAAAGACACTACTCTACATTAAATAATGGCCTCTTAAAGATGCCCACATCCTACCTTATGAAGACTGTGAATGCTACCTGTGGTACATTTAATTAAAATGGTCCTAATAGACTCCTATATTTAAATGATAGATTCCTAGTTAATGGAACAGTTTTTGAGAGAAGACAGAAAGGAGGTCTTTTAATTTTAATTTCAATTTTTAAATTAATTCATTTTTTATACTCCATATTTTACCTCCCCATCCACCCTCTGACTATTTCACATCCCATAGTCCTCTCAATCCCGTCTCCATGTGGTTGTCTCCACCCCACACCCAACATGACCTCTAAACATCCTGGGGCCTCCAGTCTCTGGAGGATTAGGTGTATCTTCTTTGAATGAACACAGACCCGGCAGTCCTCTACTGTATGTGTGTTGAGGGCCTCATATTAGCTGGTGTATGTTGTCTGCTTGGTGGTCTAGTGTTTTAAAGATCTCAGTGGGGCAGATTAATTGAGAATGCTGGTCCTCCTACAGCATCACTCTTCAGCATTTATCAGCTATCCTAATTCAACAACAGGGCTCAGCTGCTTCTGTCCATTGATTGGGTTCAAATATCTGACTCTTTCAGATGCTTGCTGAGTCTTTTGAAGGGCAGTCATGATAGGTCCCTTTTTGTGAGCGCTCCATAGCCTCAGAAATAGTGTCAGGTCTTGGGACCTCCCCTTGAGTTGGATCCCACTTTGGGGCTGTCGCTGGACCTTCTTTTCCTCAGAATCCTCTCCATTTCCATCCCTGTAATCCATTCAGACAGGAAAAATTATGGGTCAGAGTTGTGACTGTGAGATGGCAACCATATCCCTCACTTGATGACCTGTCTTACTGCTGGAGGTGGGCTCTATAAGTTCCCTCTCCCTACTGTTGGGCATTTCATCTAAAGTCCCCTGCTTTGTGTCCTGAGATTGTCTCACCTCCCTGGTCTCTGGTGCATTCTGGAGGGTCCTGCAAACCTCCTATCTCCTAAGGTTGCCTGTTTCCATGCTTCTGCTGGCCCTCATGGCTTCAGTCCAGATCAGATTCCCCTCTCTCCCCCACTTTCCCTCGTAGGTCCATCCCTCCCTCCCCACTTGTGATTGCCTTCTTCTCTCTCCCAAGTGGAACTGAGGCATCCTCACTGGGGCATTTAAGCTTGTTGACCTTTCTGAGTTCTGTGGACTGTATCTTGGGAATTCTATACTTTTTTTTTGTCTAATGTCCACTTATTAGTGAGTACATACCATGCATATCTTTTGGGTCTGAGTTACCTCACTCGGGATGATATTTTCTAGTTCTATACATTTGCCTGCAAAATCAAGATGCCCTTGTTCTTCATAGCTGAGCAGTATTCCATTGTGTAAATGAACCACATTTTCTGTATCCATTCTTCTGTCTTGGGACATCTAGATTGTTTCCAGCTTCTGGCTATCACAAGTAAGACCACTATGAACTTAGTTGAACATGTGCACCTGTGGCATGGTGGGCCATCTTTTGGGTATATTCCCAAGAGTGATATTGCTGGGTCTTCAGGTAGATCTATTTCCAGTTTTCTGAAGAAACTCCAGATTGATTTACAGAGTGGTTGTACCAGTTTGCAATCCCACCAACAATGGAGAAGTGTCCCTCTTTCTCCACATCCTCTCAAACATGTGTTGTCATCTGAGATTTTGATCTTAGCCATTCTATATGGTGTAAGGTGAAATTTCAGGGTCATTTTGATTTGCATTTCTCTGATCACTAAAGACTTTTTACCATTTCTTTAGGTACTTCTCAGCCATTCGAGATTCCTCACTTGTGAACTCTTGGTTTAGTGGTATACCACATTTTTTTAAATAGTTTGTTTTTTGTTTGTTTGTTTGTTTGGTGATTAACTTCTTGAGTTCTTTATATATTTTCAACCAAAAGGTAAGGTCTTTTTAAGAAGGTGTGCCTATAAGATTGAGCTTTGAGGTTTTAAAAGTACAGCCAGACCCCCACTCGCCAGCCATCTCCACCCCTACCCCATCTCCTTCTTGTGGATTAAGTAAGCTCTAGCTACATCAATATCATGTCTGCCTTCCTCCTAGTTTTAGAAGTTGCCTTGATCATAATATCTCTTCACAGCAATAGAATAGAAACTATGCACACACACACACACACACACACACACACACACACACACACACTGTTTTTGAATGAAAAGATAGTCTTGGACATTTTGACAGGATCTGAAAAAGAGTTTGAAGCCTACTGTATGAATTGTTAATTTAAGTATATAGCTTAAAGTGTTAAGTGTTGTTTTACAATAAAAAGTGATACAAGAATAAAAAACTTGGATTTAGACTAATGATAACCTCACACAGGAATAGTTGATGTGTCATCTTGACTAATTGCCTACATTATCAGTCATGGCATCTGTGTCATGACTATTCAAGGCCTCACAACTTCTTCTGTTGAGAGTGTAATAAAGACAACAGTGTAGGTTAAGGTGTTGATAAAAAAATTCTCTAGGAAATTAAGTGAGAGGTTTTGTGTAATTACATAACAATTCTGTAAAAAATTAATGAATTCACTTTTCTTTTATAATATAAACACTTACTTCCAATAGTCAGAGTAGTAGTTTGCACCAAGATCTTGAATGTTGATGTGGAACGCGATATTTTTAAAGACAATTTTCAATTGCCTTGATACATAAGTCAATACATTGTTTAGGGAAAGCACTAAAATATGGTTCTTCTTTTGGGAGTATTTATAATAATCATAAGATACAATCTCCTTCTAAGTACATTATACTAAAAAGAAGACATTCATTTACCACTTAGCTTTCTAAATTCTCCATGGCAAACAGGTTACTGGACCATGAGATTCTTCAAGGAAACCACATCTTTCCTTTCTAATCACCTAAGTTTTTAGAATGGACTACACTAAGCACTAATGCAGTTAGTAGAGAATTGACCAAGAAAGAAGCAAGACAAAAATTCTCCTTTTCACAGTAACTACTCAGTTAAGCAAAGTTTAAGATGGGTTCTAAACACCTTGGCACTCATTTGGTAAAGCAACTCATGTTTTACTAACACCGATATGAGGGATCATACTTCAAAATCCCAAGAACACACACACACAGACACAAACATATTCACACATACACACAGAAACACACACCACACAGAAACACACACACACTTACACACACACCACACAGAAACACACACACACTCACACACACATACCACACACACACACAGAAACACAGACACACATACACAGAGACACATAGACACACACAGACACACACAGTCACATACACAGACACACAGAAACACACACACACCACATAGACAAACACAGACACACATACACAGAGACACATAGACACACACAGACACACAGTCACATACACAGACACACAGAAACACACACACACACACCACACAGATGCACACACACAGAAACACACACACACCACATAGACACACACAGACAAAGACACACACACAGAGACACACACAAAAACACGCACACAGAAACACAGACAGACACACACAGTCACTCACACAGTCACATACACAGTCACACACACAGACACACAGACACTCACACACACAGTCACACACGCAGACACACACAAACAAAGCAGGAATGAGAGAGAGAGAGAGAGAGAGAGAGAGAGAGAGAGAGAGAGCTTTTCATCTGAAGCTTGGTTTGGAGGGATTTTCTTTGGAATAGTCAGGGTATGTAGAGATATAATCTCATGGAGGTTGCCTAAAAATTTTCAGTGTCTGATGTGAGCTACTAGAGTAGCCATGTCCCTCTCTCCTTCCCTCCTCTTCCTTCTATTGCTCTCCTTGTTCCTATTCTTCTTTTTCCTTAGAACAAATAAGGGTACCAACTTCATCAAGGCTCCACATTTGCAACAATACTTCCCTGGAATTGTGCTTCCCTCTGTCAACAATAAGATGATTAAAGATACAAATCGTGTATGGAGGCCCTTGCTTCCTAAGGGGCTGATTCAAAGGACATTCTAAACTGGGTTTTGTTGCCAGGAGGATTCTGACATAAGAGTGCATATTTAGTAGGCTGGCATGATGGTAACAAAAGAAAGCACTTGTGTGTTAGAAGAAAGCCCCAGAACAAAAGTAAAAACACATCAAAGTGTGTGGCATACAGAGAGAATTGCTTCAGTTCAAGTGGTCACAGGGCAAATGAGGAAGCATTCAAAATGTTTAGCTGATAGCTGGTGTGGACTTTGTGTAGGAGCAGGGGGAAGAGGCTCTGTAATTTAATCACAGCATGTAAGGTCCTTAGTTTAACAATTGGCAGGGATGTGTGCATAAATACACACACACACACACATACACACACACACACACACACACACACACACACACACACACACTGTAATAGAAAAAGAAAATTAAAACCTTAAAACCAAGAAGAGACAAAACAGAATTAAGGCAGTCACTGAGCAGCTGCAAAGGAAGAACAGATGGAAGAGAGAGAAGTATTAGACCTAGTGAGAGAGGTTTTGCATATGGTCGACGAAGAACATGTTGGACAGGGTTGCTCCTTAGAGACTTGCATCTCAACTGTAGAGAGAGTGAGCCTGGCCAGCTGACTGCTTGCTGCTGTGCTGTCCTTTAGTATTCACACAAGTCCTCAAGGTCACTGGCTTCCCAGTGCAGCCAGGTCCAGAAACTGGACAAGGACCAGGGAGCACTGAAGGCTATTTATGAGCTGTTTAAGCTCCAGGGCAGGACTGATGTTTCGGCCAGGCAGTGTCCAATTTTCAATTTTCCCTCTCCCTAAACTCTTTTTCCTATGACTTATGATAATATTGTTTTCAAATGGTAGTATTAGCCGTCCAGCACTTGGCCAACATTCATAAAGGGTTCACTTTCCAGCAAAATATGTGCGTTTACTTGCACACACACACACACACATAGAGAAATATTAACATGCTTATAAATACTCAAGTGCTTCCCCTTGAAGAACATTTCAATGTGTGCTTCTTGAATCCTATCTTTATAAGTTTCAAGTACCTTAACAGAGGCTTCCCTTTCAAAACAGGGAAATGTGCAGGGTAAAAATGATCAGCAATTATAAATACAATTTTAAATGCTATATTTGAGACAATAAGCACAGTAGACACAATTGCAGTTGAAGGCACTAACTTGGACTGAGACTGAAAAGTAAACAAGAGATAGGTGGGAATTTGAAACTGGAGACTTTTAAAATAAGAAATTGAAAACATCTTTGATATTTTCTCATGTCATTGATAAAGTTTGGAGACAAGCATCAGATTCCAATTAAAGAAGGGAAGCGAAGGAGGTATTTACAGCAGAACTGTTATTTTTCAATTCTCTTATTTGACTCTTTAATATGTTTTTTAAAATGCTGGCATGCTTCTGTTCATATTGTTTTATTGACAATCCCAAAACTACATTCCAAACTGATGTCAAAACTCATTCCTTTAGTAGCATTCCCTGGTGTCAAGTTATTTTCTTTATTCCCCAAATCATGCATAACTGACATGGAGCTCCACTTGTCTGTTTATGTTATCCTTGCTTCTTGATGGGAAAGTGATTATGTTTTAAGGACTTTCTACACACACATTTGTCACACATAGCTGTTAGTTATGTCCTCACTTAAGTTATAATTGATGCTCAAGGGGAACTCGTACATTCAAATGAGGACACTTTGCAATTATTCACAGACTGTCATTTGGAAACAGTGGAGAAGATACAAAGAAGTTTTATTTTTTTACCTTTTTGTCTCTGATATGTGCATTTGAATGTCAAGTGTCATCAACTGATTTCTTGACTTCCAACTCAACCTTTTTATGCCATTTTAATTTCACATTTCATTAGTTAAGAGCACTGAAAGAATGGCAAGTAAATAACACATACACACATGACTTTGAAATTGGACTTTTGAAATCATAATGGAGATGTATGCTTATAATCAGCAAATGAAATATTCACACACAGCGACACACACATACATACATACACACTCACATACACCTTCTAACAATGAGTAATTGAAAAGTTGTTTTTAAGTATTTGGGAATAAATTTGACATTATGAATTGCTTTAATAAGTTTTGTGATGTGTCTCATGAAACTGCCAAAAATAGTCAAATGACTGCAACTTAAAGCCAGAAAAACATGTATCCAGTTTGCCAAAGTGATGCTCTTTCTTGCTTATTGCTACTTGCTGCTATGATATCTGTATGGTGAGGAAGAATACTCCCTCATCTAGGATTCACCAGACTCAGAAATCAGATTTGGAAGAAAACATGTAGCAATAGTGGTATGGTGATCATTTCTAAGGTACTGCCAAACCTATAATATAACCAACCAGGAACTGATATGTTTCGTTTATATTTGAATTATATGTGTTTCTATTTGAATTACATTTGAAGAATGTATTTTGTTTCTATTTAATTATATTTTCTAATTATCAAAATATTTCAAGAACTAATATTGGTGCTGTTAATTATTCTTCAACTGTTCCTTATATCTTCAAACTGATCTGAATAAAAACATGTATTTAACATAGATATCTCAAAATAAATGATTTATTTTCAAGAAATATAATTTTATACTAAAATAATTATGAATTTAAAATTGTAGAGACAAAGCCTAAATATGTGGCTATAAATTATATTTAAGAAAATCCAGTTTTGTATAAAATAAGAGTTTAGGATTGGAAAAAGTTGACCAGTTGTTAAGAGTGCTTGCTCCTCTTGCAGAAAGCCTGAGTTTTGTCAGGCAGTCCTCACCACCTGTAACTGCAATGCTTTTGGTGTCCACAATGTATATATTCCAATTCTCTCTCTCTCTCTCTCTCTCTCTCTCTCTCTATCTATCTATCTATCTCTCTCTCTCTCTCTCTCTCAGGCACACACACACACACACACACACACACACACCCTAGAACACTTTATCCCTCCTAAAAGCTACTCTACCATATGGCATGTGCACCTCCTTGGATGCTCTAGGTCTTAAAGATCCCTGCTCCTTAATTATCTCTTTGAATTGAAAGATTTCATCATGGAGAAGGAGCTGTTAAGTATCAGAAAATGATCCAGCACTAAGTTCAGAAAGAAAACAAGTCGCAGGAAGATCCTGAAACTTACTCGAGTCTCAAATCCTTCTCCTGGGGTTATTTATATAGGCAACAAAATTGGACTTTATAAGCAGTAATTATTTCTGGGGAAAAGAAGACAAATACAACAGCTACTCTCTGAAAATTCAACAGAGAACTCTAGAAATGTAGCTTTTATGAACAATTAAACCCCATCACACCATGGTCTGCTTTTTGGGAATGCAGCTGTCTTTGAGTCCACCCATGATTCTATAAATAATCCCTTATCCACACTTTTGTAAGTCATCTCAATAACTCAGTTTCAAGATGCCGGGCTTGTGTTAAAATACCTGGTTTGTCTCTTCTTGATGTCCAGTTTGTTGTGAATGGACATTGTATATAGCTCCCCAGGGAAAGTCACATAATACCTTCACATAGTGCATTTCACATTTTTTCTTCTATTTATAGGACACATGTGGTGAGATAAGTATTTTCCTTTATCCTTATCATCTTTGAGGGTGAAATCAGTTATGGATATTATTTCTGATGTAGTTCAGTAATCATATCTGAACTATTTGTTGAATAGTAGAAAAGTGATATTTCTTCTTTACAGGAAATCTTGTTTAGAAAAGGACATTTTTATATGTAATCATAGACAAAATTTACTGTATATGCCTCATATTTCTCAATAAGTATGGAAAACTTAGATATGCCTATTGCAAAATCTGGTGTGGGAACAGGACCAAGGATGGGGAGGTGAAAAATGACAAAGTCATGTGACAAATATCAGGAAATCCAACTCTGAAGACCAGCATCAGGGTGCAGTGTTTGAGCCCAGCCCAAATTCATAAATCTGTGGCTAATCATATTTCTCCACATTATAACTGTGCTGTAATAACATACTGCTTAATTAGGTAACTCAGAAGAGAATATGCTCACTGGTGAGAACTTCCATTAAAACTGGGAAGCAGCCAGGATCCTGATCTTGTTTCCTTTTGTTGTCTTCCCAGTGTGCCATCTTAGTCTAATGCCATGTGTGGCAGATCAGGACTTTTCTGTGACTAGGAGTCACAGGAGCTTGTGTCCCTTTGCTCCCCATGTCACATTTTTCTTCACTAGGTTGACTTCCACATCCTCAGCAGGTCCCCCTTCTGTTTTTATTTCAAAGCTGAGGACATCCAATAGTACTATTCAACTATTGAACCTTGACATTTAGAGGGATTAGGTGTGCTCCATTTATCCCTGACATAGACAAAAGCCCACTATCCCTGGGGCTAGGTTCAATAACCTGTTAAATGGTAGGGAACAGGTCATGGAGACTTGGCTCTCTCCAATTGTTAGGTTGCCACAGTACATGATAGGCAACCTGGGATAACAGGGAGAAAAATAGGCAGATTTCTAATCACAAGAGTGGATGGACATGAGCTTGAGAATTAGAGGTTATGATAGCACACATCAATAGAAAAGGTGTATATTGTCCCGTCTCTGGTCCTCTGGAGGCATTCTCTTTTCCTGGTTTATGAGAGCCTGGAGGATCCCTCAGTCACTGGGGTGACTGGCTGGGGGTGTGCTATAGGTCAGCTATCAGAAGGGTTGCTTTATGAATGTCTGTCATTCTGCAAGGCTCTTAGCTCCATCTTTATCATCCACAGTGCAGATCTTGATAGCTCTGCCAGGAATCCAAATGGGCTTATCTGTTCCTTCTGGAAGACACAAACACATTCTTATCCCATGGTTAACAGAGAAACTAAAACCTTTCAGGTGTTATATATAGGATCTCTCCAATGAACCAAGTGCAAATGGGGTTATTTTTGGCAGCATAGGCCACCAAGTGTTCATATGCTGGGAGGGACACTGTTTTTTTTAAATTAAAAAAAATTATATACCATGGTCAATTCCTCTATATCCTTGTTTTTTGAGCAAGAAGTGAGCCTGCTCAATGATAACTTAGCCTTGAGTGTTTTGGGGAATTCTAGGTGAGTGGGAGATACCTCAATCCTTGTAAAAGGAGTCAAAGAATGCACTAACATATTCTGTCCAATTATTAGTCTCAGGGCCATATGGAACATCCACAACCAGCGTAGCCATTCTCATAGTGGCAGTCACTGTCTTGGCATTTTCCTTGGGTTCTTAGAAAAATCATTCTTAAAGGGAAATTGGGGCACAGGCTGGTCAGGCATGCACTAAACATTTGCAAGGGGTTGTGGTAAGGTTAAGGAAAAGCCTACGTAATGAGTGGGCAGATTTATGGAAGCATGCATTAGGGATGGAGCTTGTTCTAAGTGGGAAGACAAAAAGGCAGAAACAAGCTGGTTCACTTCTTGGTTGCCTTGAGAGATTATACCTGGCATGCTAGGATGAGAATAAAGATGATGGATATAAAAAGATGAGGCCCTTTGCTCAATGGTTGTCTGCAATTGGATCATAGCCAGGTGTAAGGGTCCAACTGAGTTCCTGACAGAAGCAAATGATAGAGATCTTTTACACTGGTGGCATACTGAAGATCTTGATGGACCTTGACCAATCCCTTAATAGCATTAAAATAGCCAATAACTCACCTCATTTAGCTGAACCCTTGAAGTATTGTTTAAACATGTTTGGAGTAGTGTTATTAGAGCTACACATGATATAAACAAAGCTGTTATTCGAGGTATCCATGAAGCCAGAGGCAGCCTGGGGGACAGGCCTCTCAGAAATAAAGCACCTATTGCATACACTTAACATAAGCAAGATAGTAATGTTTTATGTTTAGAGAAATGATTATTTAACTCTCCATGATAACAAGCAAGGGACACTTGGACACTTGAGCGATAGGGTGAGAGTTAAATGTCATGGAAGCAGATCTTGAGTAAAGGGCATCTCTATTAAGTCTGTGTAAGATTTCAGAGTGTTAAAGAGGTTTTAAACATCGGGGGTGGCTGGGGGAGTATTAGAAATATGCTATCCACTAAAAGGAGTAACTGTGGGTGCTGAAGTGTAAGCTAAGTAAATGCAGTATAGCAACTGTCCCGATATAACAGTCGAACTAGAAGGATCTGTGCTAAATTCCCTAAAACTAGCCTCACAAAGGCTAGCATAGGATGTGTTGGAAAGGTGAACTGTAATTTTCGTGGCCTAATAGTGTGGGTCCGTGGAGGTGGTGAGTCCTCGGAACCAGCGAGTCCAGGGTCTTGTGTTGTTCTACTCCTCGGACCAGATCCAGTCTGCCATGCCTTCCCTAGGCCACTGAGCCTCAAGGGTAAGGATGGGCAGAACATTGGGTTCAAAAGCCTGGGCTGAGGCAGCAGGTGGGCAACTGGAAATTCTCAGGTCCCTCTGCTGAAGTGGCTCGGTTGCTGTCTGCCGTGGAGGAAGGCAGTCATTAAGCCTGTGAGCTTCACTAGCCTCTAGAGGAGGCCAATGATCTATTATCCCAAGAAGTAGGCAAGAAACATGTTTTTCAGGTTCGTGGTCACCACTGTTAGCAGACCCTTGGATATCCGAGTTCCCCACCTGCAGCCCGCTGCACCCCCAAACCCCAGGTCACTCAGGCCTGGGCAGGGTGGACCTGTTTCAACTGCCCTGGTTTTGGAGGAACTGGGGGGGGGGGACCTTGTGGAAAAGAAGGAACCGGGTGGGTCTAGGTGGAAGATGCTTCCTGGACTTGGAATGGGGCAGTGGTGCATTGATCAATCATAATGTAACCCCAACCCTGCTGCTTCATGCCTGAGTCCAGTTGACACAGTTCTTAACTTGAGACCCAAGGAGAAATCTCCAGGATCCTGGCACATCTTCTTTTCTGAGGCAAGTGTGCTCATTCTCACTCTGTCTCTCCTCCAAGGATTGGAGGCAGATGGCAGAACTGGCCTCCGTGTGGTTTCATGTGTATTAGTTTCAGATGTATTCTTATTAGCTGCATCCCTAAATGGAAGTACAGTGGTGGTGATTTCCTTCCACATTTCTTTACAAAGTCTTTCACATTAGGAAAAAACAGCGTTGCCTTTATCTACAGAGATGTCAGTACTTGTTGGCTCATCTGGCTCTTTATTTATGAAGGCAACTGTGCCCTTTGAGCTTTCTAGGAATGCCGTTGTGAGGTCACCCCTGGAACAATACAGTCAGGGGCGGTGGATCTAGCTCAGATCCAAAATGGCAGCTCAAGGTGGACATGCCGACTAGAAAGAAGTACGGAGGAAGCTCTTCCTCCATTTCTTTCCTCTGTTACAGCACTGCTACCTATTCCCATGTACGCTCATCCCAAACATCACCTGTTACTTACCATCCATGGACATAAGTCTAGAACTTTCTCATAAAAGGTTCTCAGGTTCTTTTCAAAACATGTCAACTGCCTGCTCTCCAAGATCCCTTTCAAATCCTTCTGACGAGGCTTTCTCTGAGAACTAGTATTGCTCATTTAGCTTGGAGAGGTGCACTCACCTGCTCTTCATCATGCGGGGTATTCAGAGGTCCCTGTTAGGCAAAAGATGTGCGAACAGGACCTAGGATAGAGTCACATGATGAAAACCAGCTAATCTAACTCCAGAGACCAGCATCAAGGTACAGATCTGAGTTTATTGCCCAGGCCATAAGCTTCTATTCAGTGTTTGATCCAATCCCAAGTCCCTAAATTCTTGACCAATCATATCTTGCCACATAGCCACCAGGCTCTAATGGAATCTCTGCCTAATGAAGTAACTTAGGAGTGGGTGGAGTAGCTTCCCCTGTGAAGACTTCCGTGAAGACAGAAGTGGGCACCGCCCTGGCCTTGGTTCCGTGTGCTCTCTCATCAGTGTGCCTGAGCCATCTTATATCTAATGCCAAGTGCGGCAGATCACTTTTGATCACTTTGACTCTTTGAGGCGTCAGAGATGGATGCCTCGCTCTCCTTCATAAGGCTGACTTCCACATCTCCCACTTTCTGGTTCAAATATGTATTAATCATTTTGTCTCGGACATGGACAGACAGATCAAACTTTAGCTTTAAGTTTTTTAATTATTTTCAATGTGCATTTTATTTTAAATCTAATGAACAATAGCAATAATGAAAAACAGTCTGATTGACATGCAAATACTAATTTGTATTACTTGAGTTATGCCATATTAATGTTAATAAAACTTTCAAGCCTTAATTATATGGAAAGGTTCTTTTGCCTTTCAGATAAAAGGATAAAATCAACAAGGCTTCCACATTTTCATTCATCTTGTTAAATAATACTCCACGTATTGAGGAGATGAAGAAATTCGTATGTAAAAAGAATGGCTTGTGTGGGACCTACCAGACAAAATAAACTCAAATCAGGTGCCATAAGGTGGCACTCCTACGTTTTAGTATTATCCCATGACCCTGCAAGTCTATGATGAAGTACAATGTCCTGAAATTTGATCTTTACTACAGAATGATAAAATTTCATAATTTGGAAATTGTAATTTGAGCTTTTCAAGCAGAAACTGAAACAAGGGAGGCCTGGGAAAGGAAATCACTGGTTTTTGAAATGAAACTTTGGTAATGAATACTCAAAGTATTTATGATTTTGACCTTTTAAATATATGTATTTCAAGGGGGGCTCTAACTTGGAGCCACAGACAGAAGGCATCTTCACTCTCCTTGGCTAATACTGAGCGGTCATTTGCAAAATCAAGGCGAATCAGATGCAACCTTTGCAGACTGAGGACGAACCAGTGATATATATTGTGGGTTCCTAATAAATGTTGTTGCCATCGCTGTAGCTTTACATAGCCAAAGTGCATACCACAGACCCAATGGCACCCACACTTTTACTTCGTGGTTTCTGGCTGTCCACATCTTTAATGCAAATAAATGTGCCTTTTAGACAATGCTACTTGCCTATTTAGTGACTTTATTTTTATCCAAATGCCATTTCCTTAAGTTCTTATTCATTCTTACTGGAGTTATAACTTAAGAAAGAATAAATCCCATGTTCCCATATTTAAATGAATTTATCTACATAGCTTAAAATGTGGTATTAAGTTCTCAAGCCATTACCATGCTTAACATTTATGCACTCCAGTGAAAATCTGTAGAAGCGACAGTCAATTTTCTTGGGGTTTAATTTCTGGAAAATGTGCAACTCTGCAAAAGAGTAGGGAAAGCAATAAAACGAACGTCTAGAATAATACCATCTCTTACCACCACACCAAGAGCATTTTAGTATAGAGTTAATGAAGCAAGTTGGATAGAGAAAAAGAAATCCTTTTTCCTAAACAACAGAAGCTAGGATATAGGGTTGGAGAGATTACTCAGTGGCTACATGCATTTGCTGCTCTTTTGAAAGGCTCAGGATTCAGTTCCAAGCATCTACATGCTTATGAACACCTACCCGTATCTTCAGTCTCATAGGCTCTCTTCTTGTTTTCATGAGCACAATGCATGCAGATGTTACATATACACACATTCAGGCAAAGCCCTCACATATGTAAAGTAGGTTTCTCAATAAGTATCAACATTTTAAATAATAAAAATACTGCTTAGAAAATAGTTTGCCCAACAGCTGGAAAAAATAGCATTTTTGTTGACTCACAACACATGCTGTGAAAATTTAAACCAAAAAGAAACATGAAAATTACACATGGAATTCCTTTTTTTCTTACAGAAAACTAAGTTTAAATATAGTTTGTGAATTATTCACATTCA
Source organism: Mus musculus (assembly GCF_000001635.26). NCBI lineage: Eukaryota > Metazoa > Chordata > Mammalia > Rodentia > Muridae > Mus > Mus musculus. Next base: position 21,018,269 of record NC_000081.6, read on the forward strand.
AGGAAATAATAATAGCACACATTCCAAAGCCCCCAATATATCTAGATTAACTTAAGTGTGGTCATTATGTCACATATGCTACTTAGAATTATTTAAATGATATTAGAATTTCTAGCTATAGAATTTTTTGTTTATTTACTGTTTGCAGAGCAGCATGAACATTCTAAAGTTTCCTACTTATCTTACCCCCCCAAAAATACAAAGAATAATTAGTGGCTGTATATGAAGTATTTCAACCTTCTGCTAATTCCATCTCTGTGTTTTCCTCTACCAAGTACACCTACATTGTATTTGTCATTTTACAGTAAATATTTTCTTTATATTCTTTTCGGCAAATTAGTTCTCTTGTCACTCAGATGTAGGTAATGTTCAGTCACTCATCTTCCATATGTTTTTATTCAAAATTCCCTGTATATGAGGCGTTTCTTAAACAGTTCGCTTCAAATTTCTTGTGTTTCCTAACAAGAATTACATGAAAATTATACATGGAATTCTTTTTTTTTTTTTTTTTTTGCTAGGAATTCCTTTTTACTATATGTAAAGGGTACAAATAACAAAATATTATCATAAATTTTTGTTGCCAAAATTGTCAATTAATTTTTAATGAATTATCAATAATTAAAATGTAATATAATTTTAACAGGGAATGCGGATTGAATAACTGTTAATTTGCAAAACTTATTCATTGATCTAATGTAAAACATGAGTAAAACTCAGATAAAGAGTTTAAAATTTAAACTAACAGAAAATTTTAAACATATAATCATACAAAAGAAAATTATTAATATTCCCAATAACTATGTTAGAAAATAAAAGATAATATTGAATTTACTAGTGAACATTAGTAATGAAATATTATTTAACAAATGAGTTGATGTATATTGTTTTATAATTAATTTGATTACTAAATTTTCAAGTACACAGAATATTTATTTTCACTTAATAATGATTCCAATTCATAGCCATTACTGACAATATCTCCCCTAAATAATTCTTTCTTGTATAATTTCTTCTCATACTACTTTCCTACTACACTCAATATATTTGACACCTAAGTTACATATAAATATCAATTACCATCACAGAAACTAACTACTGGCATATACAAGAACAATAAATGCTTAATCAAAACTTTGTTTTTCAAAAGAAAGTAGTTTCATCTTAATAAATTATCAGAATTTAATAAATTAATAAATTATCAGAATTTGTTGTATTTACAAACAAAAAATACTTCAACATTTATTGCACACACTAAATGTTCAGAATTCAGTAAACTTCATCCCACATCCAACTATATCCTATAATTTTTGAAAATATTTTAAAATTATTTTATATATATCGCTATTGGAAATAAATTGTGAAAGTAAATGTTATTTGCATTCCATCATAAAATGAAGAAGAAGTTTAAATTCTATACAAACGTATATTTTGCAATATATATTAATGAGTTTTATGAATCAGTTCTGAAAGTATGGAAAAATATACTTTAAGCATTAAAATGTGATTTGCTATAGTGAAGTGTCAGCATTAATACATAGTATCATTGGAAAACTTCATACAACTTAAGACTGATCTAGAAACCAAATATCCAGGTGTCACTTTGAATAAACATATATCATGTATATGATAACAGTGCCTATTTATAGTAATACTACCAGTCTGTGTGATTGCATAAACTACTGTGGCCTCATGGTACTAATCCTAGGAGTAAAACGGTATTTCATCATCTTAAATATTTAATTACCTATTGAACGAATCAACTAAACTTTATTGCTTAGAAAGGATTCCTTGAATCTTTCATAAGCTCTTAAACTAGAGTAAAATTTACTATTTGATAATATTCTCAGTTTAATTTCCCATATGAATAAAAATTATATTGTCTAATAAAATATGTGTTTGAAATGTAGCAGTCTTATTAATTATAAGAAACCAATGTTCATTCATTCAATCATTTTTTTAGAAATATGTCATAATTTGGTAACTTCAGTAGTTTATTTTGCAGCATAATTATTGGAAGTTAATTTTTTATCTTTTTTTCTATTATTATTTTTAATGTTTTAATTAGCTAATAGTTTTCAACTTCATGGTTTGATGATATTCATGTCCCTTTTCATACCTTTTCCCAGATTCCTTTCCTTTTAAAAATCCACATGCTTTTCTACTTGCTTTATGTCCATTTCCTTTCTTTGCCCATTTAAACCTATCAATGCCTTTCTGTGCTACCCAGAGAGTCTAGAATGCACTACCTTCTACTCGAGTATGGTAGTGTCACCATAAATCAGCTTTTTTTTTTTCAGAGAAAACTGAACTCTCTTATGTCTCTTAGCAGGTATCATTTATGAAGTTTCTCCTCAGTTAGGGATAAGACTTTTTGCCTAACTACCTCCAAATGGTGGAAATTGCTCTTACTTGGGCATGCACAGGTCTTCTGTATGTTGCCACAATCACTATGACTTTATATATGTAGCCACCCTGCTGTGTCCAGAAGACGCTGCAATAATATTTTCATCCGTAGCCTCTGATTCGTATGCTTTTTCTTTTTCTTTTCTTTTATTCTTTTTTCTTTTTTTCTCAATGATTCTGAGCCTTGGGTAGGAGGATACTAGTAAATTAAGACAAAACAAACAAAAACTGCTCTGACTAAATGCTCAAGAACTGCATTATATCAGCCAAACTGCCAGCACAAATGATGAAAGACATCATGATTCTCCAGCTCTAGCCATGGAGATACTCATAGTCAATGACTCCTAAGAATGCAGGACTCAGAGAAGCTCGCCATGATCCAGGAAACTGTTCTGTGTCCATGCACATACAATAAGTGGGTTTAAACAAAAGAACACAGGAATTGAGAGGAAAATTTATTTATTTATTTATTTATTTATTTATTTATTTATTTGTTTGTTTATTTATTTGGTTTTTCAAGACAGGGTTTCTCTGTATAACCCTGGCTGTCCTGGAACTCACCTTGTAGACCAGGCTGTCCTCGAACTCAGAAATCTGCCTGCCTCTGCCTCCTGAGTGCTGGGAGCTAGGAGAGGAAAATTTATTGAGAAGGAGGAGGAATTTAACAGTAGATAATGGGGAAAATTTGATCCAAACACTTTAAATACATGCATTAAATTACCAAACAATAAGACATCTTTATTATACTAAATAGCCATCAGAAATTATAAATCATTAAAGATGAAAACATTTACTTTTGTATTCATGAATTAAAATGGAAGTTCATGTACAGCTCAATTTTGATGATGCTTTCACAACTTTCTTTAGTTATATTTACAGTATATTTCATAACATTGTAGATATATGTGTACATATTAAATATGTTTATATATTTTGCATTGTATATATACATATATGCATACATGTATAATGTATAGATAACACATGTATGTTATAACAGATTTTATAGTATATAAATATAGTATATAATATATAACATATTAATTATAATAATATAATTTTACATATATGTTAATTTTCTATTGTTTTATAAAGCATCATTACCAAGGCAAATTATAAATGGAAATGTTTATTTGGGTTTGGAATCCCAGAACCATAAAAATTTATCACCAATCTGATGCAGAACCAGGGGAGTCCACAGACATGGTGAGTGGAGCAGAAAGCCAAGACCTTATGTCTTAATCTACAAACAGGAAGAAGAGAGTAAACTAGGAATGGTATGATTTTGATCTCTCAGAGTCTGCAGTCAGTGACATACTTTCCCAGGCAAGGTCATGATTCTCAAACTGACCAAACAATTTTACAATGAGGGACCAAGTATTTAATGTATGACATTATAAGAATATATTATTCAAACTACCACCATATAAATTTATTAATAGATTAATGTATATGTATGTATTTGTGTGTTTCATAAACATAACAAATATCTTTTTAGGGACATGTATTCAGGTTGCAATAAGTTCCATGTTACCATATGATAGCAATATCTTGATATTATCAAAGTAACAAAATAAAAGAAAATCACAAAGTAATAGGTACATCTATAATACTTTGTTAGAAATATCAGGTAGACAAAATAGAGCAATTTCTGATATAGTATTTATTTGCTATTTCATGGTATTTTTAGGCCTTGAATTGTCTTGGTGCTATTGATCTGTTAGTACATTTTAAAAGAATTTACCATATAGTCACTAGCACATTAGGATTTACCCGGAGGTGGCCATAGATGGTTAAAATGGGACCTAACATTTACTAAAAATAAATTGGCTCTGGACCTGCAGCATCATAACTTTCATTGAATGAACAAACCTGTAACACAGTTGGGACTCTCTTTGGGAACTGCAGGCTACACTGCCTTCAATGGTCTTCACAAAGAAACTACTCCCTTACATTTGAATTTAGACTTACTCAAATTCTTAAGACATGGGCAAAATGAAGCTACACTTTACCATAAGTAACATATATCAGTGCCTCACAGTCTCCCTACACTTTGAAATCTCCTAAGATATCCTTCACTGCCTATATTTGTCTTAGTCTTCTGGTTTTGCAACTGACACCAAAGACTCCTCTCAAGTCCTGAGAAGAGGGTTATTGAGATTTCCTAGCCCAGAGATCCAGAGATCCAGTCTCTTCCGCAATTCTTCCATGTACTGTGTTTCCTTCCTTCCGTCCTCCCTCCCTCCCACCCTCCTTACCTTGTTTTCTTCCTTTTTCTTTCTTTCTGAGCTCATACATTAATTACAACACCCATCCCTTCCTTTTCAATCTTCAAACTTCCACAAAACCTTCTGTACCCTCTTTATCCAAGGACTCTCATTTTCATTATTACTGATTCATAATTCAACTTTTGATTGGTTGAGGTGTTCTGAAGAGAATCCCAACTGGTGCAAAGATAATTTTATTAATGAATGGTGAAGAACAAGTCCACTTTGGTTGTATGAAAAAAAAATTATAGGTTGTTGTTATAGACTCTGCTAATTTAATTAAGTAGAGCTGGTAGATTCTCCTCCAATAAAAATGACCTCACTAGCACTGCAGTCAGGGTTCCAGTACTATCCATGTATTCTCCATTGTTACATGGGTCTTAAATCTAATTAGAGACCTCCTGGTCACTGCCAAAGTATTATGCCAGTACTGTGCTTTTAGGATTATGGTATCATGGTAGTCATTGATGTGATTCATAAGTACGTAGGCCTTTTGTTTTTCTCCCTCCTTTGGAATCTTGCATGCTGCTGTCTGGTACCATGACAACTAGTCCTTAGGGAGGAAGCAGTCAGGTCAAATTCATCTTAGGCGTTCCTGGGCCCTGTTTCTGACGTGTATGGTGTTCTCAGGAATAACAACTTACCTCTACTTTTTGGGGTCAGCCAATGTCAGCAACAGGTTTGGTGTTTTTGGACTCTCTTGGACAGCCCTTGCCAACAATTCAAATGAGGACTTCTCATATCTGGTATTGAGTGGTCTATAGCTCATGGAGGGAACATTGTCAGCTCTGATGAGAAAATTTCATTAAAACTATGTATATTCCAGCACTCGGGAAGCAGAAGCAGGCAGATTTCTGAGTTCGAGGCCAGTCTGGTCTACAAAGTGAGTTACAGGACAGCCAGGGCTATACAGAGAAACCCTGTCTCAAAAAACCAAAACACCAACAACAACAACAACAACAAAACTATGTGTGTCTAGTTATAACGAGAATTATGTGCACTTTAGGTATTTGTCAGTAAGTTAATAATCATGTAATTTCTAAATTAATTTTAAGTAGTAGTTTGAATAAATTTATATAATTTATTAAAAGCAATTAATTTTAATTAACTAATGTAATCATGCATTCATTAATTAATGATTGTAATCATACATCCCAACCACCGTATCTCCTTCCTTCCTATGCACCCGAGATAGAAGATCCTTCATCCCCCTATCTCCTCCCTCCCAGGCCACTCCTCCTCTGTCTCCCTTCAGGAATAGGCAGTCCTCCCAGGGATATTAACCAAACATGACATATCAACTGCAATAAGTTTAAGCACCTCCTATCCTACTAAGGCTTGGCAAGGAAAACCAAGAAGAGGACAAGGAGGGTCCTAAAAGCACAGCAGAAGCATGAGAAACTGCTCCTGATAACCTTTGTGGCTTTGTCAGACATCCTTAATATTATTACATGTCCGTCCTTCTGTGATTATCTCTATCCCCTCATTCCTAAGAAGCCTTCTCTTTCTCCATGTCCAAATCATCTCTTGTATCCTACTATTCCACTTTTCTCTTATCCCAACTTTTTCTGCATTTACCCCCATCTCCCTCCCTAAAGAGCCCCCCCATTGCCCATTTCCCTGATCAGATAACTGCTACTCTGCTAGTCCCTTCTCTATTTCCACATTCACATCCTGACAGTCCAATTAGATATGCCAAAGAATCATCATATTATCAGGTCTCTCCTAGTCATGTTTTCTATGGTCATGATAAAATACCATGACCCAAAGGAACTTAGAGGGGAAAGAATTTACTTGGCTTATATCTCCACATCACATAGTAATAACACGGAGGACCATTAGGATAGAAGCCTGGAAACAGGAGCTTGTACAAAGGCCACAGGAGAGGGATGTTTACTCCCTAATTCCCCAAAGCTTGCTCAGGCTGTGTTCTTTTTTTTAATTAGGTATTTTCCTCATTTACATTTCCAATGCTATCCCAAAAGTCCCCCATACCCACCCACCCACACTCCCCTATCCACCCACTCCCCCTTTTTGGCCCTGGCGTTTCCCTGTACTGGGGCATATAAAGTTTGCAAATCCAATGGGCTTCTCTTTCCAGTGATGGCCAACTAGGCCATCTTTTGATACATATGCAGCTAGAGTCAAGAGCTCCGGGGTACTGGTTAGTTCATAATGTTGTTCCACCTATAGGGTTGCAGTTCCCTTTAGTTCCTTGGGTGCTTTCTCTAGCTCCTCCATTGGGGGCCCTGTGATCCATTCAATAGCTGACTGTGAGCATCCACTTCTGTGTTTGCTAGGCCCTGGCATAGTCTCACAAGAGACAGCTATATCTGGGTCCTTTCAGCAAAATCTTGCTAGTATATGCAATGGTGTCAGCGTTTGGAAGCTGATTATGGGATGGATCTCTGAATATGGCAATCACTAGATGGTCCATCCTTTCGTCACAGCTCCAAATTTTGTCTCTGTAACTCCTTCCATGGGTGTTTTGTTCTCAATTCTAAGAAGGGGCAAAGTGTCCACACTTTGGTCTTCGTTCTTCTTGAGTTTCATGCGTTTAGCAAATTGTATCTTATATCTTGGGAATCTTAAGTTTCTGGGCTAATATCCACTTATCAGTGAGTACATATTGTATGAGTTCCTTTGTGATTGGGTTACCTCACTCAGGATGATGCCCTCCAGGTCATTTACACAATGGAGTACTACTCAGCTATTAAAAAGAATGCATGTATGAAATTCTCAGGCTGTGTTCTTATAGCAACAAGGACCAAAACCCTAGGGATGGCACCTCCCACTGTAAGAGGGTCCTCTCACATCAACAACTCATCAAGAAATGTACTACAGGTTTGCCCATATGCCAACTGAGGCTCTTTCTTCACATATTACTCTAGCTGTTGTGAAATTTAATAAAACTAAAGAGCAGTCTCTCATAGAAGGGAATGCTTTTATACTAATTTTCTACATTGGTTGCTTTTTGTTTTGGTTGTGACAAAACTGTATACAGAATTTCTTAAGGGAGGAAGGGCTTATTTTAATACATGGTTTGAAGGGTCAATCATCATGACAGGGAGATTATAGCTCCTGACTGTGTGGCAGTTCATCGCCTTGTTTTAATAGACTAGAAGCACAGAGAGCTGTTGAGTACTTTCAGTAAGTTTCATACAGCGTATGACAACTGGATACTGTGTTTTATAATTCCATCTTTTCATTTAGAATTTTTTTTATAAATTTAGTTCTTATAAATTCATCTTTTCATTTATTTGTAGTATTAAATATAACAGCTATCTCCTAGTGTTAAATATGACAGAATTCTAGCTTATAGTTGTTATTATCATTAATCTCATATTACCCATAAATCATGTCATTTTTAATAGTATTTCCAGTAAATTGTAAGTTTACCTTTCTTTTCATAGTAATTGACCTTATTAGTTGTTTCCCTTTAGTCTTTAGGTTTTGGAAATTACATCATTCTAGACTTTGACCTCATTTTTTCCCTAACTGTCTATCATTTTTTATTTTTAACAAATTTTCAATCCCTGTGTATGTTCATTACAGTATATGTATATATATATAGTGCTTCATTAATAAGTAACACTTTACATTTCAAACAGCATTAACAAACCTGTGACTACAGATTGCGAATTTGATCCATATTCTAAACTTAAATCATCTTTCCCTGTTTAATTTCAATTATAAAGGGACTTGAGGCCCCAGGGAGTTGGGAGGCCTGGTGTGGGTGGGGCAAACTGTTGGAGACCAGAAAGGAGAAATGGGATTCAGAAATGTGTATGGGGAGACCAGAAGGGGGCAATGGCTTGACTATAAAAATAAAATTGATAAAAGAATAACTCTAAGGTTATACACTTTCTTTGATGTTGAAAATGGACTGTCAGGCAGATGGGATTGGAACCACCTTGAACATGATCCTTCTGCATGCCTTTGAAGAAATAACTAGCTGAGGTTGCTTGCCATGGCAAGACCTACCCCAAATGCTGGTGGTGACACTCTATGAGCAAGAGTTCTGGACTGAGCAATAAAAAAGGGAGATGAGGACCAATATTCATTTCCTTCCACTGCCTGACTGAAAGTGCAATCTGAGCCCCTTCCTTGAGCTCCTGCTGTCTGTGCTTCTTGTCTATTATGGACTATACTCTTAATGTGAGCCAAAAGAAAGGCTTCCTTCCTGATATAGCCTTTGTCTCAGCAAAATAGCACAGCTACTGTAACTAGTTGTGGTGGATTGAATGAAGGGTGTCTCATAGGCTTAGTCATTTTGATTATGGTGCACAGTTGGTGGCAGTGTTTTGAGAAGTGTAGGAGATGCAGCCTGGCTAGAATATTTCTGTCATTCGGTCAGGATTTGAGAAGCTATGGCTTGACTTAAATTACAGCTTAAATATCTGGTAATGAATCTGGTTCTTGATTTCTTTGTCTAAACTATGTGCTGGGTTGAGGCAGTAATATGGGGTCCACACGATGAGAGAGAGGGGGGGGAGAGAGAGAGAGAGAGAGAGACTACATTAGGAGATTTTCCCTGATATTCATCATTACTGACATTCTGGCTCACAATTCCCTTATATTTCAAAAACAGGGATATTACTTTTGTTTCTCACCTTGACCACTTACCATTATTGCAGAAGATAAAACCTGACACTGCTATTCTCTAACCTTGTGTGCTAGGATTTCATTTTATGCTTTTAGTTTTATATAGTTAAAGTGCTGTAAGGTAAAGAATAGCCCATCTACCTCCAGTGCCAACAAAAATGGATTGCTTGTCTGAGATGATATATATTTTTTCAAGCCAATTGAGTGTCTGATTAATTGAGGAGGGGAAATTATTTTTAAAATGGCTAGCATGCCATTTATTCTCTCTTTGATTTACAGAACTAGACTTAGTGAGGATTTTATTTTTCATTCAATTTATAAAAGCATTTGTTTTCTACTAAAATTACTCCATTAAGATGGTTTGACTTTATAGAAAGTAAAAAGCATTGTATGTGAAAAAGTACAGTAAGAAGAATCTAAGCAACAAGCAACATGTATCTATGAATACATTCTATGTTTTATGTGATATAAAGCTGCTTATGAATAATATTATATACTCAAAAGTGTCAATTGTAAATTCAAAGGTAAATATATAAGAATAATCCTGATTGGAGAATACATATTTCAGTGTATATAGTATTTATTTATCTCTTATACTTCATATCTTATATTTAAATTAACAAGGGATCTGATATCTCAAAAAGGTGGAATGGAATCATGCAATGAAAAATATACTTCAGGGTTAATTTTTAATGTACTTGATGCTATTTTATAAATAACCATAAAATATTAAACCATAATAAATTAATAGTAGAACATTTTCAGATGTTCTGGATGATAAAGAATTATGTAGAAAATTTATTATTCAGTGGTTTTAAGAAATAGTTATATAGGAGAAAAAAATTTCTGACATGTTACTGGACAGCAGAGTATGGATAGCGATAAAGTATTGAATATTTAAAATCTAAAAGAAAATATGTTGAATATTTTCCACAGATTAAAAATGGATATTTGAGTAGATAGACATTTTCTGAATTGACTAGCTGAGTGGTAATACAAATATGTAACTTTTCAGGAGGAATTAAACAGTTAAAGGGAAACTAAACGTGTAAACCATATATCACATAACAACACATGAAACTTGGGTCGCTGAAGCTTTCAGCAAAATGGTAAAATATTTCATTTGGTGCTGATAATAGAGTGAACCAGTAACTGACTTCTGTAAATACTTAAATGAATACAGCTCAATATAATCCCTACAATGCTGTGCTGCATAAATCCAACGGTTTATAAAGTAGTATGCAGTTAGGTAAATTAGAAAAATATATACATCTAGACCTGCTGTGACATATATACTCATATACTCATCAGGAATAATGAACAAAGTTGTCTAGCTCATGCTTTAGAGAAATATTTTAGGCCCCAGTTTGTTTGTTTTTTTTTTAAGGAAAAATATATTGGATGTAATGGATGTCAAATGTCCGTCCTCTTTCTCCATCAGTATTTTTTTATATTAGTAGAAACTCTTCCCCACATAAAAGATCCAAACCTTCATCGTGTTCTTGGTTATTTTTAGTGAAGACTAGCAAATATATTTGGTTTCACCATTTCACAAACTTCTAATTAAAACTGTATCTCCATAGTTATTTAACTTTATTCAAATGTATTCATTTAATAAAACAAAGCATTTTTAGTAAATAGTTTGCAAATGAATTGTCTGTGTCTTCACACTTTAAATAAAGTTTTACAACCACCTAGAAATAGGTCAGTGCAACCCAGTGCTGTTCATTGATTTTTCATCTTAGTTTCTTTGATACATTATTATCCCACCATGGTAGAAGTTGGATAAGTAATTTTATCAAAGCTTATGTTAATTACAGTCCTTCTTAATGAATAAAAATCGAGCAACAACTTTGTATTTCTTGTGAAAATGCCTAATATATTTATGTCAAATTATATATGCCAGTTTGAAGCTGTGAAGTCATCAAATTTTATAAAATATATTACTTGATAAACAATAAAAAGATCTCATCATTAGTATTTTCTCTTGTACAGTTTACATTAGATGATTTTTCATGTGTGTCCACATTGACAGACAGCCTCTTTACCCTTAACGTTGTTTAATTAGCCAATATTCTTACCTTTGTCCACTGAAGAGTTCACTAGTCAGCACTGCAAACTAGGTGAGTGCAAAGTCAACCTGGGCAACTTATTTAGCCACTAACTTAAAATAAAATGTATATCAAATGTCAAGGGACACCTGATACTTGGGAAGTTCTACATTCAAATCCTCAGTTTTGAAGGCATGTGAAGAAAATCTAATTAGGAATGTTTTGCAAGTCAATTTATGTAATATATAAAATATACTTATCAAAATTTTATTTTATAACATTGTCAGAGAATGTCTTTTGCAGTAATTATTTATTATTTTGTTTTTCCCTACATACCTCTATAGTCACATGCATGAGATAATGAGTAATGAAAAAATAATTAAATATTTATTGACTCTATGATTATTACATCATTCCCCCATTTCCTCTTCCTTCATCTAAACCCTCCTATACACCTCCCCTTTCTCTCTTTTGATTCTTGCAAAATAGGCCAACAAGTATATTTTTACAGTGGGGGACACAGGTTACATAATCTTTCTGTCTTTTATTATCAATATCAAACCCAAAAATAATTCTGAAGAGCACACCACTTTTTTGACCAGCACAAACTGTTTAGCCATGAAAACATTCATATGGAGTAGACATTATATGGAGTAAATAAATTATATTTAAGACTATATATATATGTATAATAACAATTCTCAAAAAATGATGAATTTGAGAGAGAGTGAGACATAAATATGAGATGGTTTGGAGGAAGAAAGAGAAGGCAGAAATGCTGTAATTATAATATCAAAAAGAAAAAGAAAAAAGAAAAATAATTCTGAGGTTATTGGCTACATAAGAAAACTTTTAACTAACACATATTTGTTTTTTAAATCTTGAATCTTACTACTGTATTATGTCTAGCCTGAGTGTGTAAATTCCTGAGTGTCTACTTCTCTTCTTTCAGCAGATTTAAGTGATTTGTGTCTTGTAATTTGTAGAATTCAGCATTTCACAAGCAAGGAGTGTCGGAGACTCATTTGAACATTTTCTTTCTGCCTCATTTATTTGATGTATCTTCTTACTCTTCTGGCTGACACAAATTCAGCCTTTTGACCCTGTGGTGGAGCCAACAAATCTTAAGAGAAGGTAAAATGTTGGCAAAAATTGAGAAGGCTCAAATCTGATATGTCATAATACATTTCCATTTACCTTATTAACTTATAGTATTCAATTCCATTAAAAGTTTGTTGGACATCAATGATTGCCATGATCATTTCTTTTGCCTTTAGTTACACTATATAAAGTATTCCCTCCTTTTACTAAGAACTGTGGTGACCTCATCATTTAATATTTTATATTTATTATCAGTACATAAACTCTGGGCTTCCTCAACCATAAGTAAAAATTTCCATATTTTAATAGTGTGGATTTCAGCTTTTCACATGGTCAACTATTAGAAAGTAATTCTATTTATTTGATTCTGCATTAAAATGGTGTGATGTTTGCTAACTATATCTGGATATGAAGGATTCCATTCCACAACTTCACTGGTATCATTAGAAAATAATCTCTGAGCCTGAAGACTTGTCCTAGCTACTCTGCTTTCCCAGTGATGTAAGACCTTGCCAGGCAATCTAGAACATATAGCAACTCCACTATTATAGGAGTACAGTTTGACAAAGACTCTGAAGTTTGCCATCTAAGTAGTTCTAGGCAACAGAAAGAGAGTAGTTAAGCTGGAGTTCCCTGTCTATCACAGACTGTGTTCTTGGCATGTTATGTGTTAGTAGTTATAGGAAAGCAAAACTGCTTAGGATGTTTGTGGCTTCTGATAAGGGTTGATGTGTATATCCTGAAAGGTGGTTTCAAAATTCATTTTCTAATTTTTAGTCACCTTTTTTCTTTAGCATAAAGAAGGGTAGAAGAAGCTTAGTGTTGAAAAAAAAACCTAAGATTACACATAATGACAAATGACTTCTTGAATTGAAATTCTACCTGTGTAACCTACATGTTCAAAGTTGGGAATCTGACTTAATCTCTTTGCAGATATTATTTATTCATATCTTATGTAAAGTGGACACAGTATTTGCAATATACACTAAAGAGTTTTTTAAGGCATCGATGTGATAAAAATTTAATTATTATTGAAAAAGCCGTGTTTAAAGTCGCCTCTGCATGCTTCCCATATTAGATATATAATCACCATCATTTACTGACACATGGTTAATTTACTAATACTAGACTTGCTTATCAACTAAGTCTTTAGATTCCTTTAGCGTGAGTGAATAATTCTTTCAAAGGATAAGTCTACCATTGACGTGGTGGATTATTATAAGTGGGTCTGCTCTGGCTCATTTTGACACCAATATTCATTTAATTCAACCCAGATACACCATAATACAGTGTTAATATTGGCTGTTGCATATGATTCATTCTTATTTCTCCGCACATTAACTTGTACTTTATAATCAGATTTAAAATATGTCTTCGGATTTATTTTAACAGCACCTTTAGGACCTTCATTTTAGGGACGTTTGTTGCAAAGACATTGATTGCTTCCAGGAGAAAGTAACATTCAATGTCTGTAAAAACATATGCTGAAGGCACTTTGGAAATTATATAGCCTCTGTTAACCAAATTATTGAATTAAATAGTATAAATTCAATCCACATAGAGATAATAGTAATAATGTTTTAAATGACTATATTTACTTCAAAGTCAACATTCCCTTCTAAAAATTATCTACATGCTAATAGTCTGAGTAATATATATCCTTTCATATTTCTTCATATTTCACAACACTATATACTAATTTTATGGGCTGAATTTATTGTCTCTAATGGACAGTCATCTCTGAATGTGAAAAGAGCCAAGTTCACAAAACCTTATTTTTAGTAAATTTCTATTTACCAAAATTTTCTTTTATGTCTTAGTAAACTTCAAGTAACTGTTAGAGAAGGAGCACCAGACATGGGTAGTCTCATGCATATTTTTTTCTATAAATTTTAAGGAACCTACACAACTTAAAAGCATCAGAGTACCTTCAAAACTCTTCAAAGAAGTAGATGAGTTTTGGTGAAATTACTAATTATTCAAATGAAGGGATAAGTGTAAGAAGTTTAAGCACCTTATACTACAATTTTTTTCAAAGTCTGTGTAGTATATAAACTTCTATGTCAGAAAGCTTCAACCAGTTACAATATTTAAAGGCAAATTGTAGTATCTCTTCAAGATAGCCAAGCAAAATACTTTTGTTACTATGGACTTTCTTTAGGAAAGAGACATTGTGGAGTGGTAGTATATCATGAAGGGCAAGAAGACAGAGTAGAAGAAGGAAGCAGAGTACTGCCAAGCAACAAATCAAGTTTAAAATGCCATCATAAAACGTAATATTTTGTCCACCCATTATTAAATGGACATACTAATTTAAAAAATAAAAATAATAATTCAGTGACTTTTCAGTTTAATATCTTGCAAATGAAGAGCTTCATTAAGGAAGGCCCCACTGTGAGCATTTGCTTCTGTCTTCCTCATAGGGTAAGGATGGCCTCTGTAAAGCATTCCATGGAATTTTCTAAACATGCACAGATACTCGTGCAGTAGATTTATGATGATTTATTACTTGCAGCAATTGATTAGAGAATAATGATACCTTAGTGTATGAATTTCTAAAAAATAAGGGGGGCATGGCTAAATTTATAACTCTGATTAATATGTTATTTTCCTGCAGTATATTTACATTAAATCTAATACCACAAATCTAATGCCTAAAATAAAACTGTGTCAGAATTGAAACAGGAGTTGATGTTAAATACATTTGATGAATTAATTGTAGGGACTTTTCTAATCAGGAGAAACTACGTGAATAGATTTCTATGCATTAAATTAAATAAGTGAAAATACATAATTAAAACTACAAAATTTATGTTTTTAGAATTTGAATTTCCTAAGATACTTTAAACATTTTCAGATAAGTTTCTTCTTCAGTTGTCATGGAAAATTTACATGTCAATTTCCTAAATTGCTTATTAAAAATATATGATGTTCTTTGTACCTACTGTTAACATTTCAGTTACTTAATGATCACGATTCATCATCCCTGAACTGCTACGTACTACAACTAGTATTAGCTAAAATATGTTGAATGTGCGATAAGTATTTAAACAAAACTATTCTTATGGAATAGAGTAACGTGCCAAGAATGCACATAGTGAAAACATTTAATATGCACAAAACAGTTCCTGGATTTACACATTCTTCGAATGTGTAATAGAATGTAAACTCTTTTATTTTTCCCTTTGGAGTTCTATGTATTCATGGAATCTCCTTTAAATTCAAGAGTTCACACTGGCTTTGAGAGTCCCTGGAGTGGTTCTTTTTGCTGAAGATTTAGGATTATGTTCTACCACTTTAGCTCAACGCTTTGTCAAGTTAAGTGAGGAAAGTGTCTTCGACTCAGCATATTTCTATTTCTTCTCCCTTTAGACACTGATTTCAAGTAGAAGGAAGATGTATGGGTAAAAATCCAGGAAAGACCAAGAAGATTAGCTATCTCCTCATCAGACTCATCAAAATTAAGCAAAATAGCACACTCTGCTGATAGTACAGGCACACCCACAAGGGATAGACTGTATGGAACAATGTAATTTGCCTTTTGGGGGCAATATGGTTGGAAATAAAATGCATGTTGCTTACACATATATGGTTCTATCCACATTCATACATAGATGATGGAGACTCAGGTAGCTCTACCTCTGAGTGCTGAACTACTTACTGTCAATAGATTCAGAGCAGAAGAGCATACTGCCTTCACACATATACCTACTGTAGACTCCTTCAAGCTGGGATAGATAACTCAAATCCAATTATCATACAGATAGGCATGGAGAAGTAAAAGGATTACAAACAAAACCAAGGTCCTTTTCCTAGGAAAGAGATGTGGGATGGGAGTGTCTTGGTATAAATGAGGAAATAATAAGTGAATTTAAGGCAGGGAGAGTAATCATAATCATAGTATATTATATGAATGAATCAAAGTGTCAAATAAAAAGGCAATAAATAAAGGAATTCCAATCAGTTAAATAGAACTCATTTAAGTTTTATTGTTATAGTACAAGTTAATTGAGATTGCATCCTAAAAATACCAGATTTTAAAATATTAGTGTCATATTTCTCATCTTATACAAAGTATTAACTTAAATATTATTATAATTCACTGTATGATATGTCCATATAATGTGAAAATTATGAAAGTATTTACAATCTACAAATAACAAAGTATTATGACCTTGAACCATTCAACTCAAAAATTAATTATTGGGTCTAAGAGGTTGCTCAGTAAGTGAAGGCATTTGCTGCTAGCTGAAGATATGACAAGATAGGGCTCATTCAGCATAAGACTGTCACAGACAGGAAATATGAATAAAAGACTTGCTAAGTGTATTCAACACCGATATATCAGGGGAAAGTCCTACAATATGATCAAGTAGGCAAATACATAAATATAATCCATCATACAAACTAACTGAAAGACAAACACTTTGACTTAGAATTATTCCTGTAAAAACAAACAAACAAAACAAACAAACAAAAAACAAACAAACAAACAAAAAATCTGCAGGGACTAAAAACAAAGAAGAGACTGAACAGCCCAAACTGGGATTGATCTCACAGGGAGGCTGAAAGTTCTGACACTATTGCTGATGCTATGGTGTGCTTACAGACAGGAGCCTAACTTGGATGTCTTCTGAGAGACCCAACAAGCAGCTGACTGAGACAGATGCAGATACTTACATACAACCATTGGACTGAAGTCGGGGACCCCTGTAGTTGAATTAGGGAAAGGCTGCAAGAAGCTAAGGAGGAGGGCAACATAGGAAGACCAGCAGTCTCAACTAACCCAGACCCCTAAGATCTCTCAGATACTAAGCCACCAAGCAGGCAGCATACAAGACCTGGTCTGAGGCTTGCAACTCATAGACAGCAGAGGGCTGCCTGGTCTGAGGCTTGCAACTCATAGACAGCAGAGGGCTGCCTGGTCTGAGGCTTGCAACTCATAGACAGCAGAGGGCTGCCTGGTCTGAGGCTTGCAACTCATAGACAGCAGAGGGCTGCCTGGTCTGAGGCTTGTAACTCATAGACAGCAGAGGGCTGCCTGGTCTGAGGCTTGCAACTCATAGACAGCAGAGGGCTGCCTGGTCTGAGGCTTGCAACTCATAGACAGCAGAGGGCTGCCTGGTCTGAGGCTTGTAACTCATAGACAGCAGAGGGCTGCCTGGTCTGAGGCTTGTAACTCATAGACAGCAGAGGGCTGCCTGGTCTGAGGCTTGCAACTTATAGACAGCAGAGGGCTGCCTGGTCTCCCTCAGAGGGAGAAGACTCGCCTGACCCTTGAGAGACTTGAGGCCCCAGGACGTGGGAAGCCTGGCAAGGTGGGAACACCCTCTTGGAGACATGGGGTAAGAGGAATGGGATGAGGAACTGTGGGACAGCAGATGGGGTGTGGAGTGATGATCAGACATTAAAAAAAGGTAATAATAACAATAATAATAATACAGCCAAAAGTAAACTCTCACTATGGTATAAATTACATATGACTTAACAAAATATAAAATGGACAATCTACTGCAAATATAAACGATAAGCCTGGTTTCATGTCATTTAGACATGGCTTCACTGTGTATATAGATACCCATTGGCTTCATTGATGCTTCTATGGGTAGGTTCTATATTGGATTGCAAAAGGGAAAGTTGCTCTGAAGTTTATGAGGCTCTAAAGTAAAAGACAAGAAGGAAACAGAGGGATTTCCTGGGCCAACATTCACTTGGTTGCAGGCAGCTGAGTTCTGTCAACTGCCCTTTGTGCAGAGACTTCTCTTTTTTCTCTCTGTATCCTGATCTCTTTGTGTTTAATTAGAATTCACAAATGTTCTTCATTTTCCTCAATCTCTGTTTCTCTCCTTCATGCCTTCCCTACATCTCTCTGATTGTATATGTGAGAATATATATATATATATATGTGTGTGTGTGTGTGTGTGTGTGTGTGTGTGTGTGGCTGTGGCTGTAACATACATACATATACATACACTTATACATTCTACAATGTAGACCCATTTTGTCTCCAGTTCTTGATCATAATGCTTTAGTCTTTCATGAGCCCCATGCTCAGTGATTAATGTACTCTCTAAAGGCATAGTTTTCAAACATAACATTTTATTTGAAAATATAGAAACATGTATTTTAAAGGTAAGGGGCTCAACCTACTGAGGTAAGACAAAATGACTCAAAATCAAAATTCAGAAAAACAAGGTGATTATTCAAGTGAGATATCAATATTAGTCATCAT
The DNA here is from genome assembly GCF_000001635.26 of Mus musculus. Lineage (NCBI taxonomy): Eukaryota > Metazoa > Chordata > Mammalia > Rodentia > Muridae > Mus > Mus musculus. Next base: position 21,036,928 of record NC_000081.6, read on the forward strand.
TTTTAGTTTTCCTAAATTCGAGAAAAATGTACATTTATTTCCATAATAATATTAGTAGAGGTGGGCAAGTGAGGAGATATATTTCCTGCCAACTGCATGAACAGAAATTGGAACATCAAATGTGTAGAGAAATGGGCTCTTACCCATATTTCTATTTTTACACCACCAGGCTTCTTAACACTTTTTAAAAGCCTACATAGCTTTAAAACTGTATGTTATATTGTGTGCTCAATAAAGTAGTGGAAGAAAAAAAAAGAAAGTGGTAGTTTCCATTTACTTTACCATCTTTTCCTGTGTCAGCTTTGCCTGTCTCCTTGTTTCCTTCATTGCTCAATTATATTTATACCACAGGATCAATGCAAATGTTCTGCAGATAGATGTGGGAACATTTTAGTACCATAATTATTTCTTTGTATCCTCCCAATTACCTTTCATATGCCATTTAACATGTAGGCTTTCAAATTGTCACACACCAAATATTTTATGTATCAATATGAAGAATTGATTTCCACATTGCAAATTTGCTCTTCATTCCTAAAGCAAGTATATACATACATATATGCATATGTATATATGTATATAGGGGTATGTATTGAGTATGGCCTTAGTTAAAAATTATATTTGAAAATTATTTATAATCATCTTCTTATTTTTAGTAACTAGACAGGAAGACATGTGTGTGGTTCACTGTCAATATTTATGCAATAGTTTCTGCCTAGAGAATACTGGGCTGTAATAGGTGGTTGCATGGAGAGATGATGAGGTGAAGACATTTATCTATTATATCAAATTTCATATTTTAGCCATTTTCACAGTAACTTAAAAAACACCTCTTTAAAATTGCATTTCGGATACAGAATAAAGAAGGTGCATTGAAATATATGAATATGTATGTAATTACACAGAAAAAATAGTAGAATCAATCAAAGTTTTATAACTTGAAGTATCCTTCCAGGAAACTCCAGGGTTTTAGTGATGGGCTAGGGCTTAATTTTCCCTTGCAAAGCAAATCAACCAAATTTGAGAAAGATTTATGTGGAACAAACTCCCGTGTTTTTAAATTATTTCCATGGAACATTTTGGTGCCTTTTAACTTTTGACTTAACATAAAACTATAAATTATTCATACCATCGAGAGATGTATAATTACCCTCATAATATTCTGTAGGCAGAATGTCATTTCAGGTGAAGGGTAGTGACTTGTACAGAACAGTTTTTGTCACAGGACCTAACTGGATACTTTGCTTCCAAGTCCAAACCGTTGCTTACAGCAACACATCCTTTACAGCTAGATTTACATATTGAACTTATCATTCATCATCAACATTCACACAACAATTGCTATGAGATTAATATGAGAATGCTAATATAAAATATACATTAATAGTTATGAGTATTTGGAAGGATGTATAAATTTATTTTATATTTATATACATACAAATATATACGTTTTAAGTAAATTATATAAGCAAATGTGTGTGATGTAGAGTGACAGAAACCATCAAAGTTTCATGAAAACATTTTATCGTGTGTGTGTGTGTGTGTGTGTGTGTGTGTGAGCGCATATGGGTATGTGTGTAGATGCTTCTGTGTGTGCATGCACACATGCATCTCTCTGTGTAGGGAGTATTCATGCATTTGCAAGTTCATATGGAGCCCACAAACCATTGTTAGTTCACTGAGCTCCATAATGTACTAACTGCTTACTTATTTTTCTTTTATGAGATAGTATCTGAGACATGGACCTTAAAGTTTGAACTACAGGGCTGGTCAGTGAGGTCCAAGGTTTCTCCTGCCTCTGCTCCCAAGCACAAGTTTACAAATGAACACTTTTGTAACCAAATTTTACATGGCTAGTAGTAGTAATGAACTCAAACTTCATTGTGTTACCCATTGGTTCATCTAGTGACTCTTCCTTGAAATGTTTATTCATGAATGTAATCAGCTTACTTCAACAAGACTTTAGTGAAGAGGAGATAATGTGATTCTCATGGACCTGCCTTCCTGTCCCTTTGATTGTCCTCCTGTTTTTTCTATTGCTCACTTGTGTATAATTGGATAATTCATAATCGTAATAGACGTTTGCTCTGCTGCCTGTAGTCTGGACTATTTGCCACTGATCTTACCTGCCCTTGGGGATTGGAAGTGAGGTTGTGTAGAGTCAACAACACAGACTCCAGGATCAGCTGCAGCAAGCTCATCTGAATGCTGCTACAAGCTCCTTTAATACCCTCCACCTGTGCCCCACTGGTCCCAAGAAAGCATCTCTTCTACACAGTAGTTCCCAATTGGCTGGCATTGTCTGTGTCAGCAATCCTTGGTTTCTTTGGCAGTCCTCAATCAGGTCCTCCTGCAGGAGATGCTTTTGTGGTATTTACATAGAGGTTGCTCTGCCATTCTTACTACATTGCTCTACTTCCACAAGATCATCCTGTACAGTGCTCAACTAAACTCATAATACAGGCATTAGGAATGTAGATTGGGAATCTTAGACATAAGCAAACATAGCGCTCAATCATTTTTGTCTTTTCACATGTGAAGTGCTATAAGTAGCATGCTTCTGTATTACAGTTATATTTTCTATATTTATCTTTGCTTTGAACATCCTCCATGTTTTCATCCAAGGTAGACAGTATAACTTCCAGAGGAGAGGCAAACATTTCTTTTTGTTGCTTTCTTCGAGATAACATGAGAAACCTATACAAAACATTCTCTGCCATTTACCTGTCAAATTTATTGGGTAGGGCTCTAAAAACTGGCCACACTGCTTGGTTGGGATCAATCAGAATTTTCCTCTTCAGCATGACACAATTATATTTTACTTTGAGTCAATTCATTGAATTTTCAAAGGTACATGTTTTTCAATGCAGCTAACTTTTCTCTAGTTGGTAGGCAGCATAAAATGTCTGCAATTAGAGGTCATTTAAAACTGCCTGTACTAGTCTAGAAGTAGTTCAGTTCCATAGTCTGGTAGACCAAATAATCTTTTTTTCCCCAGTTTTTAGCTCACCATGATACATTACAGAAGACAGAGACTAAGATAACAACATTCACTATAGATAAACATACACAAAGGAGTTGAAATAGATTACTTATAAGAAATCAGAACAATACAGTTATTCAAGTAGTTTCTACAGGAACAATGGATATCCCTGTTTTAAAGCTGTTTTAAATGTATTTCTTCTTTTGTCTAATATCACACAAAAGACAATCCTGCATAAACAGCCAGGAGAACAGTGCAAAACAAAGAAGGTTGCAGGTGTCACAGGGAAAAAAAATGAGAATAGAGTTAAATTGACCAAAATCTGTAACTCCAAATGTCTCTTATCTTGAGGAGCTTCAGAGAAGTACATAATTAGTGAAGGTTTGTTAATTATCCAGCTTGGAAAGAAAAGTGTTTAACAAGAAAGAAGATGCAGACATCAGAAGCAATCCATAAGATGATTTACAGAGACACAAATTGCACCTAACAAAAGAAAGAGTGCAGCCTGTTTCAGAAAATAAAAATCCGTTCCTGTCTCCCATCAAAGTAAAAAGATATATATTGAGTTGAAACCATTCAGTTTGTAAAATAAGCTTTACTTTTATCTGAGTTGCATCAAAGTGGTTTTCTGTATCCCTTAGGATACCTGTTCATCCAAGGGAATATATAAAATACTCTCTGATATACACGTTAAGCTCTTTGCTAAACGAAATAGCTGTTAATTTCTAAAGTAATAGCAAGTTATAACTTAGTTCCAGGATAGAATTTAAGACACCAGGACTTGTACATATTCTCTGCCTAAAAGTTGGTATTTGTAAATCTGATATAGATGTAAATTATCCAACATTCCATAAGGAAATGCATTTATTGTGTAGCAAGGTATTTGACATTATTACTGTGGCTTAAATTCCAATTTGTGATAAGTTCATAAAATACTTTCAACGAGATGTTTCCCAAACAATAACCTTATGGGAATGGTGCAGTTATCACTTATTTCTTAAAACCTTATATCCTTGGGTTGTTTTGTTTTGTTTTGTTTTTAATCTCTCTTTCTCTGCTATTGTAGATGATGCTAGGCAATACTACAATTTGACTTGCTTTTCAACAGTGATTTTTTTTAGAGATTAAAATGAGTTATATTTTAGAGGAAAAACAAGTTTGGACTCATGGCAGATATTAATTACTTACATATGAGACCCATGTTTAGCAACAAAGAATTTTCAAATTACTACCAATTACAGTATGTTTCAAAATGATGGGAGATGATCCACAATGCATTTAACAATAAGTCTGGGAGCTAGTAATTTTATTTTTATATGGTAACTCTCATTAGAGATCATCAACAGTTTCTCAAATGCCAACACAGGTCATAACTTGAGAAATCCTTGATTTAAACTAATCCACTTATCTGCAAAGAATCATAATATGTAACCATCTAGGCCATGTTTTGTAAGTTCCCTCTCCAGGAGTATCACTCCTCTTATTGACAACTCCATGGGATTTTCTTTTCTTTTTTTGTTTTCCTATTTATTTACTCACTTTACATCCAGGTGTATGTCCTTTGGTGTCTAGGTTACTTCAATCAGGATGATATTGTCAGGATCCATACATTTGCCTGCAAAATTCCTGATGTCTTTGTTTTTAATAACTGAATAGTTTTCCATTGCAGAGATCTTGTTTGTTTCCATTTCTGGCTATTATGAATAAAGCTGCTATGGACATAGAAGATCAGGTGTCCCTGTGATATAATAGGACATCTGTTGGGTATGTGCACAGAAGTGGGTTAGCTGGGTCTTGAGGTAGTACTATTTTCAGTATTCTAGAAATCCACCAAATTGGTTTCCAAAGAGGCTGTGCAAGTTTGTACTCCAACCCGCAAGGGAGCATGGTTCCCGTGCTTCACAGCTGGGACAGCATCCTGCTCAGGGCACCTGGGGGTGCCCACTGGACTCAGTGGGCAGTGTGGGAAGGGTACATTACCTGTATGGTTCAGTATCAGCTGTCTGAGGAAGGTGGGCAGAGAGATAATAGAACCTTGCTCCATGGGAACTTAATATTCTCAGTTCATGGCTCTGTCTGACCATGATATTGCTCCTTGTTCTGATGACCTGAATATCCCTCTCCTACTGCAGGCATATGGCTTGCCATCATTACAAGGGGAGATAAAATTTTTACATGTGGAAGGGAAAATAAAATCAAACTACCAGTCTGATGTTAATGCTTAAATAAAAGTCAACAAAGCCTATCATGATGACTTTTTGGTGTCATTCAGATTATGTAATGTGAGATGGCATAATACATTAACATTTAATAGTTCATTGACATGCCTCTAAACTGAAGTCAATCAACATTGACAGTGCTCTTGAAGGCCCTTGTGTTTAGGTCTATCAAATCTTAGTCATATCCAAATGCCCATATTTGGATATACTTTATTTTCTTTCAGTATGGTCATATTTTTACATGTGTTTGTTTTAAATTATAAATATTGAAATTTAATTTGAATTTCCTATTTTAAATTTCATATAGATAAACGATGTATTAGTTTTGCTTGAAGATATTGCCCAAAATAAAGTAACACTCCAAGTGTTAGTTTCTATTTCATAATATCTTTCTTACAATTAGTATTTAAAATACATATTTTGTTTCTTGGCAAGAATACCTACATCTTCTTATCATGAACAAATGACATTTCCAATAAATACATTTCATTTAAATTATTAAATATTGCCAGAATAATTCATCTTACATTTTATATATAAATTCATCTTACATTTTTATACACACACACACACATATATATACATATATATATATATATATGGTAAATCTTTGGTGAAAATTCTGTTCCTAATGAAAAGCTAAAATAGTGCAAAAACTAGTTTATTTGTTTTTATTTTATAAAAGCAGGTATAAAATACATTCTAATTGTTAAATAGTCACCAAATGAGGACAGTATATCCTGGTTGTTAAAATATAACAAGATTCCATCTCAAATAACCCTGGTTCCAATGATTCTGATTTCTTGCCTAATTACAAGGTAAATGTTTGCAAATGATGTGTTTTTAGAATGTCTGCTCAAAGTAACCCCAATTTCTTCTGTTCCCTATTTCTTCTCTTTCAAATATGTCTTGTAAAAATTCTAACCTTCTGCTGATTGATGTTATACACAATGGATATTCTGCTTCTATTTTGTACATAGCATTTTGTCAACAACTGATCCCCATACCACTAGCATTTTCTGGCCTGTCCTCATATCTGATTTGATTTGTTGTCCTTGAAGTTTGTTGATGATTTTCTTGGGTAGCTAAGAAAACTTCAACCTAGAAGTTCATATTCCGAGAAAAGTTATTGTGGAATGATCATTCTCAGTTTGCAGACTGAGGGTCAATTACAGCAGCATGACCTTGACAAATGTCTATAAGTCAAAGAATGTCTTGCCATAAACGATTTGGGGTGACAGGTCTATAACACACAGATTGGATTCCCAGCAAGGCTCTGCTGACGCACGTCTTGCCTCACATGAGCAATATCAGAAAAATTACTGCAAGAGAAAAAAAATCTTCCTGGTATTGAGAATGCTCTACCTCATAATGAAATAAAACAACTAAGATTTGAACTCATTGTCTATTTCTAGAAATTTTAATAAAAATCATCTATTGTGTACCACAATAGTTATCCATTAGAACTTACTATATGATAAATTACTATTTTCTGATTGTTTGGTTCCTTTTTATTACTTGACAGTTTCATACTGTTTTATTTACCTAACATTAATAGATACCATAGTCCTAGACTTTGGAAATTGGGCAAAAATAATGCTGGAGTTTGTTTTTAACAATAAATTGAATCCAAATATGCTTACACTGACTCCAGTAACAGAACATTCTGAATATAGAAAAAAACAGAGAGTTGACTTTTCTGCTCTCTGTAGTATGGGTCTCATTCTATTCATTCCTGCTTGTTTGCTCTGGTAAGACCTTTTTCTTCTGAAATTCATACCTTGCCCTCTTTAACCCTGCTTCCATTTAAATTTTAGTACCAATGACCTCCTTTCAGGAGCTACATTACAACTCAAGTAAATAACAGCATTTAAAGGAGCAAGATTTTTGAAGTGCATCTATAAACAATATATAGAATGCTCAATGCTATCTAAAATATAATTGTCACGTGACAAGAAAGTGAGTCATAGGTATTGTGCTGACACCATTGTATGTGGTAGGAACAGTGAATGCCAGCTCTACACTTTAAAGACACAGGATGTTTCAGCTGAATTCCCAAACCCTCCAATGAGACCCTGAACTAGAACTAAGGACACGTTTTTCCCATTTAGATATTCATGGAGACTTGGTTTTTCTTTATGGAGACAGAGCCATTGAGAGTGGAATCTTTGGCTATGGCTTTAATTAGGTTGATAAAACAGGATTCAGTATCAGGCTGTTCATAGGTTCAAAACTGCTGGCCCATACTGAGAATGTTCAAAATATAACTGACATGATTATTCAGAAGCCTTTCTTTTATTATGGCCTCTGGCAAATATTCTCACATTTTATTTCCTGGAATCTAAGTCAAACTTATTATTTTCTTTTATTTTAAATACTTCAATATTCCTTTTACTCTATTAAAAATAGTGTTGCTGCAACTACATCAGAAATAATTTCATAGATGCAAATACTTAGCAAAGATCACAATTAAAACTATGGATGGAAAATACTTATGAAACATATTGAAGCAATAGATTATTTAAATATTTCATCATTTTTGGCTTTACACATAGTAAAATATGAATGAGATCAAAATTTCAAACTTCCTAGAAATTTATGCATGCGTATATCATTTATTTAAACAAATAAATGCGATGTAGCTGGTGACAAAGAATAATAGGTACATTCTGAAGATACAGTGCAGTGTGACCATAATGTATAAAATAAGTTTATGAATTTTTTGACTCATCATGACAACTTACATCATTAACCCCAAAAGAATAATATAAATAAAATAATACACTTGTATGTGATGTGGTCAAAGCAATGTAGCTTTTTGAAGGTCAATAAATAACTACTATTTCTTACAGTTGAAAATAAGATTCTTAAGAAGGAAAATGAAATCTTTTACTAATTAGATAGAGGTGCTGTAATGAAGAACACTGTATACGCTACCTGCCAGAGTTGGGTTCCTAGGTTTACAGTGCCATTACTAAACAGCAGTATACCAGTTACGTATGTTAAAGTTAACATTTCCAATAACCCAGAGTTTCCTATTATACGGAAAGTAAATTCAACGATAATACTTAACTTGAAAATAGATACAGATATCAAATAAAAGACACGTTAAGTGGGAAGCACTCTAGGTTTTAGAAAATGTTTTGATTGCTCTTTATTCTGTGGTAACTGCTGTAGGAACAATGTGATTTGGAAATAAGAGCATAATACGATCAAAATAAAAGCAATACTCTTGTTGCTCTGATAAATCGCAGATCCATAGACTTCTCAAGTGAATTTGCAATTATCAAAAGCCAAGGTAATATTAAGGTTGCCAATGTCATTAGATATTTCACATATGAAATAATGTGATTTTTAATGTTTGATGAGATGAGTTTATTGGCTTTTTGGTTTTTCTTCATGTTGCATGTTTTCCTTTCTTTTATATAAACATATTTTCCCTTTTATTTCATAAACAGTGAGGAAAATTGAAGTGGAAATTTTGTTTTGGGGATCTTTTGGAGATTTAGTTGTGTCATATTTTTTATTTTTTGATGTTTTCACAGAAGCAGACAGGTGGGATAATTTTTATGGAGAACAGAGACATGCTGATGTTTGGAAACTACCTTGAAAGGTTGTTCTGCTATGGCTGATAGTTGAGAGATCCCTTGATATTTGGAAATATAACCCAATAGATAGAGGATGATGCTGTGTGGTACCGGATCCCGTTGTCACTTCTGGGATTTTGTTGGGCTTTGCTGATGTGATGCTGGTCTTCCCTGACAACGTTGCATGGTATTGGTTTGCCTTGTCATTATTATTATTATTATTATTATTATTATTATTATTGTTATTATTATTATTATTTGGTGATAATAATTAGTCATTATTTGGTAGAGAGAAATGCACAAAAGAACTTTTGATGATGTTGTGGCAGTTTTTTGCTGCTTTTGCCAACCCGTGTTGATTGGCAGAGACTTGTGCATCTTCTGAATGGAAGTGCCAGCTGCTGATGGTGTTTCCAAGAGGATCGAGGTGGTGCTGCTGATTCCTGTGAACTGACCTGCTGATATCCTGGCAATGCAAATTGAATTCGCCTCAAAGAACTATTTCTAAACAGGTCCACATCGTCCTTTACCCCATTAACCTTTCCTTCCCACTACCTCTGATGGGTGGTGGGCCAGAGTGACAGGCAAAGCATTTAAGCACTCTTATTAAAGTAGGTTTTTTTAAATTTAAGCCTATGGAAGACAATAAAAAACTGGTCCTACAGATTCCATGAACCAAGACATCTCTTCAGATGCCATGTTCATACTTTATCTTCTCACATTATAATTGTTTCCACCTTGATACAGATACACTTCTACTTAATCTTGCCTCTGTTTAAATGTTATCAAAAGACACAGACCAGCAATTCTGGTTAAATTAGTCTAATACAGCTCGTGCTGTATCTTATAGGGACAAACGTGATCTTAGATGTCAGCTCCCATGTGGTTAGCCCTGGACACAGGTACAGTTTGAGCAATTCCTAATGCACTCAGTAGGGTGAGCCCAGACAGATTTGACGGGCAGGAGGCAGTAGTGAAGCGGAGACACTCACCACTCATGTGTGAAGTTCTCAAAGAAAAATTCAAAAGAAACACATTTAAAACACTTCTGTAATTTTTAACATTTAAAAATTGCTTTTAGAAAGTTACACTTGCAACAGTTTATTTTTCTAAACAGAGCCTTTCATAGTTACATGGTCCATGAAAAGTCTGAAAAGATTGGGCTTGAATTTTGAGGGTAAGCCACCTGCCATGACATTTTATGGTCACATATGGTCTTTATAGCTTAAAATAACGCTATAATTCATTTTCTTTTTTTTTCTCTCTTCTGGAGTTATTCTTTTAACACCTGTGGGGGATATGGAGATTTAATAACAACAAAGAAACTTTTAAAAAGTGTCAGCTAAATGGTTATTACTGTTTCAGAAAAATGTATTTCTTCATAGTTTAATTTATATTTGTATCACTGAAAAATAGCTACAGTGTGCTTGAAAATGGTTGAGCACAAATTTGCTTCATGCTCTTACCGTTAATTACAAAATAAGAGCAATTTTAATTTTCACTGTTGAGTTATAAAATTCTGACAATTAATATTTGCGAGGCAAAGGAGGAAATGACATCAACTGTGTGGCCATGTCTGATATGGCTGTAATTTTGTCATAGAAGACTTACAGAAGAGCAAACTTGAAAGAGAGTACAACTTTCAAAGACCAAACGGACAAAATGTCGAATAACAGAAAAAATTAATTGGAAACAAACCACAAAACAATATGCAAATGAGTTTAAAATATTGATTTTTTTCAGTTTTATATATGAATCCCCTATTTATAGCTTCCTCCTCTTCCAACTCTTCTTGCCTCTCCAAATATGTTCAAATTTATATTCTCTTTATCTTTAATTATTATAGAATTGTATTAATGTTCACAAACATATATATTGTATAAACATATAAACTCAACTTACTGAATCCATTTCACATTGGACATTTTTGAGTTTTTATTTTATTTTATTTTTATTGAAAATAAATTATTCTCTCCAATAGTACATACTAATCACAGTATTAACTTTCTGTATTCTTCCCTCCTTCCCCTTACTTCTTCTCTTCCCTACATCCTCTCCTCCTGTCTTGCTCTTCAGAGAGGAGTAGGCCTCCAAAAGACAACAGACAAACAAATCAAAATAAGACAAGGAAAAATTCTTCATATTAAGGCTGCATAAAGCAACACCGTAGGAAGAAGAGTTCCAAGGGAGGCAAAAGAGTCATAGATGAACTCACTCCTACTGTTAGGAGTCCCATCAAAACAACAATGTAACAGTGGTATCATATATGCAAAGACCTGGTGCAAAACCATGTAGGCCTGATGATGCTTGTACCTTGAGTCTCTTGAGCCCATGGGAGTCCTGTTTAGTTGATTCAGTGTGCCCCATGTTCTCCTTTGTGTCTTATATCCCTTTTGACTCTTACAATGATTCCTCTACCTCTTCTCATGGTTCTCTGAGTTCCAGGGGTTAGAACTGATGGACACCTCCAGTGTAGACTCTGTTTAATGTCTTTCTATGGGTCTCTGAACATGCTCCAATCTGCTGCAGAGAAGGCTGTTCTGATGACAACCAGACAAGGCACTGATCTATGAGTATAGCAGAATTACATTAAGGGTTATTTCATTAATTACTCTTTTGGGCATTAGTGCATGTTTTATTTGCTGATTTTTTCCCAACATAATACTTTTATTGATTATTTGGAAATTTTATGTCATGCAACCCATCCCACTCATTTTCCCATCTTTCTAGGCCTGAACCCCTCCTTTTGACTTCCCCCAAATAGAATAAGGAGGAGAAGGGAGAGGGGGAGAAGGAGGAGGAACAGAGAAGTAGAAGAAATAGAAGAAGGAGGAGGAGTAAAAGAAGGAGAAGGAAAAGGAGAAGAAGAAACTAGTCCAATTTGTAGTGCACACATATACACTAGAGCATGATCAAACTTCCAGTAACCAGACCATGAGTCCTGACCCCTACCCCCACCAGAAACCAACATTTTGTAGAGCTACATTTAAGGATACTTTTCACAAATTTTAAGAAGTTTCTTCAATTGTTTTCTGTCTAGGCTGTTACTTTTTTTGAGGTATATCCTAATTCTTTTGATAAACAATTAAGATTCTTTGTTTAAATGTTTTCTTAGTCTTTGTTTCCAATATTTGGCAATTTCTAGCCAAAGTGATATTTAAATAATCCTTGTTTTAATTAACAATTATTGCTCCTTGAATTATTTCTAGTTGTATTCTATGTTAATTGTCATTGTTCTATGAGTAGGTAGGCCTGAATAATTACCAGGTAAAATAAATACTGTATTCATCACATGGAAATTTATGCTTTATTTTAATCTAGAAAGTTTTATTTCCTACTCTATCTCCTGTTAGCAAGCTATACTAATAATTTTGATTTTATGGTGATCTACAAGTACTACTTGAAACAACAAATAACAAGATCAAGGATGATTTTATATATGTTTTCTCTAAACAAATATATGAATTAAAGGTTAAGAAAAAATAAATGTGTGTCTTCTAGAACCCATCTTAGCCTGAGTAGTTTGTGTCCACCTCAGTATGAAGCCTGAAGCAATTAATTAAAGTTGTAATAAATAATATATGAAGCCACAATATAAAAAAAAATCAGTTACAAGCATATATATATACATATATGCATATGTATATATGATTATAAAACTTGAGAAGCTAGATGACAAAAGGAAAGTCATCCTTTAGGAAGCATTGAAATAAGATGTACACGCTGTGCCGCCACCTTACCTCCAAGGTTTACCACCTTCTGAAGTCGACCTGTGGCAAATGTGGTTACCCTGCCAAGCACAAGTGAAAGTATAACTGGAGTGCCAAGGTTAAGTGAGGAAACACTGGGACTGGTTGGAAGAGGCACTTAAAGATTGTCTATTGTAGATTCAGATATGGATTCCATGAAGGGACAACACCTAAACCCAAGAGGGCAGCTGTTGCAACATCCAGTTCATCTTGAGGATTTCAATCAGTCATAAAATAAATGTTCTGGTATATATATGTTTTACAATATTCTGTTTTGCAGTAAAGTTGATAAACAAATTCTAGAATTTAGCAAATGGCAAATGTTTTCTGTAAAAAATCATGAATTTAAAATAAATGAAAATGTAGTACAAGCTATTGTATTCTATTTAACAGAATAAAAACAAAAAGATAAAAAGAAAACTGTCAGGCCTAATTGCAAAGTATAGTCCATTTTTCTTCCTTACAATACCATAAAAGGTACTTGGTGGCATTATTTTGAACTTAAATAGACACAAAGGCTAACTTTTACAAGACGTTTTTCTGACTACATTTTTTAAATGAAGTTACTTACCCTGTCTTTTCTATATTTTGAAGAAGAGTACTGCTCACCTTTAGGGTCTTTCATTACTAATATCTGTACATTTTTAATTATTAATTTGGTAGATTTTTGATCTAAGAATCCTCAATTTGGTTAACTTCAAAGTTTACCTCAGTACAGCATGAATTAATTAAAATTGAACAGTTTGTTCTCAAAGGCAAATATCTTTAAAAATACATGAGTGCTAGTGGGGAAAAAGAGAAAATTCCTTTGAATGTCTTAAATTTCCTAAACATCAAGGCATATTTTGAAAAAAAAAAGCCTAAATATATATGTGTCCAGTGTATATTTATAAAATAGCCCTGATAGTTCCATTATACTACTTCAGACTTAAGCACATGATATAGTTCCATTAGATTTTGCAAGATAAAGCAACATTAGAAATGCAGATGTCTTGTTTTTCATCAAAATTTCCATCATTCCATGTTACCAATGAAAACTGTGAAGCTGAGGTGAAAGCCTGCTGTCACAGAGAGGCAGCAAAAGCTCCCAGCTGACCTTTCTCCTTAGCTGAAATCCCAACGGGGACAGGAAGTCCTCCTCCTCCATGCAATCTCAAAAACCGCTCACATTGAAATTCCTTCCCTTCTACTTCCTCTTTGAGTCTCTATCCTCCAGACTTTCTCTTCCTCTCTGTTTTTTTCCTCCTATGTACACTCCTTGTCAACTGCTTGCTTGCTTTACCTCTTGAATATGCAGTTGACTTTGTTTAATCCTTTTTACAATGAACATAAAGGTTTTGGATAAGAGTTTTGCGCTATGGCTGAGCCAAATCACCACCAAACACAGCTTTGTCCAGTGAATAACATAATCTCTGGAGTCCCGGTGTGATCAAATACTCTGCAACACAGGTGTGTTGTATGCAGTTTGTCTATCACTAGAATTATGACTAATGCAATTTTAACCTTTTTCAAAAGGTTGAGTCTGCAGAAATGTTTTGTTTCCATCAGAATTACTTTAATATAAGCCCAGACATTATAGAAAATGGGTCTATAAACACTATGTGGTACAGCATAATGATTTGAGATTTTTTTCATTTTTAATTTTCAGCATGTCTCATTTTATTTTAGGCATTCATTATAAACATTAAAAATCCATTCATTCTGCTGGCCCTCATCACATGATTTTTAAATTAAATTTTACTTTTTTTATTCACTTTGCAATCCCGCCACTGCCCCCCTTTCTCCCTCTCACAAACCTTCACCCATCTTCCCCTTCTTTCCCTTCTCCTCTAAGAGGATATCACACAATTTTTATGTGATAAAATTTCGTCAAAGTTTAGTTCCAAAGTTACTTTGCATTTTTGTGACCTAGGTTTGTATGTAGACATGGACTAGTTCAATCGTATGATTGCAGGGTAATGAAAATACGAATGTTGGGGTTCAAAATTCATCTCTCAAAGCACACAAACACTGATCTCAGTCAAACAAGGATCGTTTATTGAGCATTTGTCCCAAGACTGATCAATCTGAGCCACAGGTCAGACTCAGAAGCTGACAGAGGCCACGAACCAGAATCCTACAGAGCTTTTGAGCCTGGAACCCACAACCATCTGTGCTAAGTTACTTCACCAATCAGGATTTAGGCATAGAGTACTGACTTAGGGACATGTCTTTGTTGTACATGTTTCCTGTCCTCACTGGTTGGAGTATTCAACTGTGGCAGAATACTTGCTTTGCCTAACATTCATTTCTTTCCTTGCCAACCAGAATTTTAGTTCCCATGTACATGACTTTTCTGCCAAAAAGAATGGCAATTCCAAGGGAGGTTCTGGAAACTCAAAAATTATATTCAACCCTTACTCAACATGGAAGTCTATTCCGGATGGCTTCTTATATTGGTGCAGGAATCTCTCTTATATTGAAGTCCATCGAGAGACAGCTAATTGTGGCTAAGTACACAAAGCAGTTCTAATTGAATTATGTTGTGATTAGTTTCCAAGAACACCAAAGTGTAGATCATAACAGAATACACAATCAGCTCGGGCATGAGAAAGTTTCTAGTAACAGTAGTAAAAGCATATGAAAGTTTCCTCATGGCAGTAATAACAGCATAAAATAGCTGGCTAAGCAGGCAACAATTTCCCAGGCCTTAACAGTTAAAAAGAAAGGAGATATATAACTACTAAGGGATGAACAAAGTATAATGGAGCAAAGTAGGGTTTGTTTGTTTGTGTGTGTGTGTGTGTGTGTGTGTGTGTGTGTGTGTGTGTGTGTGTGTATGTGTGTGCAGTTTCATGCAGACAGACTCAGACTGGGAAACAAACTAAAGATTGTGAAAATTGAAGATATAACAAACCAAACCAATGTCTTGCGAGGCTTTAAAGTGTAAGGCGGGGAAAAAACCTGAATGAGGACATTCTGTAAATGATATAGACAATAATAACATGGCTCACACTTCTGTAAATACCAAGAACTTGTTTAAACACCATAGGCAATGATAGTATGGCTCACCCATCTTTCTACAGTATAGTCTCATTTCAAGTGTATTCTGAGCTAGGCATCTTTATGTGATGAATTATTCTCTTTTTAATAAATTTAGAGGTGACATTGACAATGGATTACTGATTTTTGGATCAATATAGCCGGTCATAGGTAGCAGAAAATTATTTTAGTGGGAAGCAAAATTGTCACAGTTTAAATTTATTTTACTTTAACTTAAAAGCATCCTTTATTGAGAAAAATATATCAAAATAAATAGAAAAAACTTTAGCATGTAAAACAGTGCCTATACCAATAATATAAGTAAAATTCATTTTGTATTAAAAATAATTTTCCATACAATATATTCTTATTATTGTTTTCCCTTTTCCTTCATCCTCCTACTCCTTACTTACCTACTCATCATTCTTTTATTAGAATACATAGACATGTCAAATAATAATAGTAATGTTATATAAAATAAACACAAACAAACCAGAATAGGACAAAATAAATAAACAGAAAATAAAATTCAAAGGAGAATATACAGAAACAGAGGAACACATGCTCACCCACACAGAAATGTCATGAAAACAGAACTGGAAACCATAATGCATATGCAAAGAACCTGCCTCAACCCTTATAACATCTCCTACTGTTAGAGTTTATAATAAATTAACTGTGTTAGGAATGTTGTTTCAGTGTGTATTTATTGTAAATATTATTATAAGATTATGGCACTAAAGCTAAACTACTATACTGTCAAGCTTTCTGTTTGTAGCACATTTTTTTCTATTTTTCATTTGCTTTCCATATATATATATATATATATATATATATATATATATATATATATATGCATAACTGGACATTTTGTACGAATTTCCCATATTCGTACAATTTGGAAAATATACAGATAGATAGATAGATAGATAGATAGATAGATAGATGGATAGATAGATAGATAGAAATATATACTTGCACTTAAATGAGTCTAGTGATATTGTCGAAATGTTTGATGTGTGTTATGCATAATACCAGAAACCACAGCACAGTAACTCATTAATGCATAATGTTCTATGTTGGTTAAGGTACTTGGAATCCTAAAAAGTTAAAAAAAAATCGTTGTACATAAATAAATATGTAGCATTCCTCCAATTAATTTTTGGCTATCTTAAAGTAAGATATTGTCAAGGTAATAAAAATATGCCTCAATTTTCTCAGATGTAATGCAAGTTGAAATAGTTATGATTGGTTGAAGACTGAATGACAGAATGAAATTTTGTTTCCATACCACTACTTGGTAGGTAGTAAAGTCTAAAAAAGATTAAAATCATTTTGACTAATCACATGCCCAAACAAGTCAGTAGTCCATCGTTTCCTTTTCCTTAAAAATAATGACAATTTTTACTTTCAAATTTTTCAAGGTCAAGAAAAATAAATTTCAAGGTCCCAAGTTAAAAGACAAAAATACTTTTCATATTCTGAATGTATTCATTATTGATTAACTAATTTTCTTTGCAATAATTTTAGTTTTCAATATAGGCACACACACACACGCGCACACGCATGCACATTCACACAGACATTCATGTACCACACACACAAATACACATACACACAGCCTCCTTATATATGTATAGGGTAAGCATACACATATCACTAACTAATTTATAGCAAAACAGATAACAAAAATATGGGACAAATTAAAATGCAGAAGTATTTTCTGGTAATAAGATACTCTTTAATTTGAATTTTGTGCTAGATGCTATTTTAATCATATATAATTTTTACTTCTGAAATGATAGATCATTGACTAAATATAATGTCATAGACTATTTTTTTTAAATTTGTACAGACTTAAATTTAGGAAGTAGACTCAACCTAGATACTAGGTCATGATATCTAATGGCATTGCAATCATGACAACTCTGTCACAGTAATTTACTTTTAAAAGTACAACTGGAAAACTAAAAATGGCATTGAGAGGAAATATACAATTTGTGCTGTCCTATGACATATGCATATTAAATACACATGTTTTAAAAAACAAACACCAATGTCAATAAATATGTGCAGATATTAACATCTGTTAAATCGCGCTATTTATGAAGAGATTTCAGTTTTAATGAGTCTCCTGATAAAAATTAGAAAGTCATTCATAACCTGAAAATGATACAGAAGTTAGAGATCAGAGAGCTTTTCTTCAGAGCTGACATTGCAACATCATGAGATTCCTCAAGGCCCAGCCACTGAACCCAAGTGTCTTCAGGAAGCAGTAAACACTGCCATTTGTCTCAGGACACTATCTGAATGCACTTTCAAACAATGTGTCCAAAAATCCAGAGCTTGTAAAACTCAGTTCCTGTGGAGCTGCCTGCATTTTTATGTATCACCTGCTTTTATTCCAAAGAGTTGAAATTCCTGAGAAGGCCTATTACTGAATATTTTTCTACTTCTGCAGAGCGATGGTCTAACTGGAATTGTAACTTTTTGACTGAAACTTTGTTTCATACCAAAAATAAATACAATAAAATAAAAAATGTAGCAAAAGTATGCTTCACTAAAGAATCTGAGAGAATAGAATTAGAAATGAGAAACCATGATGAAAAGTGTATCTCTCTCTCTCTCTCTCTCTCTCTCTCTCTCTCTCTCTCTCTCTCTGTGTGTGTGTGTGTGTGTGTGTGTGTGTGTGTGTGTAAAAAGGAAGGGGACAATTGATATCTGAGGGAAGAAAGATTTTTTTAAAAAAGGAAGGAGGGTTAAGAAAATGTAATAGAACTGGTAAACTGTAAAATACTTGACATACGAGTATATGGGAAATTTCAGATTCCCAACACACACACACACTCACACACACACACACAGAGAGAGAGAGAGAGAGAGAGAGAGAGAGAGAAAGAGAGAGAGACACAGTCACACAGATGCTAGGTAGTTATGGTGGGTTGCTAGGTAGTTATGGTGGGTTGCTAGGTAGTTACGGGGGGTTGCTAGGTAGTTATGGGGGTTTTCTGAAATCCAAGAGCTTGAAAAAGAGAGGAAAAAGTACTCTGAATCAAGGTGGATAGTTAAGACTAGTTCAATTATAGTCAATTAGGTCTGGCTTCAAATAAGAGACACTCCCTCGAAATATAACACTAAGAGTGATTGAGAAAGACCCTAAAAGACAGCCTTTGACATCCACATGTATGTTCATATGCATGCATAGGTACATACACATGGAAACACTCATGCTCACCCCTACACACATACTACTCACAAACACACATAAAAACTTGTGAAAGGTTGGGAGGAGAGATAGTGTGAAAAAGAAAATCTGAATACATAAATCAGGAGGCAAAATGGAAGCCATTTTTAGCACAAATACTCCATTTTTAGCTCAAATGTTTATAAAGTGCTTCTTGGTTTACTCTGGATATTGAACTTATGTATTGAAAAGCCAATCTTTTTTACAATGTTGATCCTGCCAATCCATGAGCATGGGAAATCTTTCCATCTTCTGAGATCTTCTTTAATTTCTTTCTCAAAATTCCAACTCAATTCTTCAACGAATTAGAAAGAGCAATCTGCAAATTCATCTGGAATAACAAAAAAACCCAGGATAGCAAAAACTCTTCTCAAGGATAAAAGAACCTCTGGTGGAATCACCATGCCTGACCTAAAGCATTACTACAGAGCAATTGTAATAAAAACGGCATGGAACTGGTATAGCTACAGAAAAGTAGACCAATGGGAATAGAATTGAAGACCCAGAAATGAACCCACACACCTATGGTCATTTAATCTTCTACAAGGGAGCTAAAAACATTCCAGTGGAAAAAAGACAGCATTTTCAACAATGGGTGCTAGCACAACTGGTGGTTATCATGTAGAAGAAAGCTAATTGATCCATTCCTATCTCCTTGTACTAAGATCATATCTAAGTGGATCAAGGAGTTCCACATAAAACCAGAGACACTGAAACTTATAGAGGAGAAAGTGGGGAAAAGCCTCGAAGATATTGGCACAGAGGAAAATTTCCTGAATAGAACAGCAATGGCTTGTGCTGTAAGATCAAGAAATGACAAATGGGACTTCATGAAACTGCAAAGCTTCTGTAAGGCAAAACACCGTCAATAAGACAAAAAGGCCACCAACAGATTGAGAACGGATCTTTACCTATCCTAAATCAGACAGAGGACTAGTATCCAATATATATAAAGAACTCAAGGTGGACTCCAGAAAATCAAATAACCCCATTAAAAAATGGGGCTCAGAGCTAAACAAAGAATTCTCACCTGAGGAATACTGAATGGCTGAGAAACACCTGAAAAAATGTTCAGCATCCTTAATCATCAGAGAAATGCAAATCAAAACAATGCTGAGATTCCATGTCACACCAGTCAGAATGGCTAAGATCACAAATTCAGGTGACAGCAGATGCTGGCGAGGATGTGGAGAAAGAGGGACACTCCTCCATTGTTGGTGGGATTGCAAGCTTGTACAACCACTCTGGAAATCAGTCTGGTGGTTCCTCAGAAAATTGGACATAGTACTACCGGAGGATCTCGCAATACCTCTCCTGGAGCTTATATCCAGAAGATGTTCCAACTAGTAAAAAAGAAACATGCTCCACTATGTTCATAGCAGCCTTATTTATAATAGCCAGAAGCTGGAAAGATCCCAGATGCCCCTCAACAGAGGAATGGATAAAAAAAAATGTGGTACATTTACACAATGGAGTACTACTTAGCTATTAAAAAGAATGAATTTATGAAATTCCTAGGCAAATGGTTGGACCTGGAGGGCATTATCCTGAGTGAGGTAACCCAATCACAAAAGAACTCAAATGATATGTACTCACTGATAAGTGGATATTAGCCCAGAAACTTAGAATACCCAAGATATAAGTTACAATTTGCAAAACACATTGAAACTCAAGAATAATGAAGACCAAAATGTGGACACTTTGCCCCTTCTTAGAATTGGGAACAAAACACCAATGGAAGGAGTTACAGAGACAAAGTTTGGAACTAAGACGAAAGGATGGACCATCTAGAGACTGCCATATCCAGGGATCCATCCCATAATCAGCCTCCAAACACTGACACCATTGCATATACTAGCAAGATTTTCTGAAAGGTCCCTGATATAGCTTTCTCTTGTGAGATTATACTGGGGCCTAGCAAACACATAAGTGGATGCTCACAGTCAACTATTGGATGGATCACAGGACCCCCAACGGAGGAGCTAGAGAAAATACCCAAGGAGCTTAAGGGATCTGCAACCCTATAGGTGGAACAACATTATGAACTAACCAGTACCCCGGAGCTCTTGACTCTAGCTGCATATGTATCAAAAGATGGCCTAGTCGGCCATCACTGGAAAGTGAGGCCCATTGGATTGCAAACTTTATATGCCCGAGTACAGGGGAATGCCATGGCCAAAAATCGGGAATGGGTGGGTAGGGGAGTGGGGGGGGGGGATATGGGGGACTCTTGGGATAGCATTGGAAATGTAAATGAGGAAAATACCTAATAAAATTTTTAAAAAAAGAAAAGCCAACCTTACTTAACTTAAAATATTTACCTTAGTGTAATTTTTTAAATGACATTGATTTATAATTATAAACTGAAATGATGTCCTGTTACTACATCAGAGTGCATAACTGATTAATGCACTAAGCAAACTCAACATATCATTCTTAAGAAAATAGTTAGTTTTGCTCTACTTATACTTATGGTTTGGATATTCTGCCAGATTTTGAAGTTGGTATTCATCCCCAACAGAAAACTAGACAGATTATAAAATACTTTACTCCCGTGAAATATTATTCTAATGTGAAAATCACATGAAATCATAAATAATATCAATAAGTATAAATTTTTACTTTTGATAAAAATCTTGTCAGAAGAAAGTTCATTGTCCATGAGAGCTTCTCATGAAGTAAAATCTAAAATAATAAATATTATCTTGGAAAAGAAGCAATTATATGATGCTTTAATAATGAGGAATGGAAAAGAAGAAAAAAGAAGCATAAGAAATATTCCATATAACAGAATTCAGAATTATTGAAAGTAAATGGTCTTGCCTAAGACAATAGGCGGGATTAAAGTTCATGTGGCTGCCACTGAAGAAGCAGGGCTGTAAAGAATTGAGGGACTGCTCAGTAACGCAGGCTCTTTTTTTTCAACCAAAGAATATTTGAGATCATGACTTGTAACTACAATAATGCTATAGATATATTAACAGGAATAATTTGTTCTACTCATAGATAACTATTGTTTTTTTAATGTTTTCTGTTTTTCATTTAAATATATTTGACGTTGGAACACCAATAATTGATGACACTTATATGAATAGTTGAAGTATTTTTGTTGTGTCTATTTCCTGTTCATGTTTTATTTTAGAAGTTCTATCACTGGTTTGAGGATATAGTTTCAGAACCCAAAAAATTATTGTCATTTATCAATGTTTTTTACAGAAAGAATGTTTGGTTATAATAAATGTCAGCTCTATTTATTTATGTTATATTTTCCAAAATAAACCATACACTAATGATATTTTGATCTTAAGAAAAACATGTTCTTTAAAACTAAAATTATATTTGAAATATATTTGGATTAAAAAAAATTAACCTACCTAATACACTTTATTAACTGTAATATTTGGGATTATATCTGAAGACATTTTTAAACACAAGGAAATGTAAGTACATTTGGTTTTTTTTTTTGTTACATACAGCATTTTAGATTACATACAGCTCCTCTTCAAATACTCTGATAAGTACATTTCTTCAATGACTAGAGATAAAATTTCTAATAAGATCATTGCATTAGTCAACACCCATCACTGTGTATACTGACCAAAGCAGTTTCTGTAAAAGTACTTTTTTCTACAGGTATAATTGTCATCTTGGAGTCTTACAGATGAATAAATTCACATGTTCTAGCTCTTTCTTTCTGATTACTGGCTAGCTGGTTCAACTTACCTTTTCTGCCTGTCAGAATGCCTCTCCAAGCTACTTGCATCAAACTGGTATTTATTTATTTGCTTTTTTTTATTTTTTTTTTTTATTTTTTATTCTGACTAAATTATTCTGCTTGACCTTAAACTAACTCTGGAAATTCTTTTTCTAATCTTCTGCTTCTGTCTTATTCTGTGTCTCAATTCTTTCTTCATTTGCAACTGTGTCTTAGTTAGAATTTCATTGCTGTGAAGAGACACCAGAACCAAAGCAACTCTTATGAGACAACACTTAATTGGGACTGGTTTACAGGTTCAGAGCCTCAGTTCGTTATTATCAAGATGGGGACACTGCATCTTCAAGGCTGGTATGGAACTGGAAAGCTGAGAGTTCTTCATCTTATTCCAAAGACAAACAGAAGTAAACTAACTCCTCAGACAGCTAAAAAGAGGAACTCAAAGGCCACCCTCATAGTGACACACTTCCTCCAACAAGACTACACCTACTCCAACCAGGTCACTAGTCTTAATAATGCCAATTCTGGCCCAAGCATATTCAAATACCCACAGGCTTCTTTAAACACATGTGTCCATGGGGTCATAATTAGTCATAGCATAATACAAAATACATTCAGTCCAACTTCTTCAAAGTCCACATAGTATATCACAGTCTCAACTGTTATCTTAAAATTTTTCAAGACCTACTTTTAATATGGGTTCTTAAATGCTGTGACCTCCCATTGTAGGCCACCAAAAGCAGAGGTATTGGAAAAGAAAGGTTAGTAAGATACAGGGGAAGTAGACCTGTATAGAGTTTGTTCTTTGGAGCTAATCTAATCTGGGTTCTCAGGAAATCAGCAGGTCAGTTTACAGAAGTCAGCAGTGGCAGTTTGATGCACTTGCAAATATTTCACATATATACCAGCAGTCTAGTTCAGTAGTGTCTGGATAGCAAAGATGAATCAGCAGCACTGGCATGATCTAATAGAAATAGCCAGGCCTTAGCCAAATTGGCACAAGTCAACAGGAGCAACTACAAATAGGAGAGACACCAGAAGTTCTCTGCCATGCCTCAAGGCAGTAAAGATCAGTGAATACACTTGACCAAGAAGCATTGCAAAGCTAACTATACAAGCAAGTCTCTGTCACTGTTTTCAGAGTCCTATATATGTATATATACTCCCTCCAAATATCATCTGTCCTCCACAGGTCTTAAATCACCTCATGTCTTCCCTCAGCATGTGAGTCTATCTTAGCAAAACTCCAAGTGAAACTGTATCAGCTGACATTACTCTGCCAATTGGCAAGAGTCTGCAGAAGTGGAAAGAAGCCACAAGAATGCCATCTGAAGATATTAGGTGCATTTCTCTCTATGGAGTCATCATAAATGGAACTTAGATAAGCTATGTAAGGTGAAACAATGCATGCATGTTATTAGCAAAGAAACCTTCATCACATGCCCTTTCACGTGCTTTCTTTAGCAAACGATCCTTTCACTTCTGTCTGCTTCAGGGAAGCTCCTTCACATGTTTGCCCCAGCAAAACTTCATCCAGAACAACTGTTTGAAAGAAACCGTAAGTTCCACTTCACTCACCAATGTTTAAAAGTCCAAAGTTCAAAGTCTTCTGAGATTCATCCAATTGCTTAACTGTAATCCCCTATACACTCAAAATCAAAAAGCAAATCACATACCTCCAATATCAAAGAACCTATATTACCATTCAACAATGACGTAGTGAGGAATATTGGACAACAGCAAGATGAAAAACTATCTCAGGAAACTCCAAACTCCATGTCTTATGTTAAAGGGCTCTTCAGGTCTTCAACTCTTTTCTGCCTTGTTGTCCATAACACACTTCTTTCTCTTGGGCTGGTTCCACTAGCTATTAGCAGCTCTTCTCATCAGGTATCCCATGGCTCTTTCATCTCTAACATTTTGGCCTATCCAAGGCTCCTTCAGCTTTCAATCTCTTCTTCCAATGTCTCAGATCCACAGATGATCTTCTGAGCTCCTCCAAAGAGCTTGAGTCACATCTCAGCTCTGCCATCTATAACACCCCAGGATCTGGCTGAATCCACTCCACTGCTGTTGCTGTTGCTGATGCTGGCAGTCATCCTATGGTACTGGCATCTCTAATACACTGAGCTTTCTCATTGCATAGGTTCCCTTTAAGATGCCAGGCCTCAACTTCTTTGCATGACCACTTCAGTCCAGGGCAGTCAATTGCAACTGAGGCTGTACTTTCACCAATGGCCTTCTCTGGTCACTCTGCCTTCCCAATGTCAAGCTTCTCCAGTTGCTCTCCATGACCCCTTAATACCTTCAAATCCAGTACTACCTGGATGGTTCTTACATATTACCAAGTCAAGTTTCAGCATGAGGTACAACCTTGACTAACTCTGGGACACAGCTTCTTTATGATCTCAGAAAACATTTCCCAGATTTCATCTCAGGTATGCTGTTCACTTCTTAATTACCACTAATTTGTTAGCTCCAGCTAGCCAGCATCAATTGTCCCAGTAGTATCCTTCTACTCTTTATATATATATATATATTACGTATTTATATATATATATATATTACGTATTTTCCTCAATTACATTTCCAATGCTATACCAAAAGTCCCCCACACCCTCCCCCCCCAACTCCCCTACCCACCCATTCCCATTTTTTGGCCCTGGCGTTCCCCTGTACTCGGGCATATAAAGTTTGCCTGTCCAATGGGCATCTCTTTCCAGTGATGGCCTACTAGGCCATCTTTTGATACATATGCAGCTAGAGTCAAGAGCTCCAGGGTACTGGTTAGTTCATAATGTTGCACCTACAGGGTTGCAGATCTCTTTAGCTCCTTGGATACTTTCTCTAGCTCCTCCATTGGGGGCCCTGTGATCCATCCAATAGTTGTCTGTGAGCATCCACTTCTGTGTTTGCTAGGCCCCAGCCTAGTCTCACAAGAGACAGCTATATCACAGTCCTTGCAACAAACGCTTGCTAGTGTATGCAATGGTGTCATCGTTTGGAGGCTAATTATGGGATGGATCCCTGGATATGGCAGTCTCTAGATGGTCCATCCTTTTGTCTCAGTTCCAAACTTTGTCTCTGTAACTCCTTCCATGGGTGATTGTTTCCAATTCTAAGAAGGGGCAAAGTTTCCACACTTTGGTCTTCGTTCTTCTTCAGTTTCATGTGTTTTGCAAATTGTACCTGATTTCTCACTATACTAAGTTTCTGGGCTAATATCCACTTATCAGTGAGTACATATCATTTGAGTTCTTTTGTGATTGTGTTACCTCACTCAGGATGATGCCCTTCAGGTCCAACCATTTGCCTAGGAATTTCACAAATTCACTTTTTAATAGCTGAGTAGTACTCCATTGTGTAAATGTACCACATTTTTTTTTGTATCCATTCCTCTGTTGAGGGGCATCTGGGTTCTTTCCAGCTTCTGGCTTTTATAAATAAGGCTGCTATGAACATAGTGGAGCATGTGTCCTTCTTACCAGTTGGGACATCTTCTGGATATATGCCCAGGAGAGGTGTTGTGGAATCCTCCAGTATTAATATGTCCAATTTTCTGAAGAACCTCCAGACTGATTTCCAGAGTGGTTGTACAAACTTGCAATCCCACCAATAATGGAGGAGTGTTCCTCTTTCTCCACATCCTCGCCAGCATCTGCTGTCACCTGAATTTTTGATCTTAGCCATTCTGACTGGTGTGAGGTGGAATCTCAGGGTTGTTTTGATTTGCATTTCTCTGATGATTAAGGATGCTGAACATTTTTTTCAGGTGCTTCTCAGCCATTCGGTATTCCTCGGGTGAGAATTCTTTGTTTAGCTCTGAGCCCCATCTTTTAAGGGGGTTATTTGATTTTCTGGAGTCCACCCTCTTGAGTTTTTTAATACCAAAACCATGTGGCCGAAGCAGTCCGAGATCTGCTGCTTATGAGAGCTGGAACATGGCCCCCTTGTTCTACTCCATCCTCACCAGCTTTCTAACTCCTTCATTGCCTAAGCTTGGCTGTTCTGGAATTTGCTTTGTAGACTGACTTTTGAACATAAAGAACTGCATGACTCTGTCTCCTGAATAAAGACATTGAAAGCTTGTATCACATCTGGACCTAAGCTTTTCTCTACTTGGAACTGGCTCTGTACCAAGCTGACCTTGAACTAAGGGATCTGCTTTTCTCTGTCTCCAGGGATCAAAAGTGTGACCCAGCAGGAAGAGGCCTAAGCTTTTTATGGCCACTACTCCTCAAGATCGGAATCAAAATCCTTCCAGCCTTAACACTAGGCTCACAGTGGTGCTCACCATTTCTGGATTGTAGTTTATTTCATAATAAAAGTCCAAATGAAAACATGAACCAAGTCTCTTGTTCAACTGCAAAATCATAAACAATAAGGTTCATAGGTTGGGATCTTGCTTCAAAGTTACCACACCCTTAATCTGTTTATCTCCTTGAACATAAAATTCAGCTTCATTCTACTTCCTGGTGCCTCTTTGTTCTTTGAACCATATGTATTATACCTTTTCTTTCAAAGCTTGCTCCTTTTCATCAGAAAGTTCATCATATGAGTGAACTTTAGTAACCACACAGCAGAATTTATACTAGGCTGTTTTGAGACTTCCTTTGTCAAAGAAATTCATGTAAACCTCTTCACCTTAGCCTTAGGCAGACACTTCAGTTAACCTTGAATCCCTTCAATCTGTACTCCTTTATTGCGTAACACTTATGCTAAGGTGTTTTATTTATTTATATTTTTATGAATTTCATCAATGAGTTGCAATCTATTTCTCTTTGACTGTTTGTAACATTTAGTGAACTCATCTTGTCTTTCCTTGAAGTATCATCTGACCTTTCTCCTGACTTCCTCTGCCGGAGCCCAAAATTCCATTACTGCTTTCTGTGATAGCTTTTCACACTGGTTTCCATGCCACTAAATGCAATTCTAGCCCTACCATTTTTCTTTTTTTTTTAATTTTTTATTAGATATTCTCTTCATTTACATTTAAAATTCTACCCCCTTTCCTAGTCTCCTTTCTGAAAGTCACCCATACCCCTGCCCTGCTCCCCAACCCACCCACTTCTGCTTCCTGGACCTGGCATTCCCCTGTGCTGGGACATATAATCTTTGCAAGACCAAGGGCCTCTCCTCCAACTGATGGCTGACTAGGCCATCCTCTGCTACATATGCAACTAGAGACACGAGCTCTAGTGGTCCTGGTTAGTTAATATTGTTGTTCTTCCTATAGGATTACAGACCCCTTTAGCTCCTTGAGTAATTTCTCTAGCTCCTTCATTGGGGGCCCTGTGTTCCATCCAATAAATGACTGTGAGCATCAACTTCTGTATTTGGCAGGCACTGGCATAGCCTCCCAAGAGATAGCTATATCAAGGTCCTGTCAGCAAAATCTTGCTGGTATATGCAATAGTGTCATGCTCCACTATGTTCACATCAGCCTTACTTATAACAGCTAGAAGCTGGAAATCACCCAGATGTCCCTCAACAGAGGAGTGGATACAGAAAATGTGGTACATTTACACAATGGAGTATTACTCAGCTATTAAAAACAATGAATTTATGAAATTCTTATACAAATGAAAGGATCTGGAGGATATCATAATGAGTGAGCTAATCCAATCACAGGACA
This sequence comes from Mus musculus, assembly GCF_000001635.26. Lineage (NCBI taxonomy): Eukaryota > Metazoa > Chordata > Mammalia > Rodentia > Muridae > Mus > Mus musculus. Next base: position 21,065,081 of record NC_000081.6, read on the forward strand.
CACATGATATGCACTCACTGATAAGTGGATATTAGCCCAGATACTTAGAATACCCAAGATACAATTTGAAGAACACATGAAACTCAAGAAGGAAGACCAAAGTGTGGATACTTCGCTCCTTCTTATAATGGGGAACAAAATACCTACCATTTTTCTAAAAGCAATCAGAGCTTAGTACACCATTGCTTTGATGATGCTCCTGTTTATTGATAGCCCTTAGGATTCATTTTTAACACTGCTAGTTTATAACTAGGTAATTCTATGATAATTTGTTTTTAAATATGCATACATCAAAATCTCTTTATTATAAAGTGTTGTTACCACTTATATTTTGTTATCAATTATATATTGAAGGACTACATTTCATTCTAAATAAGAATTAAAAATTAGATATAATCAGTCACTTTTAATGAATAACATATATTGAAATTAACACCAAATGTATGTGTGTGTGTATGTATGTATGTATGTATGTATGTATGTATGTAATGATTCTAGATCACAGCCTCAGCTGCGCTCTTCAGTCAAAGCAAGCATCAACTTCCCATTATGTGAACATTTAATGATGACCAGAACTTAGTGAACAGAGAGATACTGTTCCTACCACACATTTTTCATGTAGAAAGTATCTGTTAAATAAATTTTCTCATGTTTTAAGTCGGTGAGTATTTTTCTTGTATTTTCATAACCATAAGATAAATTTTCTTCATTATATTTTGTCTTATCTTGAGCAATATAGTGCATAGCCATCTCATTTTGCATTCAGTTGTTAAAATTTACACAGAGATATTTGGATTTTATAGGTAAAAATTATGAAAATTTATTCAGTCTTTTTTTTAGAAAATGGTATCTCAAGTGACCCTCCTTTTCTCTCTCTCTCTCTCTCTCTCTCTCTCTCTCTCTCTCTCTCTCTCTCTCTCTCTCTCTCTCTCTCTTCTTTGGTGGATAACCCCTTTTGTAAATGCAGTTCATTTGTCAGTACCCTAACATTAAGTCTAGCTCTAATTAGATGATACAGAAATTGAGAATTATTGTAGGTTCAATTTAACAGTCAATGTATAAAAAAAAAAGTCATGAAAATGCAATGGATGAAAAGAATACTTTCCCAGTAAGAGGAGGGGCAAAGGCAGTTTTCATAGTTCCTATTAATTTCCAAGCTTTTATGTAAGATGTCAATAATGAATGAAATATTTTTAGTTTTACATGCATACTTGTCATGCCTTGGGGAAATATTTCTCTATAATTCTATTCAAGAGTTATAATTATATTTTATGATATACCAAAAATTTAACCAACATTTTGTTTCACATTTCCTTAAGGCTCTTGGATATATAGAAATGTTATTCTCAAAAATTTGAATTAAGGTTCCACATCTGGCTTCATAAACCTCATATATGCAAAGTTCTTCTCTTCCAACTTGTCCTTTCATTACTGTCTTTCTGGAGTCCACTTTTCTCTTGCTTTATCTCCTCATTCCACATAGCTGCCTTGAATCAAGCTTTCACATGGCCATTCTACTTTGCTCTCCCTCTCTCCTGTGAGCTTATACATTCTAAGGATAACTGTGGCAAACCATGATGCGTGCTACTACTGTGACAGGTAACTCACATTGGTCTGAGGAAAAGCCCTCTGGCTCTGACGTTCAGAGCTATTCTATGAATTCAAAATAAATTGTCACTCTAGTCACTGATATATTTGTCATGCTTCCACAGTACCAGAAAAATATTGACTGGGCAATCACATTTGTATTGCACCTCATTATTTTCTCTGAATGTACATAGACACATTGCAAAGACATTTTAGATAAGTCTTTACACATATTCACAAATATAAATTGGTAACCTGTAAAAAAAAAAGTTAATTGTCATGAGAACTTATATAAAATATGAAAGCAGATGTCTATATACTATGACAGGCATCTTGAAAATATTCTAAACTCATTTGAAATACTGAAGAAAATTATTTATGCTAATGTTTTAAATTTATTTTCTGGTTAAAAAATGAGCAAAATTCCTTTATAAAATATACAGGATGTTAGTGTACAGAACCAAAGATAGAGATGATAAGTAATACTGAAAATACATTTAGATACCTTATTCTTTAATACATAAAACTAAAGTATGTTCTTAAAAATAGCTACTTTGCCTAGGCATGGTGGCCCATATCTTTAATCCCAGCATTATGGAGACAGAGGCAAGGTGAATCTCTGTTATTTCAAGGCCATCCTAGTCTACAAAGCCAGGGCTACACAGAGAAAGCCCTGTTTAGTAAAACTAAACAAAAAACAAAAAACACAAAAAAATAAAAAATAAAAAAACAAATTGAACCCAAAACAAAACAAATCTTATCCATTCCTACATATTCATATTTCCCTTTTTATTTTTATCTGTCATTCATTGAGCTTAGCCTAAACTATAGTACACATATGATCTTGTACATTCACTCCAGTGCAAACAGACCTCTCACCACAACCTCATCCAATGGTCTTCTTGCAAGGTTAAAGGACTACTATCCGGAGGACCTACACACAGTTGTTTTGGAGGAAATGGGTATCATTTTTTTTCTGACAAATTGCAGTGGCTTCAATAAATAACTTCTCATCCACACATTATCAAGGAACTCTAATTCAACTCAGTGTGTCACATTCAAAAATAAGATATGAGTAATATTAGGAGATTTTGAGAAAATGAGATTTCATCAGTAGAGTTGAAAAAGAGGGTAGAAGTGAATTGAGTGTGTGAACTACTAAACTCCATTATTTTCGTTAATGAAACTCCAACGTGTCTGTGTGTGTGTGTGTGTGTGTGTGTGTGTGCGCGCGTGCAAAGGTGATGAACACAAATTTTACATTGTGAGGTAAGTCCAGAGCTCCAAATCTAAATACATGTATCCATTATCAAGAAGTGATAGTGACTACCTCACAACTGGGAAGCTGACATGTGTTCCCATATTGTAATTTAATACATTTGCATTTGAATTAGAACACAGAAAAGAGGTAGAAGTGGATACTCACAGGGTTTATGCTGAGATTTGTTTTACAACAGGGTATGCAAGAAACAATTTGATTATTAAGTCAAAATTGTGTATTGAAAGTGTATGATTTAACTAAAAATCTCAAGTTTTAGATTTGATTTACTAGATGTGTTAATTGATATGACTATAAATGGCTGTTAATGACTTGTCTGATATAAGACACTGGAGAAAATATATTTCTCACTGAGACATATCATCCTTAATTTTCTCATAGCTTAATTCACATTTTTAGTATTCTGTGTAACAGAAACTCTAAATTATGATTACACATCACCAGAAAATTTCATTATATACATTTATAACAAAATAGAACAAAAACAAATAATGATAATAAAATCCTTATAGTTTCATCTTGAAGCAAATATGTTACATTTGACAAAATGATAAAAACACTTTTGCAAATACAAGATGAATTTTGAATCTATCATTATTTTAAATAAGGAAGAGTCTGTCACTTTTGATAAATCAAGAGAAAGAAATTAAACTTCATATTTTGTTATTTCACTTTTACCAAAACTAATTTCTGCATTTTGCCTAGAATAGATCTTCAATATAATATGACTCTTATATAGCCCCAGATAGCCTTTAGAATTTCCTTGCTCTATGAAAACACAGTACAAATTTATTCTTCATGAATGTAGAGTAAAGCATTTGCCAAATATGGAATATAACCTTTTACCATATTCATAATATTGTGCTACAAACATTTCCATAAGATTTTAGAATATAGTATAATATTTTATTATGGAAAGATATTCAGGAGAAAATATTCAGTCAAACCTAGCAAGTACTGAACCAATGGATACAGGTGTGTTACTAGACATACATTTAAAACTGTTTTGACAAAATTTTCCCTTGAGCCATTTACCTTTATGTGAACTCCACAAAACTGAACCTAGCAACTTTTGTTTACTTTTGTATGTCAGATAATTTTAATACCAGGAATATCCAATTTTCCCACATTGGATCATTTTAATCATTAATATTCTAAAACCTAAATACCATCACTTCTCAGGAACAATTTTCATGAGTACAGGATAATTTCAGGGCTATTTTAAGTAAATGACAAACAACCCATGTTGAAGGTCTAGTCATCGGCAAGTCTTGTGAAGAAACCCACAGCTACACCAATGTTATCAGTACATGTGCCATGTCATGACTAGTAGACCTTGCTTCACTGGCCTTCATCAGTCCTATGACCCTTGCATTCTTTTCATCAGCCTATTTCACGATGCTACCTGAACATTGAAGAGGAAGTTGCAGCATCTCATTTAGAGCACAGAACTCAACCATCACTCAACCTAAATACCTTGGGTTGCTAAGCATTAACTTTCTGGACTGTAGTGATAAGCTTCTGTGGCGAAAACTTATCTTTTTTATGACCAGATACATTGGGAAAACAACAGTTAAATACCCCCCCCCCTTATGACTTATGACCTAATAACTTATGTCTCTTAACTAAGACTGCAATAGAACCAAGCAGGAGGTCCTTCCTGTGAAGTATAGCTTCAAATGTGTTTATTGGAAAGATACTTGAGAATAATCAGTTTGAATTGCAGCCAGTGCCCAAAGACTGTTACATTCTTTTTTTTTTTAATTTATTTTAGTTTTTTAATTAGGTATTTTCTTCATTTGCATTTCCAATGCTACCACAAAAGTCCCCCATGCCCTCCCCCGCGACTCCGCTACCCACCAACTCCAACTTCTTGGCCCTGGCGTTCCCCTGTACTGGGGCATATAAAGTCTGCACGACCAATGGGCCTCTCTTTCCAATGATGAACGACTAGGCCATCTTCTGATACATATACAGCTAGAGACACGAGCTCCAGGGGGTACTGGTTAGTTCATATTGTTGTTCCACCTGTAGGGTTGCCGACCTCTTTAGCTCCTTGGGTACTTTCTCTAGCTCCTCCATTAGGGGCCCTGTGATCCATCCAATAGCTGACTGTGAGCATCCACTTCCGTGTTTGCTAGGCCCCGTATAGCCTCACAAGAGACAGCTATATCTGGGTCCTTTCAGCAAAATCTTGCTAGTGTATGGAATGGTGTCAGTGTTTGGAGGCTGATTATGGGACGGATCCCCGTGTATGGCAGTCTCTAGATGGTCTATTCTTTCGTCTCAGCTCCAAATTTTGTGTCTGTAACTCCTTCCATGAGTGCTTTGTTCCCAATTCTAAGAAGGGACAAAGTGTCCACACTTTGGTCTTCATTCTTCTTGAGTTTCATGTGTTTTGCAATCATTCTTATAAAAAAAAAGATAAAAAAAATAAAGTAGATCTGTACATAAATATTTTTATAAAGACATTCCCTAGCAATACCAAATAAATAAGCACTCAGTCTTTCTTTCTCTCATATTTTTATTTTGTCCACTTTCCTTATTTTCAAATTACTTCAATTGATTGTTAAACACAATATAAGGAGGTATGTGTATTGTGTGTGTGTTTGTGGGTGTATATGCTTGTGTGTATTGTCTGAAATCAGTGAAATATTTGGTCTATGCTGGCATGTCCAAACTTTTGTTGTAACACATTGTCATCACAAATTTTATGCTCAAGAATGGAACTAGTTGTAAAATAATTACAAAAATTCTTCCTCATAATTTTACAGACACTCATGTGTTTTTGTGTTGGATAACATTCAAAATTATGCTTGGCGATGTTTATTTGAATTCTCTTTCAAGTAAATTAGAATTATATCATAATACAAATAATGTTTATCCTTAACTTTTTCTTCTCTCTTATTGTTTAGTTTTGAGTTTTTAAATTCAAAATAAAGCTATTCTTTCAATTATTTGAAGAGTAACTGCACATACTCTACCATAGAGGTCAAACTGGGCAGCCCAGTTATGAGGACGGGCTATGTGAGGGGTAGGCTGAGGAGAGTGAGTTCTGATATTGGGATGTAAAGAGGATAAATAAACATATTAATGGAAAAAAGACATATATTGTTCTCTTGTTAAATACACTTTGGAAATTTTAACTAATAAATGTGCGAGGGAGAAATTGTATTGGAATTCTACATCCAGAACCCAGTCCAGAAATTAACAAAGTCAGTCAACATAGTTATTTAATATACATGTTATGCTTTAGTGGTATTGGGGAAAACAAGGCAAACAGACTCAAAAGTAATAACACAAACAAGCAGGCTGAAGAAGAGGCAAGATGGCTATATGGAATCCTCCGACTCATCTGAAACAGGCCTTCGTTAATGTACAGCATCTGTGGAAGTATGTTCTGGAGACCATGAGAAAGCATTAAAGCATAACATAACTGATCCTGCTGGAGCAAAAAAAGGTGGGAGACTGAACATATACATTTTCTTGGGTTATTCTGAACAAAAATCACTACTTACCCCTCCTTGCTACTTTCTAAGCTGTAACCTGTTCCAGTCTTTGGAACTAATCCAGTTAATAAAGGAATCAGGTCTTTAGATTCATTGACAATCCCGACTGTCAAAATTATGATCACAGACCCTCCCTCCTTAAAAAGTACATGTAGGAGGGTAGAATGTGAACACAATTTTTATTTCAACATGACAATGTCTACTTACATGATCAGAAACTCAGATTCTGAGATTTATCAGTCTTCTGTCTTGTCTGTAAAGATTTATGACTGAATAAAATTACAATGAGGACAATATTAAAGAGGTAAATATGTTGTTTTAAAAATAATTTTCAATGTACACATATCTGTATGAGGCTATTCCTTTGTAATAGAAGTAATAATGGAAGGAGAAAAACAGAAGAAAAACGAAGAGGAGAAAGAGAATGGAAAAAAATTACGTAGGTGAGCTACTTTAGAAACCCTTGCATATTATAAAGACATTATTTCATATATTTTAATATGTAAATAACTAAAGTCAATTTTATTATGGGTCAAAATAAGAATAATTTAAAATCTTCTCTTCTGAAATGATAGCAAATATATTTCTTCTAAATAATTTTAAATACCCATGATATCTGAATACAATTTTCATTAAAAATATTGTATGGGTTATTTTTAAAACAAAACTTCCATTTTCTTCCTTTTAATGCTTTTTCAGTTTTTATTTTTTATCTCTTTGCTTGTTTTTATTTTGTGTTAATTATAAACTATATGTCAAATTTATTCCTTAGAATAGTAAAAGTAATTATGTGAGGTTTCTGGCCAATTTCTTTGTCCATAATCATATAATTAGGGAATATATTACCAAGTGAACTGTAGAAAGAATTCTGTGTAATTGTTTGTGTGATTTGAGCTTTGGGGGTACAAATTATCTTCTGCTTTATCATGCTGGTATTATTTAATTTATCATTTACATACTTTATTAATATGTTCATATATAGTGACCTGAGTGTGTGAATTTTTTTCATCATAATATTTTTATTGACTTTTTGGAAAATTCACATCATACACTCCAATGCCACTCACTTCACAGTCCTTCCATGTCCACTTTCCCCACCCTTGTGACATAGCTCACCCCCCCCAAAAAAATTTAAAAAAGAACATAAGTAAAAAAGAAAACAAACAAACAAACAAACAACAAATCATGTCCAATTTGTGTTATCAATATAGTCACTGGAGCATGGCCAAACTCTCAGTAGCCTTCCCCTTAAAAAGAACAGAATCTTTTCCATCCTTCACCCCCACCAAAAGCCATCAATCACATAGAACTACATTTCAGCATTCTTATCACACATTTAAAAAGTTCTCTTTGATGGCTTCTGATTTAAGCTGTTACATTTGGTGGCAGGGAATAAGGGGTTATCATAGAAATGTCCCATGTCTTTCTGTCTCAACTGGGCATCAGGCATCAGTATAATTGACTTCCACATGGTTTCTGGTTACAGCACGGACCCCTGGCTACAGTAGGACCATGAATTCAGACAAGGTCTTCAGAGGCAGCTTGGACCATGGACATAGACAAAAGCCTAGGTTGCTGCATAGACCATGGATATCTGTAGGACGTTTGGTAGTATTATAAGCCATTGACATGATGTTACCTCAGCTGCATCAAGACCATTTACCCACACACAGCTGGCCCCTGGTGGTATTGCAGCACATAGAAATCAACATGGGTTCAGTAATTGAGGTGGATCCACCTGGCTCTGAGTGGCAACATTGGCCATAGACATCAACAGGGACCTCGAATTCACCAGGACCATGGAATCAAATATGGCACTCTGAAGCTCCACAGAACACAGAAATTAGCATGGTCTCTAGTGGTTGCACAGGCCACTCACATCAACAAGCCCTCCTGAGGCAGCAAAGCCCAGGGACTCAGTCAGCAGCACAGACAACGTACACCTACGTACATAAACCTTGGAGTTCATCATATCCTGGGGCAGGAGCATGGAACACAGATACCAATATGGCCTCTGGTGGTATTATAGACTATGGTGGTCCCTTGAGGAGGTCTAGTTCAGAAAGCAAACCATGCCTTATCTTGGGACCCAGTTGTTGCTCAGAGCCTGGGTGATGCCACTGAATGGTGGTGTCTTTGAGGGCTGAGTCTGGAACTACATAAGCTCCAGGCTGCTGCACACCACCCAGTGGAAAAGATTGAGCAATAACGTTTTCCACTGTTAGCCTCAGCCCTCTCTCAGTTTGTCATGGCCATAGAATCTCCAGTTCCAGCTCTCTTCCTAGAGGATGGCTGCTTTGCTCTGTCACCTTTCCCACCTGTCCATCAAATATTCTTTCACCCTAGTAACAACAACCTCATGAGGTAGGGTGTGTTGCATTGGGAATTATTTTTCATGTTCATTTTCTACATATGACATAAACATTAGTATAAACAGTTACTTTTCAAATTGATTGACTGGAAGAATATTGGCTATCCATATCTCACTTCTGTAAAAATTTGTTTTACTATCAAAGCTTTATTGTTTTACCTTTCTATCCTTATTTTGTGGTGTGTGTGTGTGTGTGTGTGTGTGTGTGTGTGTGTGTGTGTGTGTACATTGGTTCTGTGCGTGCAAATGTTTGTACATGTATGCTCTGCAGGTACTTGTGAAAGCCAGAGGAGGATACTGGATAGCTTCCTCTATTGCTGGTTGTCTCACTGATCCAGAACGTTGACAATTTAGCTAGACTGGTTGACCAACAAGTTCTTTTTTTTTGTTTTGTTTTAAATTAGGTATTTTACTCGTTTACATTTTCAATGCTATCCCAAAGGTCCCCCATACCCACCCCCAAGACCCAACCATCACCACTCCTAAATGCTGGAGTTTCAGGGATACAAGAGCATGCTCATCTTCTTTGTAGATACAGGGGCAAGAGCTGAAGTTCTGCTCGCCTACAAGTGCCGTTACTGAGTCATCTCTGCTGACAAGTAGACATGAATTCTAAACTTTACAAAGCAAGAATTCAAAGTGGAGAAAAGAAATGTGTCATCCTGTCCTCTTCCTTGTCTGCCATGCCCCAGCTCAACACTGCAATCAGTGATCACTGCACTTCCTGATGCAGCATGCTAGGTTAGCACTGGAATGCTCACTATGCTGGCAACTCAGTGCTACCACCAAAACCGTTATGCTTTCCTTACAGGTAAATGTGATTAACACTATTAAAGTACAGACCCTGCAAACTTTACAGTTAGAACCACTAGGCTGCTTCATTGTCTTTGAGATAATATTTTGATTTTTCCTAAGATGTTATGAGCAACGTAATCAGAGTTTAGGTTTAACCTGTGTTTTTTCTGTAGTATATCTTTGATATTATCTGAGCCTATCTTTCATCTTAATGAAAGTCATTGTTATTCAATATTCTGTCTCCAATTGTTTCAGAGCCTCAGTGTTACTTATTAATATAATGATAATTTGTTTAATGATAATACTAGCTTATGGTCATGAATTGATTTGAGAAACATTTTTATGCAAATTCTAGTTTTCAGTATTGCAGTCTTTTGCTGAAGTGTAAATATCAATGTTTCAAAAAAGTTTAAAATATATCTGAGAATCCCTTCCTCCCCTTTCTTTACAATAAATGCATCTCTAGAGATAGTAATTGGTTTGATGAAGAACTAAAAAAATTATCATTTTAAAATTAATGTACATCTTTCTTTGACTAGATAGTTATTAATATACCATACTAATTGCTAGAAATTTTAGAAGATATTAAATGATTCCCCAAATAATATTACTTAAAAGATAGCTAATGGGAAAATATTTCCCTCCCTGCTATTTGAATTTATGTTGTAGTCATTTTGAGAAGAAATGTTTTTAGCATCTTCTTTTATGCTTAAAACAGTTGGTATTAATTGGAACCTAAGGCTACTAAAGATTTGGATTATTCAAAAACTCTCCACTGTCTCAAATGAGTAAGATTGCCATTACTCTGTGATTAGATGAAAATGCAATATAGTAAAGTTCTTACTGTTGTAATTCATCAGTGTTAGAGGGGGGAGTGTAAAACTGAAGCGCCCCTCCTCGTAAATAGAGGGTGTTTACGGTTATTTTGATTTTTTTTTTGCAGATGTATCTTTACTAATTTCATAGATAAATCAGACAAGACCATACACCAACAATGAAAATGAGTCTCATTCATCTTTCCTTCTCATTGCTTCTTCTGAGTTAATCTTGTAGGAAGTGTCACTAGTTTGAATTTAGGAACTCCAGCATATAGAATACTTAAGCTTCTGTTTTATTCCATTGGGTTCTTATAATTTCTTTAGTTTTGAAAATACATGGGTTGTTTCATTAATATTATTTCTACTTTTATGAAAAATACTTGATTTATTGTATAGGATAGCTGAGGAGCCACAGGGGTGCAAACAGACCATACCTCTTGAATATTAAGCACATGTAAACTCTGAGAATTCAACTCCTCAGTTAGAACATGTGCATATTTGTAGTACTGCTTAGGAGTAAGAATGAACCTTCAACACAGCCTGGGAAAGTGAATCTGCTCTTCAGGGATAGACATACAGAATTTGGTCAATCAAGGAGTATGCAGGCTCCATACCTGAACTTAGATAAAAAGCTATAAGACGTATAGATGAAGAAAGAAGGTCTGTCATTTGGAATTATATTAGCGATGATATGGAGGTAAATTTTATTATGCCTCATCTGCATATAGAAGTAAAACCTTAAATTGTCCATTTCCACCAAGTCTAGAAGAATATAGTAGATATAAATGAAAATATAAGATATAATAAACAAACCTATATAGATGTTTCTTTACTATTAATTAGTTTTACTATTAATTAACATTTATTTTATGAGAGAGTATTTTACACAGCCCATGTAGGTCTTGAACTTCATTTGAGGGCGTCAAATGTTTTTCCATTTAAATTTTCATAGAGCAAACTGTTTCTGTCAGTTACAACTTAATATATAACTGATGAATATTTATACTCAAAGCTGCAACTCTAAATTCCATTACTTTATGGGTTAAAGTTTCTATAAGAATTTTGAGGGTAACAAAATTGTACATAAATTTTGAGACTATGTTGACATAATACCTGAAAAATTACATCTCCAACATTTAGGAGAGTTCTTCAAAGTCCAAAAATATCATGTCTCTATGCCTCTTCCAACTTACTTTTATTTTATTCAATTCTAATTCACTTAGTTCTTATTTTACTAACTGCAATTTCAAAAATTTAAGGAAAGCATTCAAAGTGTTCCTAGTTTCAGGAGCATTTTCCCTATAGCAATGTTAAATATATTTAACAAAATAATAGTAGTTGATTCACCCTTGGGATCTATGAGTTTCATACCCATGGATTCTTATTAAAATTTGCAGTACCACAAATGTTGTCCTCCTTTTGAGTGGGTGTTAAATCTATAAGGAAGCTACCACATGATATTCATGTCACTCCTATACCCATTACTGTATATATCTTGCTTCTCTAGCCATTGTTGCATAACAATGTGTGTTCAATTCTGTTATTTCTTAGTCTTACATTTTAAAATTAGACTTCTTTTGATTAGATATATAAAATTATTTAATTATTATTTAATTATTCCATGTGGCTTCTTGGCTATATTTCTCTTGCTCTTCAGAACAAAATATTCTTTTTAATGTCTGATACAGAGTTGAATTAGTCATTATAAATTCCTTTCATCTCTTTTTGTTCTCTGAAGGTTTTATTTCTTCTACAATTTTAGTAGATAGTTTTCCTTCATATAATACTGTGTTATGAAACTTGTTTTTGTCAGAATTTGGTATGTGTCTTTCAATATTCTTCTAGCTTTAAAAAATTCTATTTAGTAATCAGATTCAACTCTGATAGGTGTGCATTATAGTGACTCTTTTGTAGCTTTTATTTTTATTTTTTTAAATAAAGTTACTTTTTTTTTTTTGAGACAGGGTTTCTGGCTGACCTGGAACTCATTCTGTAGACCAGGCTGGCCTCGAACTCAGAAATCTGCCTGCCTCTGCCTCCCGAGTGCTGGGATTAAAGGCGTGGACCACCACACCCAGCTACATGAAAGGATCTTATTAAAGGCATGTGCCACCTCGCCCGGCTTAAATTTACTTTTTATTAAAGATTTATTTATTTATTATATGTAAGTACAATGTAGCTGGTTTCAGACACACCAGAAGAGGGCATCCAATCTCATTACAAATGGCTGTGAGCCACAACCTGGTTGCTGGAATTTGAGTTTAGGACCTTCAGGAGAGCAGTCAGTGCTGAGTCATCTCTCCAGCCCTCTCTTACAGCTTTTAATACTTGTTCTGTATCCTGTGGTTTTAAAGTTTTGAATATAACGTGTTTTGGGTTTCTATTTTCTTGTTCTTTCTATTTGGAATTCCGTGGGACTCTTGTACCTAGACGCTCATCTCTTTCACTAGGTCAGAGAACTTTTGTTCTGTGATATTTATTGAAAATATCCTGTGTGTCTCTGCTCTTATGTTCTGTGTCCAGAACTCAAAGGTTAGTTGCTTTCATGGTGTCCCTGAGTTCTCCCACAATGTGTTCATACTTATTTTTAAAACATGTCAATGACCTGCACTGAGTAATCCAATTCCTCTCTCTTGTCTCTCTTTGCACATTCACTTTTTCCTACATAATCTACTCTACAGAAAAGAGTTTCCTCTAATGTTTTATTTAGCTTATTGAGTTATTTTATTTCAAATATCCTTTCAGTTTGGGTTTTCTTCAGCAATTTTATCTTTCTTCATACACAGGCTTGACTTACTCACTTTATTCGTGCCTTTGCTTAGTTCTCTTATGGTCTATTACTGTCTTTGAGCTGTTTGGACATACTTTTCAATTTATTTTGTCTGGGAGTTCTTAAAATTATTTTCACTGGATGCCATTTTGATGTGACAAGTGATTAGTTGGAGAAGATGCAGTCACCACCACTTTCTCAGCTGTTGTTCTGGCTGGTGAGAGATGTGTAACTTTTATAGAGCCTGGTTCACTAACACAGTGAAACCTGGCCCCTACTTTGGGTCCACAATGTAGAACTACACAAGCACCAACAGTATTTGCCCAGGCTCAGGACCAGCTCGCAAAAGATATTTTCCAATAAAGGTATGAATATTTTCTTATTCCATGTGTACATTCATTATATATGAAATATATTATCATACTTATGTATATGCTGCTTTATGCATACACACATACATTCATTCATACATAGATATATACATATGATGCAAACTAAATCAAACAAGCTGCTTATATCATGCTCAGTAAATCACCTATTTAAAACCATAAGTTATAATTTTCTAGGATTAAATTATATGCAAATAAGGGTCTCCTGCTCCCTAGTGAGTTTACAATGGTGCAAATCTTTTTTTTATTACATATTTACTTTTTGTGTTTCAGACATGTTTATTACTACTTTTTGTGTGTTTCTTTTTTTATTAAATATTTTCTTTACTTTCATTTCAAATGTTATCCCCTCTCCTAGTTTCCTCTCCGAAAATCCCCTATCCACTCCCCACTCCCCCTGCTCCCCAACCAACCCACTTATGTTTGCTGGCCCCGGCATTCCCCTATACTGGTCTCTGCTCTGAACTTTGTCTCTGTAACTCCTTCCATGGATATTTTGTTCCCCCTTCTAAGAAGGATGGAAGTATTCTAACTTTGGTCTTTCTTTTTCTTGAGTTTCATGTGTTTTGCACATTGTATCTTGGGTATACTGAGTGTCTGGGCTAATATCCACTTATCAGTGAGTGCATATCATGTGTGCTTTTTTTTTTTATGATTGGGTTACCTTACTCAGTATAATATCCTGCAGATCCACCCATTTGCCTAAGAATTTCATAAATTCATTGTTAGAGAATATGTGGTACATTTACACAATTAAAACAATGAACAATTTATAGCTATTAAAACAATGAATTTAGGTGCAACTCTTTATTAGACATTTTAACTTGATTACAAGACATAATTTGTAGATACAATTATATGGTAAAAACAAAATTAGCTTCATGTGTTTCAAATGATATTAACCTATTGCAGTCTGAGTTCTTTGTAAAATCTTTTAATTTTTTATTTTATAATTTCTCCACATCTCAGTGTGCTTCATGAAACTATATTTTTGTGTCCCTTGGTAAAGAATTTTAAACATTGATAATTGGGAGTGATGTTCATAGATAGATGGATGATAAATATATAGATCATTCACAAGGTATTATATAATAAATTTATATAATTTTTCTATTTTCCCTGTTTTGTATTGATTATGGCGTAAACATGTGAAATATTCTGAAAGTTATTACTTAAAAGACAAGTGTACTTAAAAGTCTGTAAGTTTTTTCTCTCTTCTAAAATGTTGACAACTGCTAACTTTTTTCTTCCTTCATCATTAATTATGTCTTGATATTAAAGCCTGTATATAAGTAAGAGAAGGAAATATTTTAGAGAGAGGCAATATGATCAATGTAACTAAAGTGTCGTAATTAAACTAATAATCATGAATAATTAATGTATAATAATAAAACACCTATATAAATAATCCCTCCTTTTAAAAATGAATTCAAATGAATGACACATGCTTGATAGCAAGTGGTACATTAGAGATAATGCTTCTGTCACGGGGGTTAGGTCCCAGATTGCACTCACCACAGCTGTAATACAGATGAGTGTCAAGCAATCGTGTACAAACTACACTTTGATAAAGTACAAGTCGCGTTTCTGTGGTGTCGTGCGATTTATAGGCCTTATCTTGTTTCCCTTGTCCAACCTTATATCATTCACTATCAAAAATATAGCCCCGACACTGATAAAATGGTGCTGTTTCTCTTGTTCAAAAAAATACTGTACCTTAGGAGCCTCTCTATAAAACACGATCCTGACTCTGAAGAAATGGCATTTGGTGTTTGATCACTCACATTAATATTGTTTTATTTTTATGTCACACAGTAAAAAAGCAGTAACACTGACTTACTGATGACAGGTTTATTAGTGAACTGTTGGCCTGGGATGCTGCTGCTACTTTACTGGACGTAAGAACAAGCTAAGGAGCAAAGATTGGCTAGAAACACAGGGAGATGTACATGAGTAAGGTTTCCGTTTAGCCGTACGATCACAAATATCTTACCACTCAGACACCCACAGAGCAAGCTGCATATTTATCATAGAAAGTCCGATACAAGATTGTAATTATGAGGGTTGTGAATGAGAAACAAGGTATGTTCATCACAATCCTTCACATTATTGGTTTTGGTTAATTCAAAGAATTGTTGCACGAAAATCTTATCAGTCAATAACTCAAAATTTATTTCAGAGGTTTTAAAAACCTGTCAAAGCACTTTACAAGTCATTTTATGCACATCCATTAGTAGAATACAATGAAATTTATGGTCAAGGTTTTTGTTTGTAAAATATAAAAATTATCAATATTAATTAATGATTAAAAATGTAGATATAAGACAATCTTTTCTTTCTATACATTACTTCATAGTATTACATGCATCAAATGATACAAATTCTACAATAGTTGTGTAGTGTATAGTGAATTGTAGCAATAGTTTCTTAAAATATATTATGTATCCAGTGACCATTAAATATATATATATATATATATATATATATATATATATATATATATATATATATATATGTCAGAGCTTATAGATTGTGGTTAAAGAGCCATGATAGAATGTAAGGATTAATATGATAAAAATGTTTCTGAAATACTTTTGTATATGTTCTCCTTTCTGTAAGAAACATTCATTTTTTTTCTTTTATGATGTTAGTGGTTATCCCACATTTCATCCCCTTTATCAGAACTTAATCCCTATCTAGGTATATAAATTACATATGGTCAATGACATTACCACTTTAATTTGGGTAGAAAAAGCAAATTTTGTCTTGCTATCTATTTTATGATTTAATTTTTATGATTTTCTATGTGTTATTGAAGATATTTAATGTCACTTCATATATTTTCTGTATTTTATAAATGAATCTTACTTGTTATTAAACAATACCTTTCAACAGAAGAGTTATCTCATCAAATTTAATTTCATATATATCTTTTGGTACCAACTAAACAGTTATTTATAGCCATAATATTTTCCTTACATTCTGTTTTAAGGATGTTATATATTTCTATCATTTAATCTCATAAGGAATATTAAATATAATATTTACTATGAGCAGCTTGGTGAACATTCTTTAAATTAAAAAGAAATAATCATTAAAATAACTAATTAAACCATTTCTATGCTTAATAAATTCTTCATAATCTTAGCTTAAAATATCTCTGTAGCAGAAGCTTGAATAAATTTGAAAAATAAATAGTGTTCCATTCCAGATTTTTATTGTAATGTACAATTATAATCACTAATGCAAAATGTTCTTTACCATATTGTTTAATTTCAGAAATCCAATATTTAACATTATACATACATTAAAATAGAGGCTGAATTGAAAAGAAAAGAAGGAGTTTCATAATCTTGACAAGGTAGATTGGACTTCTGTCTATAACTTAAAAGCCTATCAACAGTTCCACAAAAATATAATCACTTTTTTTTATAGTTTGTCTGCATTGTCACTATAGATATTTGAGGTTATTTGAAGTGACAGAACACCACCATAATCTTTCATTTTCAGTAATTTTATATCTGTTGTTTTCCTGTCTTCCTCCTTTATAAGTGTAAACACATGTAATAAGAAAGCTTTCTGCCCACTTCTTGCAACAGAGTGAGAAGAGAAAGAAAAGAGTGCAACCTCCCTCCAGGAATCCCTTGCATCTCGGACTATTATGTCTTGTTTTGTGTCATAGGTGTTTGGAGACCACACAAGCCTGCCTAGTCTGAACCTATTTTCTCATGAGCACGTTACACAATGCCTAGGGTAGTGCACAAGAAAAATATAGAGAATACTTACAAATACTGCATGATAGCAAGAAGAGAGGGAGAAAATAAAGCCTCGTTTACAGGATTCTCAGAGACTTGGTTTTTGTTTTTCAACTTTAAAATGGACAGGATTTTACAAATGATAATAGTTGTGTGTATGCATGTGTGTGTGTGTCTGTGTGTGTGTGTGTGTGTGTGTGTGTGTGCGCATGTGCACTTGTACACACATGCGTGTATATTAGCGTTGTCAGCAAATTAATAATCAGCAAAATGAATTGAGGTCTTTATGTTTAAAAACACTCATACGATTTTCAAACGCAGAATTTCTTTTCAATATCTAGTTAACTATCTCAAGTCAATTTTAAATCAAAAGATCTCAAACCTAGTACCGCACTCATTTAAGAGATGAGCTGAAATGTAATTATTTAAAAGGCCAGAATAAAATGGTCTAAAATTGTATGATACAAAATGTGTTTGAAAAGCTGATGGATCCTTTCGGGTAACAATCTCACATTGGGAAGGGATATAAGCATGAATATACTAAGGTGCGCAAGCGTCTATGCTTTTGTGCTTCTAAGCACCATGGTGCGTGTGACTTCTCTGAATAACTGAATAATGAATACTCATTCTAAGATGTTTTTCCTTTCTATGACTTGAATTCAAGGAGTCTTTCAATTTCTTTGTTTGCCCTTTTGCTAGTACAGAAAAAAAATTAACATGACTCATTTGATGATGTGTTTTATGCCCGAGGTGATACAGCAAAGCTGGTAAAAGGACTGGGCAGAGGTATGCCTCTGCACTTTAGGGAATGCGAAGAGAGAAAAGAGGGTGGGGTGCCATGATACATTAATTAGGAGAACAAAGAAGAATATCCACAAGAAAAGAAAGCCAATAGATTGTTCACAATAAACTCTAAGGGAAATAAAATGACCCGCGGAAATTCTATAGGCATGGAATCATCAGGAGTGAGAATGTTTCCAATGCGCAAGAGCTTTAATTTATAAATTTATTGAAATAAGCATAAAAGTTCCATTCAGTTTAGAAGTTGCATTCCTTTTAAAAAGAAAACAAAAAATTTATAAATTCCACAGAGTTGTGAAAATAGTTCTATTTATATATATTTCATTGAGTAGCAAGTTACATTTGATTTTTTTCTTTAATTATGCCCTGTTCATTATGGAGTGTATAGTTTTAATTAGAAGAAAGAATAGCTTTTCCCCCCAAGAATATAATAAATTTGGCATTTAGTGCTGGTGAACAGAAATCATCTTTCATATCTAATGAAAGGATTTATGCATTTCTAGGGCACACACAGGCTAATTAGAATCATGCTTATGTTTTCATTAATGGGTGCAGAATAAAATTCCTCAAAGTCATGATAAAAATATACATAATGAGGAGCAGAAGTCAGTAAAGTAAATGATTCATAGTTTTCTAAAAAGGAGAAGTTGGTTTTCATTCATTCAAAGTTTTGGAAACAAAGTGTAAACTATTCACACATAAGAAGGTAATCTTATCCACTCTTAATTGTTAAAATTTTAGAAACCTTCATATTTTCCTTTAATAATATTAAATATGCAACTCTATATTCAGACTACAGTTCAAAGTTTGATTTAGGCAATGTGGACACAACATAAAGGTGTTAGTGGTCAGTGCTTCTTTTTGATATTTTTATATGTATATCTACCTCATGCATAGATCCATTTATTAAAACTGCATTAACTAATGTAGATAGTAACAGGTACTATCATTGAGAAAGTCCTGCTTGTTCTGTTAAAACAGAAAACTTTAATCATCAACATCAGAAGGTTACACTTTAAAATATGTTTTAACTTAGATTATTTTTAGTCAAATCATTCTAAGCTGCAGAGAGAGATTTAGATAAATTTATACTGATTTGATAGTGTTATTATTATTTTATTACAGCTTTATAAGCATCTCAAAAACAGATGCCAGTCTGTCTGAATATTACAAATTTTATAACTGGGGTTTGAAAGATAAGATCATTCATCTGAAGTTTTCAGCAATTAAATAAATAATAGAGCAAAGATTGAGACTGTTCTAGCAACAGCTAAACATACATTTCTTACAAAGACTGAAATATTTGGAATTACAAATAATCTGGCTTTCCATCCTTTTGTCATATACTCTGCAATATTCTTTCTAATTATGAAAAAGTTTAAAGGAGTAGCATACGACTTCAGGCACCTTAACGTGCTGTCAACTGGGAACAGGGTCTTCATGCTAGATGTTGCTTAATGGGACCATTATGTCCACTTCAATGTTAAGTCTGGACATGAAAGAAACAGGTAATTAGATGACTAGGAGTTCAACCTTTCCACAGTTTTTGTTTCTGTATCTTTGAAGTTTTCCAGTGCTTTGAACACTTTAAAGAGTGTGTGTTTTACAAATATTTATATAAAAGCTATGTTGCATTGAAACATCCCATTTCTCATGAAATCTTTTCAAAGAAGCTGAATTGAAGCTTTCTTGGAAGATAACTGCTGTCCAAAGTTTTACTGTGAAGATGGAAAGTTAGTCAGCTTTTTAAAACACCAAGGAAGGCCCTCAGGGACAAACAAAATTATTCTTCAGCAAATCCAAGCGTTGAAAATACAACCATTGTTAGCATATTATATTTCAAAATGTTGCTTATTTGGTAAATGTTCACCTAGCCTATTTCCATTTGAGTCTTTAGCCTTCCTATGACTTAGCTGTCCAGATGATGTTTTTCTCACATCTGCTTAACCCATGGGCTTTGCGTTCTCTATTACAGCAAGATTTCAAGTGTATATTGAGCTGAATACAAATCATAAAAGGTCTAAATTTCTGGAAAACTCTTCTTATTCTTTTTTTTTCTTGTTTTCTTTTATTGGATATTTTCTTTATTTACATTTCAAATGTCTTCTCCTCTTCAAGTCTCCCCTGCAGGACCCCCTATCCCCTCCCCCTCACCCTCACCCTGCCTCTATGAGGGTGCTCCCCTACCCTCTCACCCACTCACATCTTACTGCCCTGGCATTCCCCTACACTGGGGCATCAAACACCATCAGGCCCAAGGGACTCTCCTCCCACTGATGTCCAACAAGGCCATCTTCTGCCACATATGCTGTCAGAGCCATGGGTCCCTCCATGTGTACTCTTTGGTTGGTGGTTTAGTCCCATGGACATCCAGGTGGTGTGGGCCTGCAAACCCCCTCAGCTCCTTCAGTCCCTTCTCCAACTCCTCCACCAGCAACTCTGCACTCAGTCCCATGGTTGACTGTGAGCATCCTCCTCTGTATTTGTCAAGCGCTGACAGAGCCTCTCAGGAGACAACCATATCAGGCTCCTGTCAGTAGGCACTTCCCTGCATCCACAATAGTGACCAGGTTTGGTGACTGTATATGGAATGTATCCTGAGGAAGGGCAGTCTCTGGATGGCCTTTCCTTCAGTCTCTGCTCCACACTTTGTCTCCATATTTCCTCCTGTGAGCGTTTTGTTCCACTTTCTAAGAAGCACTGAAGCATCCCCACTGTGGCCTTCCTCCTTCTTGGGTTTCATATGTTCTATGAATTGAATCTTGAGTATTTCGAACTTTTGGGTTAATATCCACTTCTCAGTGAGTGTCAAAGTGTGTCATTTTGTGACTGAGTTATATCACTCATGATGATACTTTCAAGTTCCATTTGCCTGCGAATTTCATGAAGTAATTGCTTTTAATAGCTGTGTAGTATTCCATTGTGTAAATGTACCAAATTTTCTGCATCCATTCCTCTGCTAAGGGAAATCTGGGTGGCTTCCAGCTCCTGGCTATTATAAATAAAGCTGCTATAAACGCAGCGGAGAATGTGTCCTTATTACATTTTGGAGCATCTTCTGGGTATATGCCCAGGAGTGGTATTAGTGAATTCTGAGGTAGTACTATGTCCAGTTATCTAAGGAAATGCCAGACTGATTATTGTTGCTGAACTATTCAATCTCAATCTGGGGGGGGGGGGGGTTTCCATCCTGCCTTTGACCACTCAGTATCCAGATAAAAGATACACACACACTCTTTATGTTTATAATAAACCTTAAACAGCACTAAAGCTGTGAAGATGACTACCCTCTATGATATTAGAATATATTTTGCAGAAAATAACCCCACGATGCAATTTGCCATGTTTTGTCTGGGGAGCTCTTAACTCCAATTAGGCAGTCCACATAGCCATTATTTTAAGATTCTTACACCAATGGCTTCCTCTCCTCTCTCCATCTTCTTCCTTCCTCAGGTTTGCTCTGACCCCAAGCCTAGGAATCCAAGACCCTGCCTATTTCTCTTCTGCCCAACTATTGGCTGTATGCCTGTTTAATCACTAATCGGGGACAATTTGGGGGACAAGGTTACATCATGTGGGCATGTTACTGGATTCTTGCAGACTCACTCTTCCTGGAGCAGGAAGAGTGCTCTTCTCGAGAACCAGTACTTATCATTACAGTACATTTCAAAAAAAAAAATTCATGCACCAACTTATTTCTTTCCTCAATAATTGAGGATAAAGCAACCGAGTATTATTTCACTATTACCTTAATTTTCTTGGTTTGGACTAAAATAGAATATTATTTTCATTTCAGTTATTGCTTTATAACAGCCTTATTACCCTCATCAACCTAGGAGAGGAAAGAGTTTACTTGGCTTGGAATTCCATGTTACACTCTTTCATTTTGAAGAAGTCAAAGCAGGAGTTCAAGTGCCTAATTGTATCACCCTGACAGCCAAGAACAAAAAAGAAAATAAACTTACTCTCAATTGCATTGACAGTCACAAACAATGAAAAATATATCTGCACATGCTGCTTATACTCAGAAAACTTTCTTCACTCACATGCAGTTTAAAGTTTAGCCCATAAAGTTGTGTCTTCCACAATGGTCTGTGTCTGTCTACATTGAAATCAATCAAGAGGAAAGTCTACAAAGATGATCACAGGACAGGTTTAGACAATTCTTCAATTTAAAATCATTTCATAGTTAATTGTAGGTTGTATAAAGTTGATATTTAGAACTAATCATCATACTTAGATAAGTTAAACAGCATAAAATAAAAACTAAAAGAGGATTAAGTAAATGTCTCTTTTATTTCCTCTGATGAGGTGATGAGACTTAGAGCTGTACCCATGCTGCATGAATGAATATAGGGCTTGGGCTGAGCCCAGTGAGTTCCTTTCTCTGTACTAACTATTGCTGTGCCTAGTTCTGGAAGCTTTTAGCCTCCATAAAATCTAATGGCTGATTCAATCTGGGTTTTCTCCGATTCTTCCTCGATAGCTGTGTTTGGCCTCATATTAATGTTGGTAATATGTTCTAATCTTCTGGCCCCTTATCAGTCTCTGCTTGATTCTGTCTTCACCTGTATGTAGCTTGTTCTCTCTGTAGTCTGTCTCTATAAAACTATCCTGGTAATACTGCCATTCATGGTTCATCTTCTCTTTTTCTCTAAAGTAACCTCTCTTTCCTATGCTGCTCTCATGAGTGTTGGACATATCCTATCTCAGACACATTCTGTCAAATCTTTCTCTGAATCTTTGCCCCTCAATTAGACATCACTTTCAAATATGGCTGCTTTTTACGGAGAGGTCAAGCCTACTCCATCTTGGGACCAGCCTCCATCCTAAAAAACAAACAAAGAAACCAAACCAAACCAAACCAAACAAATAAAATAAAATAAAATACAAGCAATAAAAAACAAAAAAGAAAAGGAGATCTTGACCTGCAGCTGAAACCAAATTGCACCCAAGTACCAGGAAGGACCGCAAGGCTTTTCCTTGGCCAGAGTTACTTCCAAGCTAATTCCTATCAACAGTTAATCAAAGGTTAATATGGTTGTTTCAAACATACTTCCATACCATTTGATTGTATACAGACTTGCTTCAGAGCACCCACCCATCAGCTTACAGTAGTCACTCAGTGAGATGCTTGCCAGGATGGACATCCCCTTACTTACTTTCATTTTCTATAAAACCTTGTCCTGATGAGAGTTCTGGACTACTTCACAAAACTGTTCTTTGGGTTGGCAATGTGTAATCCCAAACTGTAGTTTGCAATAAAGAGGTCCTAATGTGTTTTCATTGGATCAGGCTCTTGGTTGGTCTTTATGACTCATGAACAAGGTACAACACTTCTACAAACTAACCTTAATGTATTGGTATAGACTAAAGGTGTGTACTAAGGGCATGTCTCTATTCTAGGCAGATCATAGTATAATCCAGGTGCATGTATTGTGGTTGAATCATATAGACCTAGAAGGTCTTTGGATATGATCCCTTGCCAGAGCAGCCATGCTCCTAGATGCAAATTTCTTGGAAGAATGAAAATATTCATGACATTGTTGAAACATTGTGTGAATATTATCTTAAAATCTGGAAGTATGCAGGATTTTTTGAGTTTCAATATGTGTTATATTGAGACAACATCTATAAAAAGATAGTAGAATACATGCAAAGAAAGTAAAGATCAGGGACCACGGTCCCCTTTGCACTCTCTTCAGTCATACGGTTAGCATACATTTATTTACTATATATTTTGTCTTGCAATGTAGAATAAAAAAATTACATAGTATGTGCCCTGTGTATTGCAAGGAGCTATATGACATGCAGTGGGTATTTTAGGTTCTATCACAAATTACTGTATGTATATTTCAGTATACTCCCTCTTTATTCAAATAGAAATGGCAAGGCAAGCTTGACATGTTTCTTGGGTTATGCATCTCAAGGATAAGCCCCAACTTGTGGTCAGGCCTTTTATTAGGAGGCTGTAGAGAAATTGTCATTGTTCTCTCCTTACCATCAGCTGGGTCTCTCTTAATTGTCTAGACTGCTATGCGCCTTTCCTTAGTGCCCGCTGCAGTGGTAAAGGAGCTCCAGGACTCCTTTGCTCTTCCTCCTTTCTTTTCTTTTTTATTCTTCTGTGTCCAACTTGAAAAACCCTGCTATGTTTAAAATACTGCATTACATTAGATTAATCCTACCAAAAAATTACTCCCGACTCGTGATAAGCTACAAAGCATGGGGGACTCGGAGAATGAAAGGACACAAGAAAGAAAGATCGCCTTACACAGCGTGTTCTTCTCACCAGGGTTTGAGTCCTCACTTTTAAACACAGACACACATGGTTCTTAAAGAAAGATGAAAGTAAGAGTGACGAAGACTGTGGTAAAGCATGTCCAATGGCATCATGACCCTTCCCCCCATAGTGAGGATAATTAGTATTCTAGGCTCAGTATTTTCATTCCTTATTCTGTTTCATGTCTTACACTGGATCCCTAGGTATTTAGCTTTCTCTTCTGCTATTGTTGTCGGCATTCCATTGTGTATTTGATGTTACCATGATGAATGATTTACTTTCCCTTTGGGAATCTTGCAGAGAATGTTTAAATGTTTAATAAAATGAACATCCAGATGCTCATATGGGTCTATCTCAGGGAAAAAGACATTGTGGTATTATAGATACACACACACACACACACACACACACACACACACACACACACCATACATACATCATACATATTTACATACATACATACATACATATATACATACATACATGTAATGAGGCTCATTGATTGAAATATCAGGTCTGTCTTACATAATTCAACATTTGCAGGCAAGGCTTCCAGGAGAAGAAGGCAAGTAGCAGGTTTGCTGAAACAGAATTTTCTTTTCCTTAGGGAAAGCTTCTGCGACATATGAGAGTCTTTCAGCTGATTCATTCAATCCCATGCAAAATTTCCTGGATAATCTACTTAAAGACTACTAATTACAGGCTTTAATCTTATCTATAAAATACTTCAACAGCAACATCTAAATTAATGTTTGATTACCTTGCTGGGGACAACATCAAGCCAACTTCATTTATGACCATTATTATGCTTCCCTTTTCTTTCATAGAAACTGGTGGCAAGAACGAGTTCTTTATTTATGAAACTATGTCACTCTCTATCAAACACACAGTGTTTCACTTTATCTTTGGACTTCCACAAATGGGTATGCCTCTTAAATTTTCGTGAAATGATATGCACAAATACTTTTGAGCATTTAGGAAAAGCCCAGCATCATGGATTTTTAGGAAATATTTCTCAATAGCCTGTTTTTTTTTGATGAGAGACTTAAGTAGGCATCAATGATAAAAATCATCAACATTATATGCATATAATTTAAGACTGTCAGTTTACACCATGTAAATTCAGATTGTATTTGAAACAGCAGATCAAGAAAATACATAGTGTCACTATCAAGCATATTCCTCTCATAACTGCTGATATTCTAAAGAATTATTTCAAATATACTATAATGTAGAAAGGAAATTCTTATTAATTGGGAACCTCCCTGTCTGTGACTTGCCTGTGAGATTTTTGTTTTGTTTTGTTTTGTTTGTTTTCTTTTTATAAAACTGAGAAATTATTGTGTGTTATTGCTATCCATACATCCTACTTTAACATGAAAAATGACACTATTTTTCCCCTAGGTAATTCCAAGAGTGCAAGTAAGAGAAAAAATGAAAGGTTTATCAATTTATATACGAAAATGCTCAATCTATAAACTCTTCTCTTTAAAATAAGAGAGTATTATATTTCCTAGGAACTAAATAGGGAATATTAAAGAGCTCATGGCAGAGCTGTTGCCTCTTTCTGAGATTTTTAAATGTCACTTCAAAATATTAGGTAATTACTATCATTGTCTTAAATTCCTCATTTATCCATGGAGATATGGAACTGAAAACTGGGAACATGAAATGACTGGTTACACATTCACTTATCCTGGAATAACAACAAAAGTTTCTTTGCTGAAGTAAAATATAAGAGTGTTAAAGAGGTGTGGTTTGTTCACTTATGGTCTTTGGGTTTGTTTCTATATTCATCCTTTTAATAATGTTTTGGATTAAACTTATAATTCTCTAGAAACATCACAGACAGTGTAAATAATTGCCATATTGAGGAAGAGATAGCACATACTGAATAACTTTGGTGTATTCTAAAAATTCTGTAACTAATTTACTGCCATTATTTTGGTTAACAACAACATCAAAATATCAGTGCTATGAAGTTAGCTCAGTATATAAAATGTTTATCTTGAAGTCACAATGAACTTATTCAGACTATTACCCAGTAGCCATGAAAAAGTAGTGGGCATTAAGTCAAAAGTTTGCAACCATAGCACTAGGAAGGAGAACACTGGAAAGGCAGTATAGTCTAATTGGTGAGCTCCTAGCCAAAAGGAGATTTTGTATAAATGATGAAGACCAACGTTGTCCTCCACCCTGAAATACTCCTCTTGCACATGCAAGAACACTCAGGCACATGTATAAAAAGCATGCAAATGCATATAATAGTTTAGCAATGGAGAAAAATATAAAACTGTACAATAATTATACTTTGTCACTTGTTAGAATAGGGAACAAAATACCCATGTAAGGAGTTACAGAGACAAAGTTTAGAGCTGAGATTGAAGGAAGGACCATGCAGAGACTGCCTCACCTGGGGATCCATACCATAATCAGCCACCAAACAAAAACACTATTGCATATGCAAATATGAAAGATTTTGCTGACATGACCCTGATATAGCTGTCTCTTGTGAGGCTATGCCAGTGGATGCTCACAGTCATTTATTGGATGGAACACAGGGCCCCCAATGGAGGAGCTAGAGAAAGTACCCAAGGAGCTGAAGGAGTCTGTAACCCTATAGGAGGAACAACAATATGAACTAACCAGTACCCCCTGAGCTCATGTCTCTCGCTGTATATGTAGCAGAAGATGGCCTAATTGGCCATCATTGAGAAGAAACTCCTTTGGTCTTGCAAAGATTATATGCACCAGTACAGGGTGTGAGGAGCAGGTGTGGCGGCAGTCCCAAAGGCACCAGGGACTGCAGCTAAGTTGTATGACTGGCACCTGACTTCCTCATATAAGCCACAAACATCTTGAGAGCTGCGCAGGTGTACCAGGATACTGGTGAATCCATTTTGATGGAGATATGCCCCTGCTGCCCTGATTAGCTGAAGCTGCATGCCTGGTGAAGTGGCGTGGCCTGCTGTGCGTGGATGGGAACTGGGAGTATATAAGAGTAACAGGCCCGGGTTAGAAGGAGGATTATTATTCGAGAGAGGAGTATTATTATTGGGAGATATAAACAAGGGAGATATAAGCAAGGGGATATAAACAAGGGGGATATAAACAAGGGGGATATAAACAAGGGGGATATAAACAAGGGGGATATAGATATAGAGAAAGAAGAAACAGGACTGAATAAACGTGTGCAGAAGGATCCTGTTGCAGCGTCGTTCTTCCTGGCCAGTTGGGTGCGCGCAAGAACAGGGAAATGCCAGGGCCAGGAAGCAGGATTGGGTGGTTTGGGGAGCAGGGCAGGTGGAGGGTATAGGGTACATTTGGGATAGAATTTGAATTGTAAATGAAGAAACTATCTAATAAAAAGGTAATGTTTCTTACTTTGCACTTAACATGCTTTTTGAAAATTAAAACATTTTTGATTGTAGAATACACATTTCATATGTTCAAGTTTTAATGAATTATGTCATTCTATAATGTATAATTATAAGTCAAGACTCATCAAAATTTCTCCTCAAAATACCATCATTTATTTGAGGATAAGAGTACATGGTACACATCGTGACTGGCACAGACCTGGCTTGACAAACTAGCTCATGACTTTCTGCATATTTTTGTATGACTCACATAAAAGGGTGCTACATTTTAAATGGGTGAAAGTTAAGTGATTATATAAACATATGAACAGCATTCTGAACTGTATCTTTTATCTTAATTAAAATATATACTAGCTTCAAGGAAAAAAAAAAGTACTACCCATCCATAAGTCTAATGTAGAATAGAAAATTGCTTATTAGAAGCATGAACTAGCTTACTACTTCGACTTTTATTATTGAAAAGTCCCCTATACCCCTATACCCTCCCTGTCCTGCTCCCCTACCCACCCACTCCCACTTCTTGGCCCTGGTGTTCCCCTGTACTGAGGCATATAAAGTTTGCAAGACCAAGGGTCCTCTCTTCCCAATGATGGCCGACTAGGCCATCTTCTGCTACAAAAGCAGCTACAGGCACGAGGTCTGGGTGGTACTGGTTAGTTCATATTGTTGTTCCATCTATAGGGTTGCAGACCCCTTAAGCTCCTTGGGTACTTTCTCTAGCTCCTCCATTGGGGGCCCTGTGATCCATCCAATAGCTGACTGTGAGCAACCACTTCTGTGTTTGCCAGGCACTGGCATAGCCTCACATGAGACAGCTATATGAGGGTCCTTTCAGCAAAATCTTGCTGGCATATGCAATAGTGTCTGCATTTGATGGCTGATTATGGGATGGATCCCCGGGTGGGCCAGTCTCTGGATGGTCCATCCTTTCATCTCAGCTCCAAACTTTGTAACTCCTTCCATGGGTGTCTTGTTCCTAATTCTATGAAGGGGCAAAGTGTCCACACTTTGGTATTCTTTCTTGAGTTTCATGTTCTTTGCAAATTGTATCTTGGGTATTCTAAGTTTCTGGGCTAATATTTACTTATCAGTGAATACATACCATGTGAGTTCTTTTGTAATTTTGTTACCTCACTCAGGATGATACCCTCCAGATCCATCCATTTGCCTAGGAATTTCATAAATTCATTGTTTTTAATAGCTGAGTAGTACTTCATTGTGTAAATGTACCACATTTTCTGTATCCTTTCCTCTGTTGAAGGACATCTGGGTTATTTCCAGCTTCTGGCTATTATAAATAAGGCTGCTATGAACATAGTGGGGCATGTGCTCTTATTACCAGTTGGAATATATGCCCAGGAGAGGTATTGCTGGATCTTCCAGTAGTACTATGTCCAATTTTCTGAGGAACTGACAGACTGATTTCCAGAGTGGTTATAGGAGCTTGAAATCCCACCAACAATGGAGGAGTGTTCCTCTTTTTCCACATCCTCACCAGCATCTGCTGTCATATGAATTTTTTATCTTAGCCATTCTGACTAGTGTGAGGTGGAATCTCAGGGTTGTTTTGATTTGCATTTCCCTCATGATTAAGGATGTTGACCATTTGTTCAAGTGCTTCTCTGCCCTTCGATAACCCTCAGTTGAGAATTCTTTGTTTAGCTCTATGCCCCATATTTTAAAGGGGTTGTTTTTCTGGAGTCCACCTTCTTGAGTTCTTTATATATATTGGATATTAGTCTGCTATCTGATTTAGGATTGGTAAAGATCCTTTCCCAGTCTTTTGGTGGTCCTTTTATTGATAGTATCTTTTGCCTTACAGAAGCTTTGCAATTATATGAGGTCCCATTTATCGATTCTTGATCTTAAAGCACAAGCCATTGCTGTTCTATTCAGGAATGTTTCTCCTGTGCCCATATCTTCGAGGCTTTCCCCCACTTTCTCCTCTACAAGTTTCAGTGTCTCTGGTTTTATGTGGAGCTCCTTGATCCACTTAGACTTGACCTTAGTACAAGGAGATAAGAGTAGATCAATTCAAATTCTTCTACATGATAACCTCCAGTTGTGCCAGCACCATTTTTTGAAAATGTTGTCTTTTTTCCACTGGATGTTTTTAGCTCCCTTGTCAAAGTTCAAGTAACCATAGGTGTGTGGGTTCATTTCTGAGTCTTCAATTCTATTCCATTGATCTACCTGTCTGTCACTGTACCAGTACCATGCAGTTTTTTTTTTTTTATCACAATTGCTCTGTAGTACAGCTTGAGATCAGGCATAGTGATTCCTCCAGAGGTTCTTTTATTGTTGAGAATAGTTTTGCTATCCTAGGTTTTTTGTTATTCCAGATGAATTTGCAAATTGCCCTTTCTAACTCAGGGAACTAAAATCATTTTTAAAAATTAATTAAATTAATTTACTTTGCATCCCACTCACTACCCCCTCCTGGTTAGCCCCTCCCACAGTCCTTCCCCCATACCTCCTCCCCCTCTACTTTGAGCAGGTACCCCCTCTTCAAGGGTAGCCCCTCAACCCTGGTACTTCAAGTCTAGACAACCCTGGTACGTCAAGTCTGTGAGGCTAGACAATTCCTCTACCATTGAGGCCATACAGAGTAACACCAGGTAGAAGACAGGCAACAGCTTTGGCATAGCCCCTGCTCCAGTTGTTAAGGATTCCTACAAAGACCAAGCTGCATATCTGCTACATATGTGCAGAGCAACCTAAGTCCATACTCTGTATGTTGGTTGGTTGGTAACACAAAATTTGAGATTCCCCCAGG
Organism: Mus musculus; assembly: GCF_000001635.26. Taxonomy (NCBI): domain Eukaryota; kingdom Metazoa; phylum Chordata; class Mammalia; order Rodentia; family Muridae; genus Mus; species Mus musculus. The sequence goes on from NC_000081.6 coordinate 21,095,591, forward strand.
GTCCAGGCTTGTTGACTCTGTTAGTCTTCCTCTGGAGTTCCTATCCTCTTTTTGGCCTGTAGTTCTTCCTTCTATTTTTCCATAAGAATTTCCAAACTCTATTCACTGTTTGGCTGTGGATAAGTGTATCTGTCTGTGTCTTCTACTGGGTTAAGTCTCTCAGAATAACAGGCTCCTGAATGCAAGCATAAAAGAACATCATTAATAGTGTCAGGGATTGGCACTTGTCCGTGGGATAAGTCATTTGGGCCAGTTATTGGTTGGCCATTCCCTCAGTCTCTGCTTCATTCCCTGTGGAGGGACTTTCTTAATTGTGTTCCCTCTGTTCAGATGACTTTATCTCATTTCAAGTTGACATAAAACTATCCAGCCCAAAGCTTTGTTCACTACACTACATTTTTGATTATTGTTGGAGAAAGAACATCAAGTTTTGTAGAGAGGTGAAGAGGATATGGAAAGACTTGGAGGAGGGGATCAAATATGATCAAAACCTATTTAAATTTTTTAAAAATGTCTTAAATGATAACAAAAATAACACAAAAAGAAACAAGAAAATCACAAATGTTAAAAAAAAAAGGATGTGATCACTTTCCTGTTTACCAACACTTCCAATCTTATACCCACCCCAAATGAATTGTATTAAAATCCAAATCAAAATGAAAAGAGTGGAGTAGTTGAAAGAGAGATTGGTCAGAGTGGGGTGCAGCTGATGTGGAGGAGCATTTTTGGATCTGTGTGTGCCCTCATCTTTATGCCGTGGTTTTCCAGAAGTATATAGGAATTCTTATGTACAGGGTTCTGCTGATATTTCCATTTCAATATCTAGCATGTAATCTTTGATTGCACAAATGGTAGTGAAGTACTTGAAGCCAAGCCAGGGTTCTAAGACATCTATTTTTCTCCTAAAGTTGTTTTAACAGCTGGAAGGGATGGAAGATGCTGTTGACCACATTTTGTATTTGTGTTTGTAACTAATTTTAAAAGTATACTCATGTCAAGTCACATTTCCTTAAGCCAAATTAAGCCTTAAATGCCAGAATTCAGGAGTGAGGTCACTGACCTTAGTTGTCTTCTGCCTTCGGTTTGCATATAGAAATCTTGGATATGGTTTTATATTAGCTGAGGGATATCTCCTATTCAGAATGCAACCTCACAAATTTGACAAAAGTCATAAAGAACAATGGTTTTTAGTTATCTCTGTACCTCACTGCTGGGTTTGTACTTTAGACCCAAACCTTTTAAATCTAAGGTGGATGTATCTAGTACAACACTATGATTGGAGCACAAGAAAGAATGGTTCAACAAATCTGCTTATTTCAATGTTTTTGTCCTAATTTTATGTTTATATTCATAATATAAAAGAAAAGTTTGCTTTAACAGTCAGTAAATAAATTTTATATTTACTTAGGACAGAATTTTCAACAATAGTGGAAATGCCTCTAAACATTCGTCTCTCAACCTGTGCTGTTTTTATGAATACTGACTTTAAAAGTACTGATAAAAAGAAAAAAAAAAATTCATCCTGAAAATATTGTCGATGTGCTACATCCTAGAGTACAAAGTATTCAAAGTTAATTATTTATATAAAATAAATAAGTGCATCCATCTCATTAATATGAAAATGTGACTTCTTAAGAAATGTTGAAATTGTGGATATACATATGTAGGTCAAATAAAATTTTAAAATGTATCTCTTTATGATTTCTTATTATTAAATGTTGGATTTGTTGACATATTTCACTTCCTTATCTACCCAGGGTCCTGTAAAAATTTCAAGGAATGGAAGGAATAATAAGCAGAAAATACTTAAAAAAAATCCATCTCTGTAATATGAGGGGATCATGCTCCTGTACCACCATGTAAGTGGGGCACCCCAATCTCGTTCACCCTGGGACTGATTTGTGTTTTCCTTTATTGTCTAGAATTCATACCCTACTGTAGACTTCCTGAAGTTTAAGGATTTATCCTTAAAATGTCTGAATTTGGACAAGCTTTCTTACCTTGACTAGCCTGTCAGTCTAGTTCTTTGTCTGTGAACAGATATGGAGGACTGATGACCTGCAGAATAATCTCCCTAGAGATCCCAAACAAAGATGCCACATAAACAACAGTCAGACCTCAAGCCAGAAAGGCTCAATTCTTCTCCTGTTGTTAACATTAAAACCAATCAAAGTTCTCCAAATGTGGAGAATTATCGTTTTAGCAAACAAACTATGGACAAAAATTATCAAGTCTACAAAATAATAATAACTATTTAAAACATTGTTTTTTTTAATTTTTGTTTAAATACTGCTGATCGTGCTTTAGAATGGGTTTCATAATTATTTATAGTTTTCCTAAATCTATTAATAGCAGAGTACAGAAACTTAGTGGCATCAGAGTCAAACATCTTGCAATAAGCTCAAAGTATTTCCACCCTATGTCATTAATGTAATAAATTGTATGCTTTAATTATAAATGAAGATATAGATTGTGAATTATTTTCTCAGGAAATGTTTATTAATAATATATGATTCATATATTTTCATAGATATAGTCCTGAGTTTAAAATGAGTTGAGAAACAGAGAATCACAATGTTATGAAATGAAATTAATCCACTTTAAGTGAACAAATGTTAGCTGCGCCTAGAAGACATTCAATTAAATTGTAAAGTTGGCTTGTCATTATAAAATATGACATACATTAAAAGGCTAAAAGGCACCTGAAAATAGGAAGTGTTTTCTCCATTTGAAATCATGAACCTAATTCTTGGTCTCCAGATAAAAAATAAAAACTATATAATAAAGATAAATGGTCCTTGTTTTGTAACCCCACGGAGAGCACTCTCCTAAATGAAAGTAGTTCTGCTGTGGTGAATTGTGATGTTTTTTCATACTCCTGCACAAAGAAGAGGCATCTGCAAATCTAATTCTCTAGAAATACTCCTGTGCTGCTCTTAAGTAGACTAGCAAGGGATCAAATAGGAAAAAGGCTGGTGTGTATACAGAGCCAACGGTTTATTCAACAGGCACAGTATCTTTTTTTTTTTTCCAGTAAATATTTCCTTTGTATTCTGTAGTCAAACCTTACATTAGACACTCAGAATCCTCAAATTGTTATAGGACCTTTTACTTAAACAGGAGAAAATATGTCTGGTAAGCCCCAAGACTTAAAAAACCAAGATGTCTTAAAATTACATCATGATAAGTAGTGCTATGCTCTCAGCATTTAAATTATAGAAAATTGTAGTATAGTTGTTCCAAGAAGAAAATGGCCTAACTGTAGAAATCTAGTAGATTCTACTGAACAAAATTCTAAAGTTGATGTAAAGGCCTCAGTCAACATAAGCAAATAAAACAATGTGTGATGATGATTTTTCAGATGTTAGCTGTGTGAGTGGAATGAAGCTAGGCAGAGAGGAGATAATAATAGAAGCAAGGGGGTGAGGAAGGGAGACGCAGGTAAGGCAGCAGAGAAGGAGGAAGGAGGGAGGAAGGAAAGAAGAAAGGCAGCTGGGACAGAAACATGGGAGAGGGAATGGACAGAGGAAGAGAGGAAGTGAGGAAAGAAAGCCCTTTCTATTAATAAAATATAACAAAATCGTTACAAATTAAACAATAAAAATGTTAGTATTTGCTCTCACCTGAAACAGGTGAACGGGTAGAATAAGAAAATAAGCCGGAAACAAGTTATTCCAAGATAACTGAACAACAACAAGGATGCTGGGGCGTGGAAGGAGCCCATAACATTTTATCTACTATGTTTTGGAGTTTTGAAACACGTGCATGCTGTAAAGTAATTGACAGTTCATTTACTTAAACACATAAGCTTGTATTAAAATCAGGATAAAACAAATGTATATCACTATAAAAGAAAATAGGCTTTCCCAGTGGATTAGAGCTGGTTCACAACTAAAACCTCAACTGTGCACACTAGCTTTCCTGGTACCAGAATTTGCCTTGTAAGTTTTCAAAGAGGGAAGAGAACTCTATTTCTATTCAGCTATGGCACCAATGTATTGCAACTATAGCATGCCTGGCACAATAACCCCAAGGGTTCAGTTTTGTCTTGCATATATTGGTGGTAACCAACTACACTCTTATTGGTCTTAAGGTCTGTTTAACAACAGGAAATTATACCTAGTCCTCAAAGCATAGCACAGACTAATTTGGTCATCAATCTTGAAGCTGATCTAAAACTGTGACTTTATTATACAACTATAGTTCATATCTGATTCTAAATATTTATTCTTACAATCATAGAGAAGCAGAGCTCTCACCCCTAATTAGGAAAGCCTCACTTTGCACTAGATAGATAAGATTTCAATAAACTACAGCTGCTCAAAATATATAGAACAAGTAGTTATATAGTACCAGTACATACATCAGTAACATAGCTCCGTGCCCTGGACACAAGATGAAGTGGAAAAAAAAGTCATAGAAACAGTAAATCTGTGGTGAGACTGCATGTTCTAGAAAAGGCAAGGACTGACAACCATGCAGTGGCAACATCATGGCTGTCTAAACAAGACTAGAACAAGCATGGCAGAGAAAAGACATGCTACCAAAATAGGGAGTCATCTTGTAGGTCCCCAACATAGTCAAAGAACTACAGGTTGTTGTGGTAGTAGGTTGTGAGTTAAGCTGCTCTGAACTCCCCACAGGTGGCGCTTGCTTCTGCTACTGCCCATCAGAAAGCTCTGTATTCACAATTGAAAGATGCATATGCATGCAACCTTATATTTAATATGCCCTAAGCAGTTCAAAGGCCAGAACACTTACAATCCCAGACTCAAACAGGGAAGTGGCCCCCAAGGCCAATTCAATGACTCTTACATGACTGGATTCTTTCTCTCTTGCTCCCTCAAGTCTGATCTCTCTGCTTCCCTGTCACAGTGATTCTAAACACTCCTCTCTCCTGCTCCATTGCCAGGGAAATCTAAAGTCTCTCCTCTGTCTCCCTGCCCAGCCTTTGGCCGCTGACAACATTATTTCCCAATCAGAGTCATTGGATGCAGGGACTGTCAGAGTCTCACATGCAGATGTGCAAATTCTCACGGGATTTTGGGAACTGAATAACACAAATACCACCAGAACCGATCCAGAAGAACAGGCAACTGGGAAATCCTGAAGATAAGATAAATTGTCTTCCCCAGGGAAGAACCCATCAATTGGTTATCCAATGCTAAATGTTTAATCATATATATATGATTAAACTGTATATATATATATATATATATATATATATATATATATATACATACACACACACACAGTTCAAGAAAAGAGGCCATGAAATTTGAGAGAAAACAAGGGTTCACATGGGAGGAGTAGCTGGGAAGAAAAGAAAGGAGGAAATGACATAATTATATTTTCATTTGTGTAGTCTCCCCTCCCCCAGCCTGAAACCTGCTTGCTCAGGGGTGGAGCTTCCTGCTCATTTGTTCTGCCACGCCCACTGCTAGAACCTGCAGAGCCACACACGTGCACCTTTCTACTGGACTAGAGTTTATTCGGCGGGAATCGGGTCCCCTCCCCCTTCCTTTATAACTAGTGTCGCAACAATAAAATTTGAGCTTTGATCAGAATGAATTTGTCTTAGCTCCGTTTCTTCTTCCTTGAACCATGGGCAACAGCAGTATCTTACCTAAAAATTTTTTTACTAATTGTACTTCAAGCCTTACTCCTCTGGCCTGAAACAACTCCTGAAAACTATGGGCAACCGCCTGATCCATGACTTTAAACCCTTTCTTCTTCCACCTAAGCAGCTTCCTAAAAAGCTGTGGCCAACCTGCCTGTTTCCGTTTCTAGTTCCGATTAACACGCTGCTGACCCAAGCAGAACCAGCGTTGGGTTAGCACTGATTCAAGCTTAATTCGTGAACAAATTAAAATGATATATAAGATGTGAGTCAGAAATCAACTTTCAGCTATTATGTGTAGTATATGTGTGGTAGTTATCGGATGTTTTAGATTTTTGGTTACAGCTCTGCAGTAAATGAACATTGATGAATAACAAAGCTAAGTATGTTGTGTGTTATCTAATAAGTCTGAAATAAAAAATATATAACTTAATAAATGCTCTCTTTTATCTATTTCTGTTCCAAACCTCAACAGGATTCCATCCCTGTAACAAGTAAAGATGAGACAGTGTAGAAAGAAAGGACAGAGAATATACTGCATTCAAGCATGTGTGTGTTAACGGCCATGGTGTCTTCAAGCATGTGTGTGTTAACGGCCATGGTGTCTTCAAGCATGTGTGTGTTAACGGCCATGGTGTCTTCAAGCATGTGTGTGTTAACGGCCATGGTGTCTTCAAGCATGTGTGTGTTAACGGCCATGGTGTCTTCAAGCATGTGTGTGTTAACGGCCATGGTGTCTTCAAGCATGTGTGTGTTAACGGCCATGGTGTCTTCAAGCATGTGTGTGTTAACGGCCATGGTGTCTTCAAGCATGTGTGTGTTAACGGCCATGGTGTCTTCAAGCATGTGTGTGTTAACGGCCATGGTGTCTTCAAGCATGTGTGTGTTAACGGCCATGGTGTCTTCAAGCATGTGTGTGTTAACGGCCATGGTGTCTTCAAGCATGTGTGTGTTAATGGCCATGGTGTCTTCAAGCATGTGTGTGTTAACGGCCATGGTGTCTTCAAGCATGTGTGTGTTAACGGCCATGGTGTCTTCAAGCATGTGTGTGTTAACGGCCATGGTGTCTTCAAGCATGTGTGTGTTAACGGCCATGGTGTCTTCAAGCATGTGTGTGTTAACGGCCATGGTGTCTTCAAAGCCCAGCAGCTACAGAGCACTTGCTGGTTCCCTGTGCGATTAAAACTCGTTTTCCATTTTCTTGATTTTCTCATTGTTGGTGCATGAAAAATAGAGTGTAAAATAAATAGATATCACCAAGCATGGGTTCACAAGTATGAAGAGTACACACAAGTGGTAACAGTATTTAAAAGTGTCAGTGAGACAGTCAGGGTCTACTCTAAGCACAAAACCAAACACGAAGCAGCCATTCCATGTAAAATATCCCACTCTGATTTTCCTCTTCCTTGATATATATTTAAAGATAAAAAGGGAAGACAAAATATTACTGCAAAAGAAATAGATTAACATCCTGTAAATTATACTTTCAATCATTTTCCTGATCAAAAACTTACACACAATGCTCATGTTAAGTTTCAAAACCTCCAAAACCAAGTTTATCGTACTTAGAAATGTATGTATGTTCACATATTATATAATCAACTTTTCATGCTGGTGTACATTTTTTCCAACTGAAAATATCTTTTAAAATATGTTAATAAATGAATTCATTTATGAAGTTTTATAATATCACCTATTAATATTAAATAAGTATTAGAGTTTTTAGTCAGCTACAATTATAAGAAATGGTTGAACACATGGTATTTTTTCATTAAAAACTGTATAATCAGTCTATATTCCTCTACAAAAACAGATGTATGCACTTTCATATATACCCCGTTTTGATAAATTTTGATAAGCAATTTTATAAGAAAGGTTCTCATTATATAACATTAGCTGGCCTGGAACTCGCTATGTAGATCAAGCTGACCTTGATCTTACAGAGATCTGATTACCTCTGCCCTCTGAGTTCTAGAATTAAAGATATTAGCCACCACGCCTGACATTTGCTTAAAACATTAAATTGTTCCTTGAAATTTCCAACCAGACTCATTATATTTTTATTATTCTTCTAAAAGTGAATAGTATACTATTCACATTTTTCACAAAAGTTATTAATATTAAATCAGAATTTTGGGTGATTCATAATATGTAATATTACTTATATCCAAATAATATTTTATCTTTACAACTCAGGTTAATTTTATTTTATTTAGGCTTTTACACAGTGTGTATACATTGTGGAGTGTGTAAGTGTGTGTGTGTGTGTGTGTGTGTGTGTGTGTGTGGTGTGTAAGAGCATAGGCATTCATTTACTATGGTGTTCATGCAGAGATCAGAAGACAATTGTTGCTTTTTTTTCTTACACTCTGGCTTCTAGGGATCAAAGTCAGGTCATCAGGTTTTTGCAGCAAGCATTTCTACCCACTGAACTATCTCAGTAACATGACATTTTTCATCATTTTTACAGTCAATATCTAATAATTCCTCATAGTTTTAGATTCCTCTTCAAATGTTTGAATCTGTTATGGGATTCTTTATTGTTATGAGTTATTCAACCATGTTTTATCACACATTTCCCACGGAAGATACTGATTTAAATCTGATCTAAACAACTCGGCTAAGGATGCAGGATTTCCAGGTATCATTCTGTTGTGTTGTTTTAGTGTTGGGAAGTAAGCCATCAAAATCAGTGTTGTCTTCAGCAATGTCCTGTCATCACTGGATATGTGTGAAAGTGTTTTTCAGGCTCTTCAAAGCATCTTGGGATATGTGCAACTTCACACAATTGGAGAGAGTTAAATTATTTTAATAGGGAAAGCAATGTCATTGAAGTGGATAAATGATATTTCTTATGATGTGGCAGCAAATCATTGACTTGTGTAAATTATGAAAAGAAACAGTTGACAGGAAAAGAAACAGGGCATTGCAGTAAGGGCATATGAGTGGAGTTGAGCCATCACATGTGGAAGTTAAAAGCATCATCAAAAGGTCTCAGTAAAGCACTTTATTTTATAAACAAATAAATAATAATAAGATATATCATTTGATAGCCCATCTGTAACTAGATCAACTACATCATGTTTCACAAGGTATGATAATCTCGCAGTCTGCCAAGTCCAGTTAGAGCCACAGGAAGCACATTTGTTTTTCTATAATATTACTGGCTGTAGATCAAAAGCTGAAGATACGCTAGGTTGATTTTTCAGTACAAGGTGTAAAAAGCTAAAAACAAATGGACAATGATATATGTATAAGGAAGTCATTAAGAATTTCACAGCCCTTATATTTTAAACTGAGATGGCACTTATTCCCCTATATAAAATTTTACTAAACTATTATCTGGATAGGTACTAGGACATTAACTTTAAAGTTGTCTTAAACTGTGATTGAATGTAAAATGCTTTGTACAATTTGGGAAACCATTACAAATACATAGCAGGCGATTTTATTCCCTATTCCATAAGGTTTCTTGAGAAAATAGGAAGTGATTAGGCCTGGAGAGATGGTTTCAGTGTGTAAGATAATTTGCTAGTTCTTTGTTTGTTTGTTTTTGTTTTTTGTTTGTTTTAAAATTAGGGTCAGAGTCTGGATCCCAAACTATAGCAGGCAGCTCACCACTGGCTGTAACTGTAGCTCCAGGGGTCAGACACCTCTTGTCTTCTTTGTCAATTACACAACAACACACTCACACACACACAAAACAAACATAAATGCAAAATAAGAAATAAAATTATAAGAAGAAAGTTGAATGAAGATATGTAAATTGTTTTCGATTATTGTGGACATGATAAAATATTAATCACACAGACAACCATTGATGCAAATAAAAAATAAGATTAGAAAAAAGTTGAATGAAGACATTCAAATTGTTATAGATTATTATGGACAAGATAAAATATTAACATTTTAACTACTTTGACACATTATTAATGTTGGAATAGGAAGAAATGGCAGTTTTCATTATGTATAGTCAAGTATCCTATCCAAGTAAAATGTATATACACATAAGTAATAAATTACATATATCTTAAACCTCCATAAGCAATATATTGACAATTTCTATGGTCTAGAAAGATTTCTATATACTTTTCCTATCTGCCACAGTCTCCTAATGATCTTTTAATAATTTAGTAGTCTATAATTTTAGTATGAATTTTAAAAGATAGTTTAAACCACACTCACAGTATTCTTTATATATATTTTCATTTTAAGTTAACCATTGGTCACTTTATTCAATATGTCTTCAGAGTTGTTTTGACCATAGCAATAAGTGTGGGAAAATACAAGTAAGAATTGGTTGCATCAGATAAAATCAACTAAATCCTCTTGACGGAAAATGTTAGAACTGCTTAAACATTGATAAAAGTACTCATAATTCTAATTTTTTCACTTACTTTGTGTAAAACATGAAATCCACAACTTATGGCTGGTTCATAGATTACTTTGAGCTATGAAATCAAACTATGCTTGTTATGTTATTTATAGCATGAAACAATTAAATTGTGAGAGGCATGGAAATGTGAGAGAGAGGAGAAAACTGTGTGTTTGCGTATAACCTTTTGTTCTTGACTGCCTGATTATTTCTGCAGGCGGTAGAAAGGATATCACAAATTATTAGTCAGATAATTTATTTTGGAGCTGGCTCAAAATCGTAAAGATAATATACTTTAATTTCATCTCATTTCACCATTGAAATTGTTAAAACTGTAGTCTTGTTAAATGTCGGAAGGTTATAAAGCCTGCTAGTGGGGAAATTCTGCCTATAGTCCAATACTTCTGAGAGCATGCTCAGTGGTTTTAACACTGCTGCAGTTTTATCGTTTCTGAATTTCTCAAGTGCACAGAAGGGAAACTAGTCTCAATAAAGTGAAAAATGGCCCTTAAATGTTAGTAAATATAGCTAGCCAGCCTCTGTAATTTAGACTGAAGGAGAAATTGGTATAACTTGTGAGGAAGGACCTGTTAGTAATCAGAATATATGTGTGATAGTATTAGTTTGTGGCTGGAGCTACAAGATTCCGTTGTTAGTACAATATTTATTTGCTTTTAATATTTAAAACAACACCATTGCTCTGGAATTTATTTTCTCCCTATTATTAAACCCAGAAAAAAAGTTTTACAAGGAAGTACCATCTGACTATAAAGTCATATGGAAACTTTTGGTTAATATATGTATTTTGAACCAACACTTAGAAAATTATTGTATCATTGCAGATGCAAATAAAAATATACAATAGTATTCAATATCAGGGGATAGAGAGATGACTTGGTGGTTAAGAGCACTGGCTACTCATGTAGAGGTCCTGAGTTCAATTCCCAGAAACTACATTGTGGCTCACAAATATCTGTAATGAGATCTGACTCCCTCTTCTGGAGTGTCTGATGACAGCTACAGAGTACTCATATAAATAAATAAATAAATAAATAAATAAATATTTTTGGAAAAAGTAAAAAAAAAAAAAAAAAGAAAGAAAGAAAAGAAATAGCCAATGTCAAACAACACACATTAGAAATCTAAGAAAAATCCCAGAACACATCAAATGTTAACTTACCCATTGGCTCAGGGTAATTTTCCTTTCATTAAATGATGGTCATTGAATATACTTTTGGGGACAAACCTACATAAGTGGAAAAAATTGTAGCTGGACGTATATACCTAACTGATGCCGCTTTTCTTCCAGCATGATTCAGATGACTGTATTTAGTAGACAGTGGGAAGCAATAACACTTCTCTGAAATGGAGACCATTGGGTCTCTCATCAAATACCAAAGTCCAAAGGACAAGTAGTTGCCCTTTTTATTTCTCATTTTCCTGTCATGGAGATATGATAAAAAATATTAAAGGCAACGTATTTCATGAGATTCCTGTAAGAATAAAATGTGATAATGGGTACAGAAACTTACTGGCAAAGTTTAAAGACTGAATTAATTTGAGTGATCATTTCATTGTAGACAGAATGTTTTTATCAGACATATTTAAAAACTGTGGTCACAACATTTCTCCAAATTCTTATGAATATGTCTAGTATTTCCAAAGAAAAGATGAAATGGTTTTAAGAAAAACTTCTAGATGCAGCTTAAACAATCTAGAAATTAATTTTGTGCTCTGCATCACTTTGGATATTTGCTACTGCATTTGCATTTTGGGGAGGTTGAATAGCATACATCATCCTAAATTCCAACTAGTTAATACACAAAGGAGGAGACATGCTTGAAATACTTTTCTATTAAAAGTAATGACTACACGTGATTATTTGAATGAGTCAAGAAAATGATAATGCCTTTTAGTTCTTTACTGTTTTTCTGTAAGAGTATCAATACACTTCTTCATCCTCTGCCCCACAGTTCCTTCCAGTCTCTCTCCTACTGCTCTGCAGATCATGGCTTTTCATTACTTAATTATTATTTTTAAATATACGGATTTATTCACAAACACACACAATCGCACACATACACTCTTCTCAGTCCATTTTGTGTTGCTTGTATCTATTCTTTTTAGGGCTGACCACTTAATATTGGATAACCGATTAACCAATTTGAAGGCTTATCCCTGGAAAAGGTTAATTCTACCTCTCTCTACAGTGTTTAATGCCATAGAATTCTCCATCTAGAGGTAGTGCCCTGTGAGATTCATCCACATACATTGGCATGTCTGTTGGTGTTCTTCAGGTCTTGTTCAGGCAGCCATATACTTGATATTTGCTTGATATGGCTTCCCCCATCATGTCTTGAAGACACGATTTCACTCTTTCTCTGGCCCTTATTCTGGACGCTGTTATTCTGTTTCCTCCCCTGGGATGTTACCTGAGCCTTAGGTGGTTTGCTTGTTTGTTTGTTTGTTTGCCAAAATATGCTATATGCTACTGAATTAAAAACAAAACAATATTTTTGAAAACTTGAGGTTGAGTTTACTTTTAGGCTAGTTTATTTTTTTAAATTTTATTTTGTAATAACGTATCCTAATATAGTAAAAACAACCTATTGCAATGAAATGTTTATTCAGTTATAAAACCTAAAGCAAAAAAATGCCAAAGTAACTTCCTGATCCCAAAGCATATATTTACCCTTGTTTTCTAAACTGGAAATTTTATCAAACCCATTCAATTTTTATAGATAGTTATTTTTTCTAGTTCTATATTTTCTGTGAACTGACTCTTTGACACTGTTCAGTTTGTTTATATTTTCTGAGCTTGAATTAACAACATAATTAAGAGAAACCCCGCAAAATGGCTCGCTGGTAAAGGTGTTTGTGACCAAGTATGACCATCTAACTTAGATTTCCAGAACCCACATGATGGAAGGAAAGAAATGACTTCTAAAAGTTGTTCTCTGGCCACTAAAATACTCAATGGATATATGACATGTTTAAAGGCAATTAAAAGATAGTATAGTGTGGATAACAGTGTAAGGCTTCATATGCCATACACAAAAGCTTTAAGCCACAGCTGAAGTTTATTCAGAGTCCAGGGAACAGGCAAGTATTGGATGTGTAGCAGGAACTAATGCTTCCACACGGCTCAAGACTCTTCACACTCTCCCCATGGTGTAGTTTTTCTCATAAAATCTTTCAGAGGTCAGGCACAGAGTCACATATACCAAAGACCCACTGTCTGTAGGGACGGGTTAGCAAAAGGTCTTACTTTGGGAATGGAATGTCTTGGCGTGTCCATGGATCAGGGATGTTAGAATATTCAGCCAAACCATCTTCGCCGGCACAATGGCAGTTCCTTACTATACACCTGCGTAACCTTTTTAATGATACTTGCTGGCAGACAGGGTTTGGGAAAATTAGAACACTGTTAAGTCTTTTAAAAGTTTTGTTTTCCCCTCTGATCATAGCTTTATTGAATATTTTATTAATTTACATTTCAGATGTTATCCCCTTTCCCGGTTTCCCCTCCATAAATCCCCTATGCCCTCCCTCTTCCCATGCTTCTATGAGGGTGTTCCCCTACTCACCCACCCACTCCCATCTCACCGACCCTGCATTCCCCAACACTGGGGCATGAAGCTTTTACAGGACCAAGGGCCTCTGCACCATTTAATTGAAGGCTCACAGAATGGGACTGGGAACGATACAGTTTTGAGAGCGCTGTAACTGCAGGAACAACTTACACTACACATCAGAGCCCTGAAACAACGTAATCATGCTATCACTTGTAAGTGCCCCGTTAAAGCCAGTCTGGAGCGCTGTGAAGAAATTAGCAGCCCTGTTCCTGTTTGCTATTTATGAGCTGGACGCATTAGTTTCGATTTAAGGGGCCTCTTTTCTGCTGGAGCTCCCCACTGCCTGGCTATAATTGGATAATGCGCTTCCTGCTTAAGAGTAGCAAAAGTTGCTGCTTTCTGAAGTGAATCGATCAAGCTTTTTTTTTTTTTTTTCACCTTCAGCTCTCATCCTCCACCAGTTGAGGGAGCACCAGACCTCTTCACAGGAGACTGGAGGAACCCCCTCCTTCTGGGGCCTCTCCCTAGAAATCTTGTTTCCTCCCAAAGGGACCCAGCCCTAGCCACAGCAGTTCAGTTACAGCCTTGAGTTTTCTTTCAGCAAGAAGTTTCACCACCACAGTGTTAGTCTATTAATGAGAGAGATCAAAAAGGAAAGTTTACTTGGTGTGTACAAGGCAAACAGATTCCCTATTGTGTTTATTTGGGACATTTTGTTAAATGGGTTTGGTAGTTTTCGAAACTAAATGTGAGTACTATTACTGTAATACAAAAGGAGAGTGCTCTCTCTCTCTCTCTCTCTCTCTCTCTCTCTCTCTCTCTCACACACACACACACACACACACACACACACACACGCACAAAGGGATGCCATATGTCCCAGTTGCGACCTACATGGAGAAGGCAGGCTGAATATGTCACACAGTATTATTGTGAGAGGACAGTCGTCAGTTTCCTTTCTGGCAATGAGAATTTTCTCACCCTCAAGACATGCAAATGACTTTTTTCATCTGTTCTTTTTATGTTATTTGCATAATTTTCTCCTGCAAAAGTGAGAGCTGTCAAGAATTAACCATTTGAGGCTTCCACAGTCAGTTCTGTGACCTTTTCCAGAGCCTTAGATCTCTCCTGGGACCTAGTAACTTTGGATGTGGGAGAGTGGAGGATACTGAGAAGTGGGAGAAAGGGGGGATAGTGGAGGAAGAGGATCAGCAGGTATGGAATAATACCTCACTACATTTAAACAATTGCTTCATACTTATTCCCTTGGATAGAAATACCTTTCTTGCTGTTTCTTTCTTCTCATCAGCATTTAATAGAAATGATGTCTCTGTTAGGTGTGATGGACTCTTACGTTACTTTGGGTAACCACATGAATCTTTTTGTTTTGTTTTGTTTTGTTTTGTTTTGTTTTGTTTTTGTTAAGTGTGATACTCATTTCAAATGCTATTTGAAAAAAAAGGTACCGGAGCAGATCTCTGTCTTACATGCATTGGTTTGTAAGCTTGTGTCTGCACGAAACTGCCAGATAGGCTTGTTTAGTGTGAATCCTGTCTTTTTACAAGTCAGAGAGTTGCCCTCTGGAGGGCTGTAATAAACCTTTAAAGTCATTTTAGTTAGACAAAGGTTGATATATGCAGCAAGCTAGGGGCAAAGGCAAATGCAGCGATCTCTTTTATCACGATGCTTTAAACATGTTTCAGGTTTAGGCTTGGCTTACAAATCAGCCCGATCAGTCTAGTAATTGTCTCGCCGCACCTTATATCTAACACGAATGCATCTTCCAACATCCGCTGGAGAAAGCAGATTTGCTGAAGCCCCGCAATGGCTAACACTGTTTCTAATCAGCCTATAAATTATAGTCATAGTTGTAGTTTATCCATCAGGCTGGGAAAGACCAGTTTCCCAAGTGGGCTTGCTTCCTTTTCTGATTCCCAGGAGACCCACAACCTCTCCGCATGCTTTGCCTGCACGCAGGGGGAGCATTGCTTGCTAATCAGGTCAATGAATACCGCCTGGCTCCAGGGACATGACAGGCGTCCATCACAGCAGTTAGGGAGACTGAAAACAGTACAGGTTCACGGAGAAACTCCCGCTAGAAAACATCGCTCAGTCCTAATTTACTCACTGAGAAATCTCCAAGGATTTCAGCTGATCCTTTTTCTCCCTTCAGACAGCGAGGAGCTTGGCATAAACACAGGCAAAGGAGAAGAGCACGCTGCCCCTCTGTGGGTGTTGATTGAAAACTTCGATCTCCTCACCCGTTTATGGTTGATCTGAAGGATTTCTCACTTGATCACCGAGAGTATTTCAATTAAGGTAAGTGCTGCTGCGCCTGACTGGCTGCATCGCGCGGAATCTCTGCACGGGAAAGTTCTTACTGTCTGCCCTGACATTCTGCACTGCAGTAAGTGGCTATCTAAAGCAGGGGAAGGCTTAGTTTTACAAGCAAGTGTCCTGGATGGGAGACTGAATTTGGAGATAATGGCATTTCAGAGGAGTCCTTATCAAATCTGATAGTTCTGCATTTCACAAAAGAAAAATAAAGGGATATACGGGGTGAGGGGGAGATGACTTCATTTTTGCTTCTGTAATACCCGATTAAAAACCTGCAGGATGTCAAGGTAACTTGAATTTGTTTGAAGTTATTCCACGATGTCAGGGATAAAATTGGATTCTTAAAACCTTCTAAGTTTAATTGGGGGCAAAGAAATTTGCAAATAATTTCTGAGATCTTGGTCAGGTCTCTAGTATGTCCCTGAGCTGCCTTTAGATATAAGGATGTGAGACTAAGTCTCTGAGAGTTTAAAAGTGTACATTTAAGAGATGAACTTTAATATAGGGTCTAGCAAATGTTTTTCAGAGAAATGAGCTAGAACATTAATTATTCTATTGACATAATGTGTAGTCCCTATATAAGATAGATGGAATTCGCTTATGAGATAGGTTTTGAAAAGAAAGAAAATATTGCTTTCTGAAATGTTTGCTTTTAGGAAGGTAAATCAAGGTATTATGTTGAATCTTGACTTTTAGGTATATCATTTCTGAAGTTAATTTTGCAATCCACCTATAGTTAATTGAGGCTAGGTTAACGGGTCACACACAGTTTAGGGCAATTATCCACCCACTTTCAAGAAAATAGTCCATCTTATTTCTTCTGAATCCCTTCTCTTCTATTTGTGGAAAGTATCTAGAAAGATCATGGTAAAACTTTTCCCAAAGTTAATTTAATTAGGTAAACTTTCTCCTTTCTCCTTCAATTTATACAAATCAAAACACCCTGATGTATTGTTTGCAGACTATGGTAAATATAATAATGGGAATCACTCTGTTCACCAAATTCACAGAGGATATATTGACTATCACACTGGAAATAAGAGAAAAGAGTCTATGTACCTTATTATTGTGTGGGTCCCTTATTATAAAATTATTTTAAACTAATTAAATACACTATTTAAAATACAGTTTGATTCTGTTGCAGTAGTTTGCATGCTTAGTTATAATAACTAACCTGAAACATTAAAGTGCAAATGATATGTCTACTTGCCTTTTGTATATGATTTATCATGGTACCCCAGATGTGTCTTTAAAGCGAGCACTTACATTTCCCAGATGTTGACTCCAGTTTCCTCCCATGGGTATTTTGAGCTGGAAAGTCTTATAAAATATCACAACACTGTATTAATTCACTATCTTTCTGCAATCCCCATTGGAGCTATTAAGGTCAATGCTGGTGCTATTGGTTTCTACACAGGGACACAATGCTTGTAGAAGTTCTTTAGGCTTATGTTCTTGCTAGTTGTGTTTTCAGTCAAAGCCTGAAAATCTTTGCTATTTCTATTGTACTGTGATGTCTATCTCTTCATTGGGAGAGGGTGGCTTCTCCAATACTTACAGATAACTCTGGAAATCTGTGTTCCTAGTACTGACTATGCAGGGCAACTTAGTTTCTTTCCATCTTTTTTTTTAAGCAAACTAGGTAAAGAGATAAAAAGCACAGGCATATTTGATATGAAATCATCTTTTTGTTGCTAGCATCAGGTCTATAGTCCATGTACTCAGTTTAAACTCATGCTAGATTCAAACTCAATGAAGTTATGTTGGACATTGTGATCAATGAAGTGTATGGCCATCAAATGATAGACACTCTGTGTCCTAATGTATTTACATGTAAACATCTAAACAACTAAAGTCCCAACTCACACAGAGTATTTCCAAAGGATTTTTAATATTGCTATTGTTATTTTCTTATTTTCATTATGGAAACATCTGAGGGAATGGAGACTCTCTTGTGAGCCATTGCACATTAGTAGCTCACGTCCTCAAGATGACTCAGCAGATAAAAGTGTTTGTCACCAAGGCTGAGGGACTCAGCTTCACTCCCATGGCCCAAAATGTTTAATGAGAGAAAAGGTTCCTGCAAATTTTCTTATAACTCCACATGTGCACTGTAGCATGAACACACACAGAGGGAGAGAGACAGACAGAGAGACAGACAGACAGACAAAATGTAACATAATTCAAAGGAAAGCTAGGAACTATTTATTTTAGGCCACAATTATGTTTTACTTTTCTCTTACTATATTATGGCCACCTTTGACATACACATCTATGAACTTTAGGATTCTCAACTTTCACTCATTTGATTGCAATTTATTCCATCTATATCAGAAAATAAGTATTTTATAGGCCATATTCATAGCGCTTTCTAAAAGTGACAGTTGTTGAATCTTCATGAAATTTAGACTTGTACTATATCTTAGTGGTAGATCATTTGCCTAGGATGTGTGAGTCCCTAGTTTCAAATCCTAACTCTCTCTCTCTCTCTCTCTCTCTCTCTCTCTCTCTCCTCTCTTTTACACACCCTCACACATATACATACTCACACTCACAAACTCTTTTCTCTCTCTTACATACCTTCACACATATACATACACAACGACAACCACACACACACACACACACTCACTCACTCACTCATCTAAATCCAAAGCCACTTTTAGGAAACTGAGATTAAAAAGATGATCAGAGGACTTCATACTCAGGCCAAAGAAAACTACATTATTGAACAATATAGATATATTAATTGGAAATGAGTTTGAGAAGGCAAATCAAGCAAGAATAACAGCAAATAGAGTTAAATTTAACAAAGTTTACTTGCTGTTTATAAACTTTTTAAACATTCTCATATGAAGAAATAACATCTATGTGCTCGCTTCGGTAGCACATATACTAAAATTGGAACGATACAGAGAAGATTAGCATGGCCCCTGCGCAAGGATGACACGCAAATTCGTGAAGCATTCCATATTTTTACGCTGACACCATTGCATACCCTAGCAAGATTTTATTGAAAGGACTCAGATGTAGCTATCTCTTGTGAGACTATGCCGGGGCCTAGCAAACACAGAAGTGGATGCTCACAGTCAGCTAATGGATGGATCACAGGGCTCCCAATGGAGGAGCTAGAGAAAGAACTCAAGGAGCTAAAGGGATCTGCAACCCTATAGGTGGAACAACATTATGAACTAACCAGTACCCCGGAGCTCTTGACTCTAGCTACATATGTAACAAAAGATGGCCTAATCGGCCATCACTGGAAAGAGAGGCCCATTGGACACGTAAACTTTGTATGCCCCAGTACAGGGGAACGCCAGGGCCAAAAAGGGGGAGTGGGTGGGTAGGGGAGTGGGGGTGGGTGGGTATGGGGGACTTTTGGTATAGCATTGGAAATGTAACTGAGCTAAATACCTAATAAAAAATGGAAAAAAAACAGGATGTTAATGAGTTGCACTGAAAAAGAGAAAATGAGAAATGCACAGTGTAGAACAAAATATATGAGTGAGTTGTACTGAAAAACCTAGAAAAAAAAAAAGAAATAACATCTATATTTCAACAATACCTATATTTCAATACAAAAGATACATACCACCTTATGATGAGGAGGGAGAGGTGAAATAAAATTAATATTAGTATGGAAAAGTTAATATGATTCACTGCTAAACCCAAGATTGTGCTAAATGATAACTGCAAGTTAGATTGTATGACTAAAACATTTGGTAATATCTTTGTTCCAATTTTCATTGAAAACTGATATTTAGGGTATAGAGCCTGGAACCATGGCTCAAAAGCAGCAACTACTCTTGCAAAACAAACAAAGAAGCAAATAAACAAACAAAAGCCAGATTTATTAACCAGCATCTGTGACAAATGGCTCACAAACATCTATAACTCACGTTCTAGTGGATTCCATTCTTTCCTCCGGCCTTCACTAATATGGTATTCATACAATATACTAAGACAACCCAAATGCACAAGAAATTTTTAAAAAGTGATAGATTGTACTAGTTATTTCACAAGTTCCAAAAACATTTAGACACACAATTGGGAATATATGTGTATATAACACATACACACACACACAGAGAGAGAGAGAGAGAGAGAGAGAGAGAGAGAGAGAGAGAGAGAGAGAATCTATACCAACAAGCAGGATTTTAATTATCTTGGTTTTATTAGCTAATAAATGACCCATCCTACATTTGTGTAAGTGGACTGAAAATTAATGTATAAAGCTATTAACTTTTATTAATGCTAAAGTGTGAGTATTGTCAGTGGAGACTTGTTTTGCACAAAAATCAGGTGGTAGAAGCATGTAGAAAGCTTGGGTACTTCCAGGAAATCCGGTGGCCTTTGCATTTGAGAGCAGAAGTGAATGTGACTGATGTCACAGTCATTCCAAGAGTGGTTACTGACTACCTTGGCCTTGCATGAAAACCTCGAGACAAAAGATGCTCTCAGGGGAAATACAACATATCTGAAGTATTGACTTTACAGAGAAATTGCTTTGTTGTGTTTATGATGTGATGGGTTTGAGCTAAACTGGAGAACCACAATGATGGCAGCCTGGAGAAATGATATATAAGATGCATGTATACAATAGTTAAGGAAAAAAGATCATCTTAAACACTTGAAAGAGATAGAATTTCTGGTTTACTGTAAAGGCTAATGCAAGAAGAAAAGTGTGTGTCCTTGAGGAGGGATAGTAAGTCTGGGGTCATATATGTTAAGCTAGACATGCCAAAAAATACTGAGACACTTTCCAAATTATCACATTTTCTTATTTTTGATCGGTGGTATAAGTTCACCAATTCAAGGTAGATAAACCTTTTTGAATTGACTTAGTAACTTCCATAACTATCATCCTGCTATCTAATAGGTAGGATAGGATGATACAGCACCATAGACACATGTTCGGCATGTAACTTGGGTGAAATCCTGACCCTACAATGGATATGCACTTGCTCTCTGTCCTTGGACAAATCAGTTAAAGTAGCTAAAGGCTGTTCTGATGGTCCTTAGAATTATAGAATCTCTCCTATAGATTTGTTGTGACACAAAAAGAAGATGATTTGTCTAACTCACTCATTTTCTGTCAAGTATTCTGAAAATATTACTGTGAGGGAGAAATGTTGCTATCATCTTTCACTTGACTTATCTAGGAGCGATTATTGTTCCGTCCTTCTGGCAGTAATAGAAAATGTGCACACAATCTCCACAATCTGGTTCTTTACACCGTATTTACAGAAGAACCTTTGCGTTTTAGGAGAATACAATTTCTTGCATTGGATTTCCACTGGTGAGTGAATGAGTCATAAAGGAGTGTGATCTGGGAGTCAATTTAGAGACAACTTACTCTTTTGGACAAAGGTCTAAAATAGCAGTTGAATCCTTTATTTTGACTCTTTTTGGAGCACTGAAAGAAGTTAAAGTGTTAAACCATATAATCCCTTATGGACTGTTGTTATTCCACACCTGACTGGACTACAGGGTAAGAAAATATAGCAAGGATTGTTCAAACGCATTGTCAAAATGCATGGATATCTAGCTACTCATCTCTGTACAATCAAGCATTAGCATAGAATATGTTCAAAAGCCTGTAAGGCTGAATGCTTGTTCAGAATGAGTCCTTGTTCAGATCAGAAGCATTCATATTGAATGATTCTTCTGGCTATCCTTATAATGAATATAGATTGACTCTATTGGAAAAGTATAGTTAAAGTAGAATCTATTATCTACAAGCACATTCATCTTGATATAGGATTCGATTATTCTCATTGTAGATTCTGACCAAGATATTCTTTGCTGGATTCTATGTGCTTGCCAATCTACACAAAACTTTCATAGAAAAGAATTTTCAGCAATGCAATCCATTGTTTTTTTTTTCCAAACTACAATCCACATATCCTTATAATTCTCTGTGTACGAACATATACTGACTTACAGCAGTAGATTCTTGAGTCTCCTTACAGTTCTAATAATTAGTAGGTTGAGGAAAAAAATCTAGAAGCGAAGTTTAGAAACATGATAAAATCAGTGTACATAGAGATGTAGCCCTAGTGACTAAGATTATAATTATCCCCCAGATATGATGATATAGAAATGATGATTTCTGCCTTCATCATAAGCACCTCCAAAATACAAGAGGGCATGAAATGTCACTCTTTTTAGGATTTCTGTATCATGACTTTTGATAATGTATTTCTTTGTTTTAAATTTTTATTACATTAATTTAGCTGTGTTTGCATGTGTGTGTATATATAAGTGCTCACATGTACTTATGCATGTTTGTATGAGTATTCACGTGTCACAGGGTAGTTATGGTGGTTAAAAAAAGACTTGCATAAAGTCATTCTCTCATTTACCATGGATGCTCCAGGGACCAATCTTGGGTCCTTAGCTTTCTCAGCTTCCCAAGAACGTTTATTAGCTAAGCCATCTTGCCCATCCAAGATCTTGCACTTCTAAAGGCCTCTCTTCACTTTATGGTAGTTGCAGGTAAAGCCTTTCCTGTGACGATCATGTGACTTGTCCGACATTCCAAGGCCGCTGATTTAGGTTTAGAAAGCAACTGCCCTCATCATAGAGAAGTGATGAGGAACTGTGAACCCAAAAAACCAGTGAAGTGATGTAAAGCTTCTATGTGCTTCTTTCTTGCTGCCATCTTTTTCTCTGAAATTACATATGTGAGCTTATATCTTCTCCAAAGTTTTCTTATCATTCCATGTAAGTTGTGACATTCTCTTTGTGTCTTAAGTTTTAGCTCACATTTACTAAATTCTGTAGGTTAATGGTCCCTCCCTTGGAACCATTTGCTTTATGAAGAACAGGACATACTCTTGACTGCAGATGCAGTGCCAATGCCTAGAAGAGTCTAGTTTGTATTTGGAATTGTTATTTTTTCTATTTTTTAATATATTATTTATTTATTTTAAACTCCAGATTTTATTCCCCTCCTGGTCCACCCTCTGATGTTCCACATCCCATATCTCCTCCCCACCCCTCCTGTCTCCACTAGGATGTCCCCATCCCCCACAGCTCACCCCACCAGACCTCCAAACTCCCTGTGATCTCCAGTCTCTTAAGGGTTAGGTGCATCTTCTCTGACTGAACGTAGATACCACAGTCATGTGATGTAAATGTGAGGCTTTATATCAGCTGGTATATGCTGCCTGTTTGGTGGTCCAGTGTTTGAGAGAACTTGGGGGTACAGTTTAATTGAGACTGCTGGTCCGCCACAGGATCACTCTCCTTCTTTCAGCTTTCCCTAATCAAACAACAGGAGTCAGCTGCTTCTGTACATTGGTTGGGCACAAATATCTGCATCTGACTCTTTCAGCTGCTTGTTGGGTCTTTCAGAGGAAAGTCATGATAGGTCCCTTTTTGTGAGCACTCCATAACCTCAGTAATAGTGTCAGGCCCTGGGGCATTGCCCTGAGCTGGATCCAACTTTGGGTCTGTCACTGGACCTTCCTTTCCTCAGACCCCTCTCCATTTCCATCCCTGCAGTTCTTTCAGAAAGGAACAATTATGAGTCAGAGTTTTGACTATGGGATGGCAACCCCATCCCTCACTTGATGCCCTGACTATCTGCTGGAGGTGGGCTCACTACATCTAA
This sequence comes from Mus musculus, assembly GCF_000001635.26. Classification (NCBI taxonomy): domain Eukaryota; kingdom Metazoa; phylum Chordata; class Mammalia; order Rodentia; family Muridae; genus Mus; species Mus musculus. The sequence continues at coordinate 21,119,116 of NC_000081.6, forward strand.
AGTCCCTCCCTGTGCGTCTCTCAACTTTTAGGTCTCTGGTACATTCTGGAGGGTTCCTCCAACTTTCTACCTCCTGAGGTTGCCTGTTTTCATTCTTTCTGCTGGCCCATAGGGGCTTCAGTCCTTTCCTCCCACCCAATACCAGATCAGATTCCCTTGCCCATCCACTTTCCCTCCCAGGCCCCTCCCTCTCTCCCCCTTGTGATTGCTTTCTTCTCTCTCCCAAGTGGGACTGAGGCATCCTCATTTGGGCCCTTCAGCTTGTTGAACTTTTTGAGTTCTATGGACTGTATCTTGGGTATTCTGTACTTTTTTTTTTAACATCCACTTATTAGTGAGTACACGCCATGCATTTTCTTTTGGGTCTGAATTACATCATTCAGGATGATATATGCTAGTTCCATCTATTTGCCTATAAAAGTCAGAATGTCCTTAATTTTAATAGCTGAATAGTATTACTTTGTGTAAATGAACCACATTTTCTGTATCCATTGTTCTGTCATGGGTCATTTGGGTTGTTTCCAGGTTCTGCCTATCACAAACAAGGCCACTATGAACATAGTGGAACATGTACCCATATGACATGGTGGGGCATCTTTTGGGTATATTCTCAAGAGCACTACTGCTGGGTCTTCAGATAGATCTATTTCTAATTTTCTGAAGAACCTCCAGATTGATTTCCATAGTAGTTGTACCAGTTTGCAATCCCACCAACAATGGAGGAGTGTACATTTTTTAATATTTTTAATGATTATTTTATTTATTTACATTTCAAATGCCATTCCCATTCCCTGATTCCTCTCCACAAACCCCCTATTACATCCCTCCTCCCCAGTGATTCTGTGAGGGTTCTCCCCACCCACCCACTCCCACCTCATTGCATTAGCATTCCCCTAAACTGTCATTGAACCACCACAAGACCAAGGGCCTCTCCTCCCACTGATGCCAGATAAAGCAATCTTCTGCTACTTATGCATCTGGAGTCTTGGGTCCCTCTTTGTGTACACTGGAGCCTGATATAGCTGTCTCCTGAGAGGCTTTACTAGAGCCTGACCCATACAGATGTGGATGCTCATGCTTACAGCCAACCATTGCACTGAGCATGGGAACATCAATGGAGGAGTTAGGAGAAGGACTGAAGGGAGTTTGCAACCCCACAGGAATTGCTATTTTTTAAAGGAAGGAATGAGGAAAGCAAAAAGCAGGAGGGAGACAGGGTGAGAACTGGAAAGATCGATGCACATTTCTATTCTACATCTTAATATGTCTACATTTTCAGTGGGGACGAGACAACACAGAGACTGTACTCTACCCAGGGTGTCAAGTTATGAATACAATCAGCACACTTTTCTTTATCATTCCTCATATGTGTGTTTCTAATAAACCCCTGGATGCTCCACCCAGCTTTACAAATCTTCCCCACATAGTTTTACATATCTACCTCTCCATATCGAGTGTCACCTTAATCTGTCACATGCCATATGGTCACCTCACTACACTCCTGTCCTCTACAAAAGAGTACCTTGTATTTCCAGGGAATTGACCATTTATATTTACAAATATAAATATGTAAACTTTCTCCTTCTGTTAAGGTTTCCTGTGTGGCTTATTGTTCCCTTTAGAAGCTAACCTTGAAATTCTCTGTATGCTGGGTCTGATGGGTTCTCTAGCCTAAACTTCATCAGATGTTGGCTCAGGTATAGTCAGCATCTTTGATTCTAACGCATAAATGCCATCGGCTATATTACTTCCATATTTTATCAGCATAAGACCCTTAATGGTTAAAATTGATTGGATCCATACTCCTGAATGTTTTCATAATAGCGTGTATGCCTGTTCTATGCAATGACAGAAGCCATCACAGTGTTTATTAGTGGTGAGATCTGGGAGTCTTGATGGAGAAGCTGTGGATTTCATGATCATTCCCATGTTCCCAGAGACAAATACAAAAATACTGTTTTAAAATATTAACTGTGTTTCTTCTTTAAAATGAAGTCATTTATTCATATAACAATATCTGTTCCTTCTGCTTTGAAATTTTAATTGCTGCTATTTAAGAAAATATGTTAAGCTCTCATGTCACCTCTATTCAATGTCAGCAATTTCAAAGCTAATATTTAGACTATTTCAAAACTTCAACCATGTTTATAACCACTGAAATCTGTTTCCTAAATTTGAAACATCACAGCTACCTTATGGGTTATGTAGATATCTTGTCTTTAAATGAGCAAAAGAAATTATTCACACACATTGAGTAAAGGGCACAGAGTATGCTTAGCCAGGGTGTGGCACTATTTGGAGGTGTGGCCTTGTTTTATAAGAGTTGTCTTGTTCATGGTGTCCACAGCAATGAAACCCTAAATAAAGTCACTTATTCTAATTGGTTCCTAATTGTGTAATAATAGCATTTCTCATCCATTTGTAATCGATGAACGTGAATATTTTAAGTTATAAATCTACTATCTTTAAAACTTCCTCTGTGGTTTATTTCATAACTAGACAATAACTAGTATCAAAAAATTCTGTTCATTCTTATTCTTAGCATTTATGAACTTTGGAAAAATTAAATTGGTGGGGTAAACAGTAGAAACTGGATGTACGTCTGAACTCATAACTAAAAGCATAACTTGCATAGGTGTGTGTTGACCTTCTGTGCTTAGGGAAAGATTATAGTGTTACATTTAATATTACTGTAATTAAAGTGCATTTTATTACTTGTCTTTTACATGACATGAGGTGAAATGCTCTAGAAATCAATACATCGCAAACAACAACATTAATTCTGGAACGAATTTCTCTCACAGATATTTAGAAGCAATCTTCCCTGGAACCATAATCCTCAAAAGGAAATTGCAATACTTGCAGAAACACCGTTTGGGTCACCTGGGTCTAGGTCTCTGGATTTTTCTAAAAGCTTTCACAAGGCACAAATGACATTTTAAATAGCTTGTCAGGCAGAGATGTGATTTTTAATGCAGGCACACAAAAATATAATGGCTCTCTCTCTCTCACTCTCTCTCTCTCTGCTCTGTGTGTGTGTGTTTGTGTGTGTGTGTGTGTGTGTGTGTGTGTGTGTGTGTGTGTGTGTGTGTGTTTTATCAGTGCCACTAAAGGCAAACATCTAAAAAGCAGAGATGATCATAATGCAAAGATAAATGTTATGACTCCTGTCTGAGGAGGAACATATTATAAGCATAACAGGGTAATAGCTCATGAGAGACAAAACAAAAGGCAAACTAGTTTTATATTACAGTTTTTTTTTCTTTTTGTTTTATGTTGTGGGTCAACTAAGAAGTATTGTTAGACATCAGGATTTTTTTCCTTCCAGGATGCTGAGTTATTTATAAAACAAACAAACAAAAACAATAAAACAAACAAAAGCATTTCAAAGAAGAAACCTGCATAACTCTGCTACCACTTGGAAGAATAAATATGGGGAGTCCTGTTCAAATATAAGCACACAAAATTCCTCCATATGAAGTGATGAAAGTGTCACCTGGGTTCCATTGAAATAGTAAAATGTACTTCAAGCTAATAGCTTATGTTATACCACTGTTTAAAATCCCAGATAGAAAGCTATGGCTACTTCCTTTCCTGTCTGTCTCACTGCTTTCTGTGACTGCTCATGTGTGTGCTAACATTTGTGGCTCAGTGGACACATCTCCCCTTTCCTGTCTTTGGGTTTCATTGTCTCTGTAGTGGCATCTTCTCGCTTAGGAAATTCAATGTTTTTATGTGAAGAGGTGCAGAAAGATTAAAATGTTTTGATTAGCAATTTGGTTCATTCCATCTTCTGTGGAGTATGCGTTGGAAAGTTTTCCACCATTGCTGTGAGGACCATGTACTTTCTTAAACGCTGTGCTTCATGTAAAGTTTAGTATTCGTTATTCAGTTATGGGTGTAAAGAAAGGAATTGCATCTTCATTTTCACTGCAATTAATAGAGTGCACTGCTTCTTTTATATGAAAGCCTACTGACTTAGGAAGCTTTATACAACCTCTTTAAATTCTATAGTCTCCAAAATTGTCTATCGTTGTCTCTGTCTGTGTCTTTATGTCTGTGTCTATGCACTTGCATGTCTCCATGTGACTCTCTCTCTCTCTCTCTCTCTCTCTCTCTCTCTCTCTCTCTCTCTCTCTCGTTTTGAGAGTTTTGAGCTCCAGAGCCCTGGTGACTCCCTCCACCTTAGTTTTCTCATCTCCTCAGTACTCATTCCCTCAGTAGTAGTAGTAAACATACACTAGTTCACTACACTGGAATATTCTAGAAGTTTCTAGATTCTAGAACCAGGTTCTAGAACTAGAACTGAGATTCATAGGACACCCATCTCCATCACTCCTTGCTGACCTCAGAGCAGTCTGAGTTTTTTGAGACTGTTTGATCCATTCTCTCTTACTTCAGCCAAATTTGAAATCGAGTGCCTCTTCTCTCGTTGTCTTCTTCAAAGAAATTAACATTGACAAATGTATTAGTCTAATTTCTATTGCTAATACCACTAAGAAAAGAAGTTTATTTTGGCTGACATTTCTAGATGTCCCAGTTTGAGTGGGCATTTCTGGTTTCTGCCATCAAGCTCTCAGACCCAGAGGTTATAGAGAGCACATGGGCGTGTTGTACCTCTGTTCCCTCCATATCTCTGAATAAATTCACCAGATTTCAATCCTGCCTATATCCTCATGACTTATCTAATGTTAGTTAGCATTCTCATGTAGTTTATATCATCTTAGTGCCTCTTATCATTGGAATTATATTTTCATGAATTGACCCTTGGAGGACACAATTTATATGTTAAATCTGTATCCAAATATTAGTAGAAGTTTATAGTAATTTAAAACATTAACTCTTAGTGTTGTATGCCTTGAAATATACTGTAAGATTTTGTATTTCAGGAAGAAATATCAAAGCTGGGAATATAACTCAGAAATAGAGTACTTCTCCCATTCAGGCTCCAGTCTGTTTCTTTAAAAAAAAAATCCAGAATTAAAGACAGATTTTTCTAATCTGTTTTAATGGTGAAAACTAAAGGTCTTCAAAATCAGCCTTGAGTTCAGTGTTCAATAAATTATTTGCTACACCGAGCAGACAGAGCTGTTGGGGTGATAGAGGAAAGTAGAAATTAGAATTTCTAAAAGTCCTGAATTTACTCATCTAACTCTGGTAATGTCCTAAAAATCACACAAATAGAGGGTGCTTAATATCCAAGTTACTAGGTATATTTTTCAAAACAGATACAGCTTGGCCTTCCTTAAAATTTTTAAGCATAGCTTTGACTCATTTGTAAAAATAAGTGTATAGAAAATAGCAGAAATTTCCCTTTCTGGAGCTGTTAGATATGATAGACACCATCTGTAGATCATGTTTATAAAGCATGCTCAGTTTGAATTTCCAAACTTGTTAATGCATTGTGTTTAATAATGGCAAAATGAAAAGAATAAAATAAATGTGTTTAACATTATGAATATTTACTTTGTAGATATTGAAGGAGAAAAGCCTAGGTAAAGGAAAATTTTCATTTTGCCTTAATAATTATGGTAATAATATTGTTTGTGTGTGGGTGTGTGTGTGTATTGTGTGTCCATGTGTTTGCATATATATGAATGTTTATATGTGTCTTTGTATGGACACATATAATATAGGAGTATAGTCATTTATTTTAAATCTTTCCCTGAGTATTATGCTGTAATTATAGGAAAGTAGTCTTTTTCTTTACCTTATTTTTTATTAGATATTTTCTTTATTTACATTTCAAATGGGATCCCCATTCCTGGTTTCCCCTCTGAAAATGCCCCCTATGCACCCCTCCCCCTGCTCATCAACCCTCTCCTGCTTCCTTGCCCTGGCATTCCCCTATACTGGGGCATAGAGCCTTCACAGGACCAAGGGCCTCTCCTCCCATTGATGACTGACTAGGCCATCTTCTGCCACATATGCAGCTGGAACCATGAGTCCCACCATTTGTAGTCTTTGTTTGGTGGTTTAGTTCCAGGGAGCTCTGGGGGTACTGGCTAGTTCATATTGTTGTTCCTCCTATGGGGCTGCAAACCCCTTCATCTTATTGGGTCCTTTCTCTAGCTCCTCCATTGGGGACCCTGTGCTCAGTCCAATAGTAGGCTGTGAACATCCATTTCTGTATTTGTCAGGCACTGGTTGAGCCTCTCAGGAGACAGCTATATCAGGCTCCTGTCAGCAAACACTTGTTGGCATCCACAGAAGTGTCTGCGTTTGGTGATTGTATATGGGATGTATCCCCAAGTGGGGCAGTCTCATCTTAATATTAAAATAGAGTATTGAGATTGATTTTTAAAGTGAATGAGATAGTATTTGCTTTATTCGTTTATTACTAAATTAATTTCCCCACTAATTTGCAAGAATCCCCACAAGAAATCTTTCATAATTTTTCAGGCTGATTGGAAACAGATCTATATGAAAATCAATGAGGATGAATGTAAGAATCTCTGCAAATAGCATTAAAATTGTAAATCAGGAAGAATCCATACTTGTTGAGATAATTTATACATTTTAAATGTGATGATTTTGTGTGTGAGTAGTTAAGGTGGAGAATTACTCTTAGAATCTTTTTTACTGTGCAGTAGTATTTTAGGGAACAGATGATAATGACATAGTTCTAGATGACAAAATGCTAAAATATGCCTATGCCAATACAAGACCTTCATAAAATCAATAAACACCAAGATAAAATAAAACCCAGACGTAGTGGAAGCCATGATACACAAAGTCTCCACATCAAGAGTCTTCCTGCAAGCCTGACAAGACCCCTTGCCTCTGTCATCCTAGGGCTGAAACTGAGTACAGAAGGAAAGACACAGAGTAGAGTTCTATGAATGTATGACACTGACCTGTGTTTACAGTATTGTCTAGATACTGGGAAATGGGAACTGCACAGGAATCATTTGAGAAAAGAAGCAGTGTTCATCATATGAAATATTTCATGGGAGTGAGGATTCATACGGGGCTATATCAGTTTCCTAAGCTCACAGAAATTAGACTTGGAATTGAGAAAACAGACGGAGCAACAGAGAGGGGGATGGGAGGCCACAGGGAGTCTGGGGATGCTTCAGAAGTTGTTTTAATCCCAGGTTGCATGTTTGAACACATTTCTCAATTCCTTCTGCAGATAGGAGATTTTCAATTCAAAGAACTAAGAGGATTTTGAACACTGTAAATTCCTCTACCTACCTGAAATAAATTCGATGAAGTCATGTTGTCAGTATTGCTGGGTATACCAGATCCTCATGGGAATATATTATACTAGACAGAAGCAAAATAAACGGATTTGTCTCTCAAATATAAGAAACTAAACACATACACATGCTCACTTATACACATGCACATAAACAGTCACATACATAGCACACACACACCACCACCACCACCACCACCACCACCACCACCACCACCACCACCACTGCCACCACCACCACCAACACACAATGACACACACTTTCCACTAAGGTTTCATCTATGTTATATTACCCCATGTGGTGTGTTGTCCTTTTGTTGTTATTTTTCTTATTTAAATATCTCTGAACTTCTTTGTTTAGAACCTGTGATTAAAATATCCAGGGACTCCTTTTGTTAATTTTAATTAATTGCATAATGCTGGATTCTCTGGATAGCCATGAATTTGTGTGTGTGTGTGTGTGTGTGTGTGTGTGTGTGTGTGTGTGTGTATGTGTGTGGTGTGTGTGGTGTGTGTGTGTGTGTGTGTGTGTGTGTGTGTGTGTGTGTGTGTGTGGTGTGTGTGTGTGTGTGTGTGTGTGTGTGGTGTGTGTGGTGTGTGTGTGTGTGTGTGTGGTGTGTGTGTGTGTGTGTGGTGTGTGCAAATGCTACATAGTGAGAAAGATAAGTGGAGCACTTTGTTCCTTCATATTCAACTAAATCTGGGAAGAAGGGGAAAAAAGAGGAAAACAAACAACACATGGAAAATATGCTTTGTTTTTTAGAAGACTATGAAACATAAATGTTTAAATAAATCACATTAAGTGGTATTAAAATCACAGTTAAAGCATTTCTTGTTTGTGTCCAATTTCAATATTTAAGGTGCATTATTGTGTTCTTGAGTATTTAAATTATTTATTAAATGAAAGAACCTATGAGTGGCATCAAGTGCACTGTCTACTGAAAGACAGTTTCTCTAAGAAGAAACAATAACTATATTTCCTTTGATTGAATATCCAGAGCTATGAAAAAAATATTCAAGGACTTGTTGATCAATGGAGAAGAGCACACTTTTTCTTTAATTTTAACAAACTAAAATTTCAATCTGACTATCCACGTATGATTCATCTCTACACTGTTTTCTTTACATTTTTAAAGCCTGCTCTCTCTCTTTTTTAATATCCTACAAATAATACCTCACTGGATGTTGTATAATGACAATCCATAATAAATATGCTTAGCACAATATCAATGGTATAGAAGTCATACAATGGCTATGGATTTTGCGTTTAATCCATGACCTGCATGACACAAGTCCTCATATTTTTCTGGCTTTTTAATGTTATTTTTTATTTTTTTTTTATCTTTTGTAATCCTTTAACATCTTTCTTTTCCAGTCATCTTAGTTCTTGTCCCTGATCCCAGTCTCAACCTAGCCCTCAAGGGTCTCTAATAATTTCAAGCTAAGAAAAGGCTCTGTTTACCAGAAGAATCGAAGCAACTTTTATTAGAGACCTCTGGCACCTCAAATGCCTAGTGCTAGGATAATAAAATGGTATTGTATCTCCATCAAATGATACTTTTATGATGACTGAGGACCTCTGGCGAGATTAGGATACCTCCAGCACTCAATGTCTCCCCTGGTTGTAGATGAAGACTCCCCAGATGCTCACTGTTCATTTTGGAAAGAATATTCGAGTGTTTCCTTCTCTGAACTCATACCATCTGCAAGGTGAGACTTCTGCTGAGGATGCTCATGAGAAATCACAAGTCCTTTGTGCAAACTAATTGCTGCCCTTCCATTCTCATTTGTTTGGATATATAATTTGAACCCGGCCTTCCAACTGAGGATACTTAGAATATAATACATGGAAAGATTTTTTTCTTTCTGTAAAGTCAGTAAAGAATGATAAGAAAGAGATGCAGAAAATAAAATAAAGAGCTGGCAACCTTCTAAGATAGTCTGCCCAGTACTCAAACATTTTATGAATTTTCCTAAATATAGCAAGGATTTGGTGTATCTTTGCTTAAAGACTACATTTAATGGTGTCTTGCAGAGTATATAACAGGATTCATGTCTATCAAGGTGCCAAGTTAAACTTCAGAGTCCACCTTATTTACGCATACACCACAGGACCATTGCTTCCATTTCCAAACTCCAACCTATCTAAGCACTGGCTGTGAAAATACCTACCCATTCTGTTAAAGATTCATTCCTCAGTACCATTCAATAACTCATACTGATAGACACTAAAATGCTATATAAATTCAGTTGTTATTAGTTAATCTTAATGACACACATATATAATACCGTTATGAGTTCAGTAAGCTGTTCTTATTAAACCCAAACATTCGCTGTCTTGTTATCAATGAAGTCCCCTGATCCATTCAGAAATTTTCAGGTAATTTGCTAATATAGTATACCTACAGGATCAATTGTACTGATATAGATTTTTAAAGTATTTATTTCAATTTATGTGTAACTCTTTTACCTTAAAATATTCATATGTACCACATATATACCTGATATACACTGAGGCTAGTAAAAGGTATCAAGTCCTTTGGAAATGGAATTATAGGTAACTGTGTGCCACTTTAGTACCAGGAACCAAAATCTAGTTTCTCCACAAGAGAAGCAAGTGCTCTTAAACACTGAGTCAGACCCACAAATTTTGATTGTAAAAATGTGTGCCAGTCAAATATGGCTACTTTGACGAATCCACACATATATGATATAAAAAACCTTGAAAAAAGTTTTTTTATATCATATAAACCTATAAAAAAATTGGGATAAAAATTTGGTTTTTATATCATATAAACCTATAAAAAATTGGGATAAAAAATTGGTTTTTTATATCATATAAACCTATAAAAAATTGGGATAGCATTGGAATGTAATTGAGGAAAATACGTAACAAAAAAAAATAAGTAAAAAAAAAAACCAAAAAAACAAACAAACAAACAAAAAAACAGGAACACTCTAATAGGAATATTTTTCACATTGTGTACATTTGAGAAACAGACTGGAATTCAGCACAAATTAACTTCCATAGTTAGACCCCAGTCTACTTTCCATCCTCAAAGTCTAGTAAAGTTCCCTGGGGTTGGAAAGAAGAAAAGAAAATAGTAGTATCTGCATTGTCTGACACTTAGTATATTCACAACACTTACAACAACAAATTCAGAGACCATGTTCTTGAAATCTACTTTCAGCAAGTTACAGCATTAGATGGTTTTCTTTATGTCACCCTTTAATTTACTTTTGTGTGCATGTGTCTTTGTGTGTATTAATATACATGCACACTGATGAGTATTACAAATGTTCCACAAGATGTATGTGGAAATCAGAGGAAAACTTAGAGGAACTGATTCTCCTCTTCCACCCACGTGGGTCCCAGGAATCAAACTCAGATTGGCAGGCTCAGCAGAGCCGTCACTGTCTAACTATAAGACTTACTTCATCTTTATTATTTTTGTTAAAGTGTGAATGTATTTCTACTTAGAAACTTGGGACAGAATACGTAAAGTTATAGTAAGTTTGTAGACATTGGCATTTATATTAATACTAATTGCCAAAAACATTTATCTCTTGAAAATAGACCAAAAATGCATGTGTAGACTGTGACGTTATTGGGAGAGTGACTGTATATTTGTTAAATTTTAAATTTTCCCCAGCATTTGTGACTAAACCCTAACTCTCTTCTCAAATCATTAGAACCCTGACCAATACTGCAGTTGTTTTCTCCCTGATACTTTTTATTCTAATGCTTTTTTATTTCTCTACCAGTTCATGGAAATACTGAGTCTTTTCGAGGAAAAGGTGATGGTTAAAAATTGTTTCAACCCCGTTCTTATGAGAAAAGAGCAGAAAACTCACCTGTAATAGTTACTCTTTTCATTCTGTCCTATCAGTGTCTGTTAGTATCAGAATTTCTCCAAGGACACTGTTAGAGTTAAGTATGGAGAAGATTTGAAGACTGGAAAAAAGAGGTGTGACGTGTAAGCAAACCATAAGAAATTCTAACATGTAGCTCTGTCAGGACAAGTGAAAACGTGGTGCTCACTTTGAAGCTGATTTTCTGTAGGTATTTTTACTATAATACAAGCTCTGTTGAAAGGAAAACTACATTCATTTGAGATGGAGGACTCAGACTCAACATTATAGCATTCAAATGCAGTGACATTAACCGACTTGGAATGACTGTGCATCCTCTACGTTATACCTGTTCAGTTCTACTTGTAGGATGATCTTACCTGTCTGCACACCGTATCACAATGAAAACTGTTTCGTTCTGATGAGGCTTGAGAGTGCTTCTGCTTTTACCTTTATTTAATCCTCATGACCTCCTTTTGAACTAAGTTTGGACCAATGGTCTTCACCCAGGACATACTGTGATGACTCAATATGAGAATTAATTACAAAAGTAATCATGTCTGTTAGCTAATTATTCAAATCTTAATTGTGACTCTGCTGGCCCAATTAGCCCAGAACACAAGGCTAATGTTAGGGATGGGTGGATACTCAGCATCTGTGCCTAAGTGAGAGGCATCTGCTGCCAAGAAGTGCAGGGATGGTAGTGTCTGCTCACCAGCTGTGAGCAATCAGCTCTAGAAGGGCACACAGGGCCAGCCTGAGGGGTCATAGGAGGCTGCAGGCTTGCTGTACAGACATGTATCCCTTGGAAACAAAAAAGCACAAAAGCCACTGTATTTTGTTCTACCAAATTTTTAACAGGAAAACAATATTCTGCAGTTCCTTATCCTTTTTAAGTAAAGGACAGGGGAAGTAAGCTAGTTTCTGATAAATTCATCAGAAGTCAATAGGCTTATATAAACTGCTTCAGATCATCTTAGACTACGAACATTTACTTCAACAATATGGTTTCTCACAAAATAAATATAAAGGAACAAGTAGATCATCTACTTGTTATGAGTAATAAAATTTTAGGTCTGTTGGTTTTGACTTTGGTTGTATATATAATCAATATCTCTGCATTTGATTTGTTTACATTTCATTATTGATTTTATCTCTACTATGTACGATGGATTATATTAATAATGCGATTTACTTTTAAAGTATTTATTATTAATGCTTATTAATAATATATGTGCATGTTCTTTGCTGGAAGAAATCAAATATTAGTGAAGGAATAAAATGGTACAAACTAACCAGTCTTAATAGCTCTGTACATACATCAGCTCTTGTTATGGATGTGGATTGAGTTTCCCTGTTAGGTTTAGCAGTGCCATTTACTAAAGTTTTTTAATTAATTCACAAATCAAATATACCCGTGAAAGCACTTAAAATTATTGAAGATGAAACCTGCTATTTTACCGAAAATGTGTGTAGATCTTGCCCCTGGGTATAGTAGTGATGATTTAAACTTATGTTACTTTTTGGTGTGTGTGTGTTGGGGGCAGACAATATTTTAACAAAATTAAAAGAATTTCAGGAGTTTTGCAACATCCCATCATGGTTTTCCATCATTGCTGACACTATGAAAAACCATGTTAGTTCTCTGCTACTGAACAACTTGCATTTCACAATTATGGTTTATGTATAACAGAGATACTTGCACATAAGGAGAATTGTTCCAAGTCAGCATTGCTTTCTAATGTAGCACAGAACAGCACCCTGCCTACTTTACAAAATCCATGCCTCCCTTGTTGCCTGTAAGGAAAATATATAAATAAGTGCTTGCCAATCTTCCTTCAGAGGGAGTTTTAATTGAGGATAATGAAACATCCCTAGTTCCAAAATGAGAGTATGATAGCCACAAAGCTCTTTAAAATGCTAATAGGCAGTAGGCATTTATGGAAGTTTTCTGAGATTGTACATCATAGTAATGGTGTAGGTAGATGACAATTTATCAGATAGAGCTGCTGTGATCATACCTGGTTCCCAATTTTCATTTACATTGCTGTCTGGAATGAAGTACAGAATGAAGCATCTACATACCACCCTGAAGAGTTGTCAAAGAATACCAATTAGAATTAGAAGTGTTAATTACACATTTCTTGTCTTGCTCTGCTCTTCATCTCAGCTATATTTTTTCCTTCACACTACTCTCTCACTTTAAATCACACATTTACAGTATGACGACCCATTCTAGAGCACTGCCTCAGCTGTAAGACATGCACCCAGCTATAATAACGCATGGCACTACTTTAGCAAAGTGGAGTAAGAAATCACGTTGACAGGGCTTAGATCAAGTCTGGGTTACTAAATGTATTTTTTTCCATCCACCGACTTCAAGGTCAACGATCTTTATTTTATGTGGAGTATATCTTATGTGACAGCAGAGGAAGAAATGTGGGCAGTGCAGGTTAATGCATTTGGGGTCATAATGGACTAGAAAGTGAAGAGAATCATCCCTCTTGAGATATTCACTGAATGTTCCCAACTTTAAAAGGAAGGTTGATTTAATGGCCGAAGTTATGGTGAAAGCCAAGTTCTATGAGAGCCAAGAAAGGACAACTTTCATTTCCCTGTTAAACAAATAGAGCTTCGCTATTTACTTTTGAAGACTTTAGGGCACAACAATAAAATGGCTTAGAATGTTTTCTTAAATGTGACATGCATGATATTGTGTATGAGTGCAGGACCACACATGCCATAGCTGGCATTTGGGAATCAGAGTAAAAACATAGACTCTTGTTGTTGCTTTCTGTCTTGGGATAAAGATTCTTTATTTTCATTGTTGCATACACAAAACTAATTGAGCTGAGACCACTAGAGATTCTCATGTTTCCACTTTCCCATTTTGATTCAAGAGAGCATGCAAAGACTGGACCTCACCCAGTAGTAGACATGCACCTTAGTCTTTATATTGGTCTCCTAGCAACTGCTGTGGGTCTCTTTTCCCTAATAGGATTATCTAATTGAGCCTCAGTGGTAGAGAATGAGCTTAGGCCAAATACAACTACATGTTCCAGGGTATGGTGTATAACTATGCAGGATACCCAAGGATAAAGGGCTTATATGAGTGACAGAGGACTTATATGGGTGTGACTTGGGGGAAGAGAAGGGAAAGGATGGAAAGAAAAGATCTAAGTGAAAAAGCAAAAGCACTCTGCCATTGAAGATAACTGCTACTATCTACTATGTCATGCTTGTCATGGGCTCAGTGGATCTGAAATCAGGTCTTTATGTTCGATTGGCACATATTTACACATATCTTCCCAGCCCCTCTGTTGTGATTTCTTATTGCACTTTATTCCACATCAGAGTATCATCAGACATTCCCATGTCTCCGATGAAAGTGTTGATCTCCAGAGTTTGAGATGACAAGTGTCATTCTTTAGCTTCCACACTTGCCAACAGCATAAGAACCATCTGCCAAAGCCCCAGGCACTGGTCTCCTACTACTAGAGGATGCTACATGTATCTGTGGGAATATTTGTCTAAGACAAATAGTAGTAAATAAATAACACGTGTCTTATGCAAAGAGCAGTGCAAAAAAGATGAACTAGTTAAGGAATCAGCAGACCTAATTTGGTCACGTTATTGAGACTGAGAGTATGCACCAGTGATTAAGATGTTTATGGTTTATGGATGCCTCCTTTTTTATTATAAAATTCTTAACTCTATTTTGTTTAATGGGTTTATACTTGAAATACTTTGAAATATTTTGGAACAGTAAGTTTTTCTCTCTAAAATTAGAATTAAAGCAGTTTTTCAACAAATTTACTCAGATACATTTCACGAATAATTCTTGCATTAGTAAATACTTTCCCAATCACATTTTCATTTCTGTTTTTTTTTTACCAGATTGCAATTCTAAATATTCAAATTTCTAACAACTCCATGATTAAAAGTTTATTTGGTATATCAGATTTTCTTATATTAATAGATATAAGACATGCTATAAATCATATTTGTTGAAATGCTGTCATATTGTTCTATAAAAGATCTACTTTAAAATATTTTTCCATAGTTTATCTACAATAGCAGATCAAGAATTAAAGGTACTCTTGGATATAAACTTTAGAACCTGTCTGTAACATCAACTTTCCATGGTGAAGTCAAGAGATACCATTATTAAATTTTATTTGAAGAGTTTACTAAATGATTACATATGATAAATATAATAAAATGTAGACAAGTATAATGTAAAATATATTATGTGTAAAGTAAATAAAATAAAACAAAATAATAAATGTAGAAATATATATATATGGGTAGAAAATGCCACTTCCTCTTACCTTTCAAATAACAATGATAATTAAGATGAAAATTATGGGGTAAAGGCCGTGAATTTCATATGTAGTAAGAAAGGACAATGAAGAAGTTAGAGGAAGAAGCAATGTGATGTAAATATAGTAAACACAAAATTTAAAAACACATAGATATGTATATTTTTGAAGATTAGTCAGTAGACTATTATATGTGTTAAGATGATGAAGTAAGAGTGAGTAACCAATGTTATGTCTCAGGATAAATGGAGAATTTGTAACACAAGAACAACAAATGTAAATATCCACTATGTAGTGGGCATTCATTTTGCTAATTAGATTAGATTTCAAGAAAAAAAATGTCAAGTTGGCCATGCTTTCAGTATAGAGATGTGATAGATCAGTAATATAGAGTATGTGTGATGACTTGACCATCTCTCATTGCCTGGTGAATCTCAGAGCTTCACAGGTCACCTAACCTCTTCTCCCTTGACTTCATTGTTGCTCTTCTTAAATAAAGATAGTAATACCAGAGCCCACACCTAGTAGGGTATTCATGTTCAAAGAGTCTATTTCCTGTTTGTTTATAGGAGTCCATGCTTTCTTTCTTTGGTTCAGATCTCTGTTCATTATGGTGAAAAACCATAGAACAAAAACACTCATGCTCTAGTTGCTTTTGGCAGTGAGCTGAACAACTCCTAAGATTGGAATTTTGATGCCCAAGGAAAAGGTCTTGCTGACGTTATTGAGAAGGAGATGGAGAAGGAGCCCTAGGCAAGCCATATTTACTATACTGCAGTCACACACAGCCTTGGAACCCAGCTCAGGTGAAATCTGTTATTGTAAATGTTACAAGTGACAGCCAGATAACAAGTAGTTAGCAGGAAAATATTGTTTTTACTTTGTAAAAACAGGGCCAACTTTGTGAATCCATTTAACTATTTTCTTATCTAGGGCTACATCAAGAATAAAGGTGATTTTTATTAGCACCTACTCAAATCAGATGCACATATTATATAAATATATTGTGTTCCCTTCTGTGCAATGTTAAAATGTATCATCCTTGACTAATTAATAAAGAAAAGTGAATGCAGACATTGACTGACTTGGCTCATATCACCACTTTATAACACTATGTACCTGGATGGCCAGACAATGGATGGGTATTATTGTTATCATTATCACTATTAATATTTTCCTACCACTAGACTCTCTGTTTTGCATATTAGGTAAGCTTCAGATATAAGGCCAGAACACCAAAATAAGTGAATAATAATTTCTCCTTCTCCTCTAGCCTCTACCACAAAAATGATATCCTCTCTAGCTCTCAGGTCCTAAATATGGGAGTGTGGGAGTTAGATATGATTTCATAACTGTTTTATCTTATCTTTATATGTCACCAAGGTTGTATTATATAGGCAAAACCACCAAGCAGAGAATGGCTTCAGATTGATTGACATCAGTTTATATCTTAAAGGGGCACGTTCTGCTACTTACTCACAAGCAGTTCCCATGAATCATCCCAGAATGTTCTAATAAATACGTAAAGTAGAATAAAAAGGTTTTAGAAAAGCTCTCTACAGAGAAGTGGCTCATGATTGGATTGCCTTTTTAGCTATGCCAAAGAGTAGGCTTAGTAATTACAGGGGTATTGATCGCTGTGCCCAATGGTTGACAGCAAAATAGGTAGTGTCTTGCTAGTACAGAGACCTTCAGCCAGGGCTGTTGGTCCAGAGGCAGAAGAAGTGATCCAGGTAGACACCTTGCCCATGACTAATTACTGAACACAGTGATATATAATGTTCGAGAACAGTTATAAATGCATTAAATTCAAAAGTACCCATTATTCTCAAATTCGTAATAATACTATTTTGGGTACAATAGAATCCAAGTGCCATGTTGATCGTGTCTCACTTATAAGTTTTCTAGTTACAGTGATTAATAATATCAGGATTATTCAGTAAGTGTGTGTGTGTGTGTGTGTGTGTGTGTGTATGTGTATGTGTTACTATTGTGGATTATTAATTTCAGTTGGTTCAACCTTTAATGATAACAACATGGCAATATCCATTAAGGAGTGTATTGTTTATGCACTCATTTTAGCATCTAATAACTGCAAGTGCATACAATGATAGATGAATAAGATGTCTAATATACAATGATATGTTCATTTTTTATAATAGATAAATATCTTTAAATTTAGAAATATGTAGATAATGAACCATAATTTCCTGAAAAGTATTAGCATCCTTCCCACAAGTATTTATGACTTGGGGATAATTATTATCCTTTGTAATAAGAATGTAGCCACATTGCTCATAATACATTATTCATAGTAACCAAGGAAAAGCTTTTGAGAACATGGCAGTAATTAAATTGGTGATGTCCCATGATACCTTCAGTTTTTTCAGCTGAGGCCACACTGGATAGTGCCATCTGTATAAATTTGTCCTCACTTATGCTTAGACTCCAAGCTGAAATATAAATAAAAACTAGAAAGACTGAAGTGGTTATCATTCTGCATACATAAAAGCTTCATCAATTCAAGTTACAAACATGAAAGGAACCCTTGCTGTTCAGTGTAGAAAAAGACCTGTGAAATCATGAGAGTGCAGAATGTTGCATAAGGAAGTATGCGAACTCAGATCACATCACTTGTTCTGAATGTGAATGTCCACTAAATACTCTTGTATTTTGACACATGCTCCCAGTTGGTGGCACGGTTTCTACAATTGATAAAAATACAGTTGAAATAATACACAGGGCTTTCAGACTCATATCATCAAGAATAGGCTTCTAAGGGTAATAGTCTTGCTTGTCCTAGGATCGAAGCTTTATTCTTCCTGAAGTACCAACATTTGGGAAAGCCATACCACAAGTTACAGCTGTCATAGAACAAACTATGATAGCCACTGTGCCATTTCCATCCTGTTAGGTGAAAACTGAAAGCCAAGGTAAACTCATTCTCCTCCAAGTCAGCTTCTTATTATTCTCAGTCAGGACCAAAATAGCCAGTTCCCTAATTTTCAACTGCAGTGGTGGCATTAATTTATTTTTATTAATTTGTTTAATTGTTTATATCCCAATAGCAGAATTCCCCTGCTTCTCTCTGTCCTACCCTCCCATCTCCCTTTCCCCATTCCCCTTCCCAGTGTGACAATCAAACCTGGTACCTCAAACTTTTTTTTTTCTTTTTTACGTAAGCATTCAGCTTTATTATCTATTCACTCAGTGAACACTGAACACGTACTCTATGCAGGTCTTAAACAACACATAGCTTCATTTACCACCACTGAGAGCCCGTTGCTGCTGAGTCAAGTAGCTTCAAGGAGAAGCACTAAAAAGCTGTATGAAGCTCTGGAACTTGATGTACTCATGGCACCAGGGTAATGTGTTAAAGGTTTGAACACATCTTCTTCATATCCTATTCAACTGGACCAACCAAACATAGGCTAAAAACCAGCCCACATCTTTTCACCCTTCCACTAGTTGTAAACATCTCTGCCAAATTGTATAAACTATTCTCCTGTTTTCGTTGATATTCAAAACAAGGAAGCCACTCTCAAGTTCATTAAATACAAGATAACCAACAAAGAGAAATTAAAAATATTTAAGCAAAAAGTTCCTAAGTTCCAAGCCCCTTGGATGACGGAGGTTGTACAAGTACTAAGGGGACTCATTTGGGGACATCAAATCTTCCTAGGACTAAATGCATCCTCTTCTACTGAAGCTGAACAAGGCAGCCCTGCTAGTAGAAAGGGACATAAAGGCAGGCAGCAGAGTCTGAATCAGAAGGCAGCCCTGCTTTAGTTTTGGGGATTCACGTGGAAACCAAGCTGCTCATCTGTTACATATGTGTAGGGGGCCTAGGTCCAGTATATGCATGCTCTTTGTTTGCTGATTTAGTCTGTTTGAACTCTATGGGCCCAAGATAGTTGGTTTTATAGGTCTTCTTACGGTATCCCTGATCCATGTGGCTGCCCCAGTCCTTCCCCACACTCTTCCAAAACACACTATGCAGAGACCCACAGCCACACATTACACGAAGCTCAGGCATTCACTCTAACCTCCTTCCCCCATTTTCCTTTTCTTGGGTAGTAGAGGTCAAACTCAGGGATTGATCTATGCTAATCAAGTGCTCTACTAATGAGCTACATCCTTTGCCTTATTTTATAACTGTAACCAAGATTAGGCAGACTGTTCATCAACTTTCTAAGTTATCTATTTGCCATTCATAAGGACTCCTTAGATGTTGAGAAAGGCAAAAGAGGAAACTAAGTAAAGATCATTTTAGAGAGAAGAAAGGAAGAATTAGCCTCCTCCTGCTACCCTCCCCCCTACAGTTATTTCTGAGAGTGCTTGGTGGTGTGGTGAGTGGCCATCTCTTCACCTTTGTGTTAGTGTTACAGACTAGGTTCACACTTTGATAGCACTCGAAGTGTCTGGGATCCAGCCCTTCAGTATGAATTACAAACTAATTTTTAATTTAATCAAAACTCAATCTTCCCTTTCTAATATGAATTTGTGTGTGCATTCAGAAAAAAAAATAAACTAGTGGCAAGCTACCCTGTTTTATTTGTGTAATAAACAAGTCTTTTATTTATATTTACATAGCTAGTAGATGTTAAACTGTTTGATTCTTAACTATTAGGAACATTTGGCTAGAAGTCATATTTACTATACTGATGCTATCTCATGGGAGGCAATGCATATCAAAAAAAAATTTTAAGCTGGATTGATCAGAGAGTATTCAGCCTTAAATGACAAGAAAAATGTTGATCTATTTCATAGGAACTTCACAAGGTCACAGCATTTTCCCCCTTTTGTTAAATGCCTTATTGGCTGAGAAATAAATATTTTTGGAGGAATTAAATGACTGTTGACTTAATACAGACTTTAAACAATATACAGGTCAAACTTTCAATGTATCACTGAGAAAATACACATGTTATATTTCAAAATCATTGTTTATGGTACAAGGAGGCGCTAAGCAAGGACCTCAATAAGATATTCAGAACTTTGACTTGATACTCAGTGTCTCAACTTCTTAAAGTGAATAATTGAAAAATCTGAATTTATAAATTATGAGTTTAAAATTTACATATTCACAAGTGTATACTTGTAGTTATCTAAGTATATATAAAAGATTTTTTATAATTTTAATTACTTCTTTGTGTAGGACATTTGCTAATTGAACATCTCCATTAATCAAGCCTTTTCTCATGTACTTTGGCTCAATCTCTACTTGTTCTCAGGACAAATGGTATTGACTAATTCCTGTGGCTCATTTAATAGGACAGGAAAAGCTCCATTTATATTCGTTAAGGTTGGGATTACTCATCCCATAGCTTACCGACAGCTCTGTCAAAACCAATTTCCAAATTCATGATTTACACCTGATCTCTCACTAAACTTTAGATTCATACTTTGATAGAAAATAAGATGTAATTAGCTACATTTTGGACAAGTTATCAGATAAGCCACAAGATCATCAACTAAAAAAGTAACAATAAACTATCCAGAGTGACATGTGTCCAATGTCCAATCCACACTGTCATACCTGTTGCTTAAATTTTTCTTGCTTTAAAAGGTATTTATTTTTAAGATATAAGAAAGTTGAACTAAGCGGGGCATGGTGGCACACGCCTTTAATCCCAGCCCTGGGGAGGCAGAGGCAGGCAGATTTCTGAGTTCGAGACCAGACTGGTCTACAAAGTGAGTTCCAGGCCAGCCAGGGCTATACAGAGAAACCCTGTCTCAAAAACAAAAACAAAAACAAAAACAAAAACAAAAATGAAACAAAAAAATAAAGAAATAAAGAAAGAAAGTTGAACTAAACCTTTCAAAGATATTTACAAGGCACAGTAAATTTGCCAAATGTAAAGAGAAATGCCATAACGAACAAAAATAAAAGCATGTATTATTTAGAGTATTGTAATGAGGATAGCACAATATTTAATCACAATTTAATTTCATTTTATTTGAATTTCTAGAGAAAGTGATACACTCTACTGTCATTGTCCTTGTCTAAAACTTGGGGTTATTATCAATTCTGATCTAACTGTACTCAGTATTATGTGAAGTTAAAATAACTATATTATGAATGCATTCTGTGGCTTATAATTCATAATACTAATTAGATTTTAATGTATGCATCCAAATATCATCCTGTTAAGAAATCAATGCAGAATGATATGTCAAAAGTTTATGGGAAAGTTCGTATATACTATCCAGTCTACTTTGAGTGTCATGTTACATATTAACTTTTATAAACTCAACAATTATGTTTGGTTGAGAATTATTAGAATCTTTCTACTGAAATTCTTCTACATATTATACTGCAAAAAATTATTGGACCATGGAAAATACTGCAAAATTATACATTATGTAAATGTTAGCTGTGCCTTTATTATCTTAGTAGTGTCTAAGGAACAATATAATTACACAAATAACTAAAGCACAAAATAGACTTCACACTGTAATAAAAACAGTGCAAATTACGTTTTATCACCTAATAGAAGGCAAACATAAACCCAGGTATAGAATAGAAAGGTGGATGCTTCAAAATGTTGTTCCAACTTTAATCTACTCCAACTTGGAGACATATGTAAATTGGTAATGAATGTGTGTATGTGTATGTATACACACCCTATAAAATTTGCAGCAGTGAACATAATGTTTTAAATATATAAGAATCTGTAATTGGTATTGTGAAGATCATATGCCCCAGTACAGGGGAATGCCAGGGCCAAGAAGAGGGAGTGGGTGGGTTGGGGAGCAGGGCAGAAGGGGGCAGGTATAGGGGGCTTTGGGGGTAGCATTTGAAATGTTAATTAAGAAAATATCTAATTAAAAAATACCTTTAAAAAGAATCTGTAATTGGCCATGTAAGTTATGTGGTGTTTGGTTTGTGGAGATATTTACTATACATACTGATGTGATATCTAAAAGTCATATACCTTCACCTGAACGTGATTGTGACTGATAATGGACTTGTCTGCATTTGCACTTGAAAATAAGTTGTGGGTCACCTTCAGAATTATAGAACTAGGTGAAAAATGTGGTCTAGTGTTGCAATAGAACACACTGTACTAAAAATTTCCTTAATTTTGTCTGAATATATATATATATATGCTAATTACAATCACATATTTTATTTTATTTTAAAATATAAGGAATAGGAATATTTAAAGTAAAACATGCTCAATAAAATAGAGACAATAACAGACTCTATACAGTTGCCTTGTAATTGCTATCCTCTCTTATTCAGAGGATGCTAATCATTTTAATGAAATAATATATGTTATTAAAGTATTGAAATCAGAAATTCAGAGCCTTAATTCAAGATGAAGATAATGGATCTAGATAATCTTACCAACCTATGGAAATTTTATTTCTTTTCCTGCTAGATTTAGGAACATCTATACTGTCAGGTTGTATCCAATGAGACTTTAGAACATGTTTGGAAAGCCTTTCATGGGAAGCAAGGGACAATGAAAACCCACTTGGTCTATAGATACCTACATGTAGAAAAAGAGATTTATAGCTGCTTCAACCATTTCCACAAGAGGAATTAAAGCATAGACAACATACTGAGGAGTCCATAGGCAATGATGGAATAAGTTTACTTTAACTGAAATTAATGTTTTATGACCAGCAAATATAATACTGATCTTTGAGATATCCCAAGTACAGTTCACAGAGTCCATGTTGTATAGCTCCCAACAATTCTTGCTCCAAGAGACACAACAAAACCTGTCACTTTCACACGCAAAACAACATACAAGTAATTGACTATACTAAACATAAATATTGAAAAACTAAATTGCTGGACTGTGACATGGTCATCTGGAAAAAGCTTTTGTTGTCAATCCTGGTGGACTGAAGAATTCAGCCCCCATTCATAACATTGTAGGAAAGAACTGATTCTTACAAATTGTAATCTCTCTTCCAAGTATTCTTCAAAGTGTGCATGCTCTTGCATATAACTATATGTAACAATTAAACACTAATTAAAAGATTAAATTGCATGATGTTCTGGCCTTTTGGTTTAAGAAGCAATACTTTATTTTGTTATATAAAACCTTATGACAAGGTCTACTATTTATAAAACAAATAATCTTGTTAATTTGATTTATCTATTTTATTTGAACATAGCATCAGCTCATTTAATATTTCTTTATTTTGTTTTTTAATTATTTCAAAGATTGGGACATCTGTGTAAATTCATACTGATAATATCACTGTAAAAGGAGTAGCTAGCAAGAGATAACTGAATACTCAAAAGGAAACAGCTTTCTTTGACATTTAGCATTCTCACACTGATTTTGTTTGTATTGCAATGCATCTTTAAGTAATTTTTTTGAGGGGAATTTTCTTGAACTAACCGCCTATGGTTTGTCTTCAAGGAGACATATAAGGTGATATGTCACCAAACATGTACATTCTCTTTATTGAAGCAATAAATGGGATATAAATAAGTATAGGAAATAGTCAATCTTAAGCAATTATAGATGTGAATCATGTGACGTCATTGTGATGAGGCCTCAGAACTTCGTTTTACATAGGTTTGGGTGAGTCTTCAACTTACCATTGGGTTCTTAAACAGGATATTGACATTCTTTTATAAAGAGTGACAAAAGAGTATCTACGTAGATCCTTTGTGAAGTTTAAACAGCTCTAAAAGGGTCGTCAGCAAGTGTACACAGTAAACACACAATTGAACTTCATTGAGTACTGACCTTTGCTTAGCTTATTCACAATCGTAATCCTGCTCCAGAGGATATATTTTAAAATCAATATGTATTCACTCACATTATCACAGGAACTAATTTTCCTTATAATTATAGTCAGTCAGATACAACATCACATCAACATCTTATATCAATCCTTAATAGCCATATACTACATTTATTCTAAGTAGCTAGAGGCACTTAATGGACCTTACTCAATTAATTATTACAGACCCCCAAGTAGGTCAGAATTATTATATCCGTGTAAATGATAATGATACCAATATAGAAAACCAGTCAGCTGCTTGCTAATTTCCAATGCTTTTTTAAAGGATGAAGCCAAGACTAGAATCAGAGGCCTCACATCCTGTCAATATGTGGTTAAATGGACCACGCTAGTCCTTGAACTAAATATAGTTATATTGTTTCCAAATAACATGTAAGCATGTGTAATTTGAATGACTCAGATCGGGGGTAGGGGCGTGGAGAACAAAGTATCATGTGTAATTCACCAGCACCTATTTTCAAGCATACACTCAGGAATATTTTTGGATTAGATTATTGTAAGTTCTAAAATGTTAATGAACTGCTAACAAGGGTAGCTTCATTAAATTTTTAGTGAATAGGAAATACTGCCAAAATTAGTAAAATAAAAAAATATGAATGTTACATGTCAATCCAATGGAAAGTGAGACAAAATGATTTTTCTATTAACATCATGATTATCACAGAGAAAACACTGACCATTTTCGGATTCACAAAATCTGTGGTTCTCTTTCTAGAAGATGCAAAGTGTAGAAGGGCAGTAGACTAAATTGGAAAACAAGTAAAATTATCAGTTGCAGTACCATGTTCAGAGCAAGAACACATTCTCAACCTGGGATCCCAATTAAACATGTAAATAACTGGGGCAAACTATCTACAAAGATAAGGCTAGTGAAAGAATGAAGAAAAATCAATTGTATTATTCAGTTGCCAATTACTGAAATTTAATAAGCTGAGAAAAGTAGTAACAATGGAATAAATTTGTGACATTTTTATTTTGACAATATATATTTTAATATATATATATACATAGATAGATAGATATACATATACATATATTTACAAGAAATAGGCATTGCTATACTCAGCCCTTACTTGCCAATGTTTATTTAATTATTTTATGAAGTTCAGTTTCTGACCCTTCCATATCTGTAATTTTTCTTCAAATTTCACAATTTTATAGTTGGCCTATAGAAGAAAATAAAGAGAAAACAACAATAAGCCAAAGATGGTAATGGCAAATAAACCAAGTGGGTTATCCTAATTAATTATTTCACAAAGAAATGGAATGCTCATGGAGATTTGGGGGCAGTACAATAGGTTGGAAAAATATATTTTAATAGCCTTATGAATTTACTTTTTATTTATTGAAATCATTTTTTTCATATAATATTTCATGATTTTGACTCCCCTTCCTCTTTGTTCCACCTTCCCCACTGACTACATTCACTGCCCCCACTTTTCTTGTTAGACGACAATCAAGCCTGCTTCTAAGGGATCATTGAGAAATACAGTATAATTAGATAAAAACAAAAACTAAAACCACAGAATAGGACAAAATAAACAAACAGAATGCCCGAGTGTGCTGACTAGTGGATTTCTGAGGAAAGATTTTCTTTATATAGACAAAATAAGTGAGATTTTGACTACCTTTAATGCTGAAGTTGAATTCAAAACATTATTGTTTTAAATATATGATACTAAACAAGTACATTTACTTATAACTGCAATTCATTAAAATAAAGACAACTCAGCAGGATACGAAATGCCATATAATAAATATGAGAAGTGATTTATAAAGGAATTTTCATTGGGTTGGTCGATGTAGTAAACCCCCAAACAATTTCTTTTTAAATTCTGGTCGCTGACACCATGTAAGATAGCCACAGATTTAGCCCTGAAAAGTAATGGCTGTGGTGGGGGTAATTAGATTTGTAATGCAGATATGCATTATTTGTTTCTTTCACCTGTGAATTTTTTCTCTGACTGAGATGTCTGGGAGACTTTTCAAGGTCATTGATTTAAAGAATTCTGTACGCACTCCTGCAGTCAGGGGTCTAACTGGGCCACTTAACAGTTTGACTGAAAAGGTTCTATGCAAATCAAGTGCATGCTGTCATCATTATGAATAAGACTGTTCATTTTTAGACTCTTAGGAGGTTTTCTGAGTAGAAGGAAGAACTTTGGCTCTGTAAGTGGGTTAGCATGATTGATTCTTTACTATTCAAGAGAGCAGAACAAAAATGAGTTCAGACAATGAATTGTAAATTATGCATCGTGTGTGAGTGTAAATTTGTGTGTTTTCATGTGAGTGTGTGCATTCAGAAGAAGGTAAAATGAAAAGGTAAGTTCAAGTGAAAGAGGATTTGCAACATTCATATAAGTAAGTATGTATAAATTGGATAAATATGCATTCACAAATACAAACACGGAAATGTATGAGGTAAGTAAAAATGTGACAGAGAGAGAGAGAGAGAGAGAGAGAGAGAGAGAGAGAGAGAGAGAGAGAGAATCTGATAGACTAAGAAACAGTAAATCAGAAATAGAAAGGATAAATGCATCCCAAAGAGTATCAGTTGTTCTGGTCTGACAGAGAAAACTGGATAATTAGGCCTAGTCCTTCATTTTAGTACACTGAAGAAAATAAAAGAAAGATACATGTCGATGTACCATAAATGTGTAGCCCACTTCCTTTGATAGAGTCTAATACATGCAGAATGCTATTAAAATAAGTGGCCCTGTAGGATAACAGCACAGATAACTCCATAAGCAACTATTAATGATGGAGCACAAGAAATTTCTATATACAAACTTATTCCATGATTGGTCAAGTCATTCTAGATAAAGGAAATACTATGTTGGTACATATTCCAAGATGATTTTAGAGATACAGAGAGAGGGGGTGAAAGTAACACATTCCATTTACATACATAACTGTTACATGCCTGAGTGAAAAATGAGGATGGTGCAAAAACTCTGGCAAATGTACTCATTCTAATGCTAGGGAAAGAGGTGAAGAAAATTAAGGTTTTTGTGAAAGAAAGTACTAAGCCATTCTAAGTACAAAGGAAGTACTAGGCTTGGTCACATGGCAGCAGAACAAAAATATGATGAAATACATAATTTTATTTTTACTTTAATCATGTTAATAACAAAAATATAAATGATTCATATGTAAAATTCATATGTAAAAGGAGGCAGTGATGAATATTCCTCTAACTCTAGCATATATATTGAATGTTTTTCAAAAGCTCACTTAAGTTATTGATTCATATTATTATTTCTCCATGGTGAAAACTTTGGAGAGGGGAGATCTTTGAAGATAGAGAGGATACTCTTGAGAGTAATGTAGAAATCTGATGAACCCCTCATTCTCTTTTGCTTCCTACCTAATGAAATAGCCCACACCCTAATAGACTCACCTCACCTGCTGAGGGTCCAAGAGCTATGAGACAACTCCATCTTATACTAAAACATTCAGCATTGTGAGACAAATCAGCCTCTATTCCCTACATGTGAATTAAAGCACTTATTTTACAGTGTTGTAAAGATTATTAATACATAAATGTAAGATTGATGTAATATTCATAACAATATAACTACATTTATATTAATATATATACACATATATTTAGCATCTTTACTTACTAGGTAAAATTATAGTTTTAAATCATGTCTTTCTAAAGATAAGTGCCTATACTTTCTTCTGTATGGTTTATTCCAGGTCTAGAGAAGAGAAATGGGGATTGCCAGAGTCACTGGGTCCAAAGAGCTATATATTTGAAGAACTTGTCATGATAAACAAAAATCAAAGCTTTTAAAGTTATAACTCCCCAGAGTAGGGACAAGCCAAGGACGCCAGCACCATTACTACTGTCAAAATCCGTCCGTGGCATTAAACTTTTCAATCCGCTTTGGTTTGGCAGTGTAAGGTCATTCCAATTCCCAGGAGTATCTTTTGTTCAGCAAGTCATTGGCTGTCTGTGAGTGATTTACTTGATTGGCATTTATATATTCTGCTGCTTAGAATCATTTATGGGACTAGGGAGCCTCTGAACACAACACTAGAATGCTCACATACTGTCTCTAAAATACGTTTTTTTTCCTATTTGAATTTTCTCCTGCCAATCAAAATGTGATTAATAGAAACAATTTGAGATGTCTGTTTTCTCATATAAAACATGTGTTCTGTATGTAAAAGGTTCATGTGGGAAAGGGCTGGAAACTAGTGCTTGGAATATGAGTACCAGGTCACCGTGACAGAATGGTCCTCTTTGGAAAGCCAGCATGTGTGACATAGAAACAACTTATGTCAACCAAACCAAAAAAAAGAAAAAAGAAAAAGAAAAAATAGGAAAAATATCTTGTATGATTAGAAATGGTGAATAATTGTAATTTAGGCACATTTATTATATTTGGCGAAAAGTTATATTCATATTAAAAATATTTTTCTATCAAAACATAAGGACTGATTTTTCTAAAACTCAAAAGGTGGGTTATTTGCATCAGTTTACTTATTAAACCATACTTAGATGTAATTAAATGCCTTTTCTATTTTTTCTACTTATAAAATCTATTTTCTAAAAAAGGATTTTTTTTAAAAACTAAACTTTTTCAGGGCATGGTGGCACATGTATTTAATCCCAGCATTCAGGAGGCAGAGGCAGGCGGATTTCTGAGTTCGAAGCCAGCCTGGTCTACAAAGTGAGTTCCAGGACAGCCAGGGCTATACAGAGAAACCCTGTCTTGGAAAAAAAAAAAACCAACCAACCAACCAACAAAACAAAACAAAACAAAGCAAAAACCCTAAACTTTTATTCACAGTGAACTAAATAAAGTTCAATAGCATATTGTAAGACCCCCTTTCGGGGACCCCCCACTCTAGTCTCAGGAGAGAGAGCACACTCAAAGAAACACGAGAATCCTTCTTGCTGCAAACACACGAGGCAGTTTAATGGCAGAGCTCCAGGTCGAAACGTATCTCACGCAGGAGACAGTGAATTCGACCTGAGGCTCGAAAGCTAGGGTTTTTTATGGGGTAAAGGGCTTAGGAGTGGGGAATTCAGCATAGCGACACACTATTGGCTTATTCAAACATCAGCAGAAAGATTACATGTCAGCAAAAGAATACATGCAGGTCAGGGTGTCAGGGTTCTGTGAGTTGGATGTTTATCAATGCTAGCAGAGTATCTGGATAATTTATGACTTTAAACTGCGTCAAAGAGCAATGGGCAAAGGGAGGTGCCGGGGCAGATGGTTGTTGACTCAGTTCTGATAGCCCTGTTATGTCCTCACATTCCTCTTTATCTTTATGGTCAAGCTGTTCCCAGGAATGCTTTAACAAGGGACATGCCCGGGTTTGTTCTTCTTTGGTCTCAGGCGCAGGCAGCCTCTAGACTCACAAACAACCAGCAATTTCTGAGTACTTTATATGACTTACACGTCTTGAAATTTCATCTTTCTTTCAATATGATTATGTGAATGAAACAAATACTTCTTTATAAGTATTTTAAATTATTATTGTGCCACATACATGTTTTCTATCAAAACTTTAAAACATATGAATATATTTTATCATATGAACAAATGGTACATAAAGCAAGACATATAAATAAAAACTTATGAACAAAATTATATCACATAAAGACTTGCAATATAGCATGTCTATATAAAAATAATCATTTTAAATTCATTATGATTTTTAAATGACTTACAATTGAATTACTTAAAATATTTGATTGATAGTAAGTTTTTTAAAAGCAGCAATTACA
This sequence comes from Mus musculus, assembly GCF_000001635.26. NCBI lineage: Eukaryota > Metazoa > Chordata > Mammalia > Rodentia > Muridae > Mus > Mus musculus. The sequence goes on from NC_000081.6 coordinate 21,149,018, forward strand.
TTTACTTATGCCAAGCAATATCTGACAAACATTCTTTTATTAAAATCTAATTTTTACTGTTTATATTTATCCTTTAAAATTAATTAAAGTAGGATCTGATAAAGTTGTTTATCAGGTTTAGGAGTTCTCTGGTGGAATTTTTAGGGTCACTTATATATACTATCATATCATCTGCAAATAGTGAAATTTTGACCTCTTTATTTTCAATTTTTATCCCTTTGATCTTTTGTTGTCTAATTGCACTGGCTAGGACTTCATGTACTATATTGAATAGGTAGGGAGAAAGTGGGCAGCTTTGTCTAGTCAGTGGTTTTAGTGGGATTACATCAAGATTCTCTCCATTTAATTTGATATTGGCTACTGGTTTACTGTACATTGCTTTTATTATGTTTAGGTATGGGCCTTGAATTCCTGATCTTTCCAAGACTTTTATCATGAATGGGTGTTGGATTTTGTCAAATGCTTTCTCAGAATCTAATGATATGATCATACGGTTTTTGTTTTTGAGTTTGTTTATGTAGTGGATTACATTGATGGATTTCTGTATATTAAACCATCCCTTCATCCCTGTGATGAAGTCTACTTGATCATGATGGATAATCATTTTAATGTGTTCTTATATTCGGTTTGTGAAGATTTTATTGAGTATTTTTGCATCAATATTCATAAGGGAAATTGGTCTGAAGTTCTTTTTCTTTGGTGGGGCTTTGTGTGGTTTAGGTATCAGAGTAATTGTGGGTTCATAGAATGAATTGGGAAAAGTACCTTCTGTTTCTATTTTGTGGAATAGTTTGAGGAGAATTGGAATTAGGTCTTCTTTGAAGGTCTGATAGATCTCTTCACTAAACCCATCTGGTCCTGGGATTTTTTTGGTTGGGAGACTATTAATGACTGCTTCTCTTTCTTTAGGGGATATGGGACTGTTTAGATATTTAATCTGTTCCTTATTTAACTTTGGTACCTGGTATCTGTCTAGAAAATTGTCCATTTCATCCAGTTTTTCCAGATTTGTTGAATATAGGCTATTTTTTTTTAAGTAGGATCTGATGATGTTTTGGATTTCCTCAGGTTTTGTTGTTATCCTTTTCATGTCTGATTTTGTTAATTAGGATAATGTCCATGTGCCCTCTAGTTAGTCTGGCTCAGGTTTAATCTATCTTGTTGATTTTCTCAAAGAACCAGCTCCTGGTTTGGTTGATTCTTTGAATAGTTCTTTTTGTTTCCACTTGGTTGATTTCAGCCCTGAGTTTGATTATTTCCTGCCATCTACTTCTCTTGGTTGAATTTGCTTCCTTTTGTTCCAGAGCTTTTAGGTGTGCTGTCAGGCTGCTAGTGTATATGCTCTCTCTAGTTACATTTTTGCAGTACTCTGAGCTATGAGTTTTCTTCTTAGGACTGATTTCGTTGTGTTCCATAAGTTTGGGTATCTTTCTTTCTTCCTTCCTTCCTTCCTTCCTTCCTTCCTTCCTTCCTTCCTTCCTTCCTTCCTTCCTTTCTTTCTTTCTTTCCTTCTTTCTTTCCTTCTTTCCTTCTTTCTTTCTGTCTCTCTCTCTCTCTCTCTCTTTCTTTGTTTATTTCTTTCTTGACAAAGTTATCTTTGTAGAGTGTTGCTCAGCTTCCACATGTATGTGGACTTTCTATTATTTATGTTGTTACTGAAGATCAGCCTTAGTCAGTAGTGATCTGATAGGGTGCATGGGAATTTTTCAATATTTTTGTATCTGTTTAAGCCTGTTTTGTGACCAATTATATGATCAGTTTTTGAGAAGGTACCATGAAGTGATGAGAAGGAGTTATATCCTTTTGTTTTAGAATAAAATGTTCTGTAGATTTCTGTTAAATCCATTTGACTCATAACTTCTGTTAGTTTCATGCTGTGTCTGTTTAATTTCTGTTTCCAGGATCTGTCCATTGATGAGAGTGAGGTGCTGAAGTCTCCCACTATTATGGTATAGGGTATAATGTGTGCTTTGAGGTTTACTAGTGTTTCCTTAATGAATGTGGCTGCCCTTGCATTTGGAGCATAGATGTTCAGAATTGAGAATTCATCTTGTTAGATATTTACCTTTGATGAGTATTAAGTCTCTTTGTCCTTTTTGGTAACTTTGGGTTGAAAGTCAATTTTTGAGATATTATTATGGCTACTCAAGCTTGTTTCTTTGGACTATTTGCTTGGAAAATTGTTTTCCAGCCTTTTAGACAAAGACAGGTAGTGTCTGTCTTTGTCCCTGAGGTGGGTTTCCTCATTGCAGCAAAATGTGGTGTCCTGTAGTCAGTCTGTTAGTCTATGTCTTTTTGTTGGGGGAATTGAGTCCATTGACATTAAGATATATTAAGGAAAAGTAATTGTTGCTTTCTGTTATTTTTGTTGTTAGAGTTGGCATTCTGTTCTTGTGGCTATTTTCTTTTAGGTTTGTTGAAGGATTACTTTCTTGCTTTTTCTAGGGTGTAGTTTCCCTCCTTGTTTTGGAGTTTTCCCTTTATTATCTTTGCAGGGCTGGATTCATGGAAAAATATTGTATGGATCTGGTGTTGTCGTGGAATGCTTTCATGTCTCCATCAATGGTAATTGAAAGTCTTGCTTGGTGTAATAACCTGGGCTGGCATTTATGTTGCCTTAGGGTCTGTATAACATCTGTCCAGAATCTTCTGGCTTTCATAGTCTCTGGAGAGAAGTCTTATGTAATTCTGATAGGTCTACCTTTATATGTTACTTGACATTTTTCCCTTACTGCTTTTATTATTCTATCCTTATTTAGTGCATTTGTTGTTCTGATTATTATGTGTCGGGAGTAATTTCTTTTCTGGTCCAGTCTATTTGGAATTCTGTAATCTTCTTCATCGGCATCTCTTTCTTTAGGTTAGGGAAGTTTCCTTCTATAATTTTGTTGAAGATATTTACTGGACCTTTAAGTTGAAAAATCTTCATTTTCATCTATACCTCTTATCCTTAGGTTTGTTCTTCTCATTGTGTCCTGGATTTCCTGGATGTTTTAAGTTAGTATATTTTTGCCTTTTGCATTTTCTTTGATTGTTGTGTCTATGTTTTTTTATGGAATTTTCTGCACCTGAGATTCTCTCTTCCATCTCCTGTATTCTGTTGATGATGCTTGCATCTATGGCTCCTAATTTCTTTTCTAGGATTTCTATCTCCAGAGTTGTCTCCCTTTGGATTTTCTTTGTTGTTTCTACATCCATTTTTAGATCTTGGATTGTTTTGTTCAATTCCTTCACCTGTTTGGTTGTGTTTTCCTGTAATTCTTTAAGGGATTTTTGTGCTTTTTCTTGAAGGATTTCTAAGTGTTTAGCTGTGTTCTATATTTTTTTTAAGGGAGTTATTAATCTCCTTCTTAAAATCTTCTAGCTGCATCATGAGATACGATTTTAATTCTGAATCTTGCTTTTTGGGTGTTTTGGAGTATCCAGGACTCTCGGTGGTGGGAGTACTGGGTTCTGATGATGCCAAGTGGTCTTTGTTTCTTTTAGTAATATTCTTATGTTTACCTTTCGCCATCTGGTAATCTCTGGTGTTAGATGTTCTACTTGTCTCTGGCTGGAGCTTGTTCCTCCTGTGAATCTGATAGCCTCTGTCAGCACTCCTGGGAGACAAGCTCTCTTTGAGTCCTGGGGGTCAGAGCATACCCTAGAGGCAAACTCTTCCCTGGTAGGAAAGGTGCACAGAGAACTGAGGAGCAGCTCTGCCTCCTGGCTGTGTATGAAGGCCCAAAGGGACCCTGTCCAAGAAGCTCTGTTTCTTCTGTGACCTGTGTGCTCTCCTTTACGGTCCCCTCCTCAGAGAGACCCTGGATAGAAAAATGTACTAGTAATTTTCAAGGAAACATTCTTACTATATACTAGCTTCATTTAAAATGTTTTATTTGAGATATATCAGTAAAGCAAAAATTCAATGCTCCTTTCTTATGAAACTCAATTCTACTAAATTCTACTAACGTAATATAGAAAGTTGGTGTTCTGTAGGAAGAATGATACGTAGTAAGGAAATGGAAATTCAACTTAATAAGCATATAGACCACAAATGTTCAGAATGTCTGAGAGAAATGCGGAGAGGCTATTTTTCAATTTACAACAGAGTCATGAGGGAACCTCCCATGAAAAAAACATCAGTGTAGACACACAGGACATAAAGACATTTTTGTGTATGCAATTATGTTAAGAGCAGTAGACGTGCTCCTACACACTGGGGTACATGTAGTAACAAGTATGGGGACAAGAAAAGCAGCAAGGGAGAGGTTCATGATGAATAGGTTCAGGGACTTTCCCAGATAACCTTTAGAGGCCGTCACCTGTTACTTGCTCTCACCTTAGACAGAAATATTTTCTTACAAAGTGATTATGGGCATAATTACATAATTGAACCAATATCCCAGTCAGTCCATTTAACTACCAGATGAGACTCCTTTGAGTGAGAAAAGAGAAGTTACAGAATGAAGTGGCTATGCACATCAATGAAAACCTTTAAAAACAAAGCAAAAATCTGAGAGAAGTGATTGTATGCAGAAAGAGTCAACACTCCCCCCCCTAACAATGGCAGTAGATGCCTCCTGGTACAGCTATTTGGCTTATAATGTTTTGCTATAGCAACCTTATCCCACTGAGACAGGGATTCCCCCCCACCCCCACCCCAGTCTTCTTTCTGTTAGGTTCTGTGAATTCTCATATATTGCTTCTTCATCCTGAAATTAGGCTGTACTTATAAATAGTGTGCCTCTCTCTGTGCTCACAAGACTAGCAGAGCTATTGCTGGTGAATCACATAGTAAACTGACAGTTTGGGAAGCCATCCAGTAATGGAGATGAGCATGTCCCTTGGGAAGCATAGGCAACACAGACTATTCATAATATACTTCATTTGGTTTGTCGTGTTCAAATAGTGCTTGTCTGTGGAAAACTGGCTCTCCGATCGAAGCCACATTTGCCTCTCACCTATATGTACCAAATGATGCACACATTTTGGAAGGAAATCTCTTTGAGTACTTATAGAAAAATTCAAAGCATGTACTCATTAATATGTAAAGTACAAAGGAGCATGCTATATTAGAGTTAGTGGAAATAATTTACTAATTTTATTTGCTCTAGGACAAATTTTGTTATTTTTCTTCTCTTGGTATTACTTGCCTGTACTATTACCTTAGAAGGCCTAAAACAGACAGATATGTTTCTACGCTTTGAACTATAGCTAAGTCACTGGTCTACATTCTTCATTAGTGAGCAGTGATTTTGGATTTAGGAACAGCAAAGCAGTTTCAGTCGCCTCATATGAATAAATTGAAATGCTTCCTCAGCAGCTAGTAAAACAGCTCTGTCTCTGTCGTAATAAATGCTCCGTAAATACTATCTATTGTATTGAGAGAAAAACTATGATTGATATATTCGTATCTCCTTCAGAATGATGCGGATGACCAGTCCTATCTAGAATGATTTTGAAGTTGTGAAGAGCAACCTCCTTTAACACAACTAACACTAAGGGTTATCATTTGTATTTGGCTAAAACACAAACCAGCATAATTTCTTTCAAAGGCACTCATTTCCAGTTATGATGATAAAAGCAGTAGAACAGGTATGCAAAAATACATTTTAAAAATTGTTCCTTCAGGTTTTTATATAAATTAGGATTAAAATGTTTGAAATGACCACAACACAGTAAAATGTGATAATGCATGTCACTTGCACATACAGGATAGTTTCTTGAATACTAAAAGAATGTTAATTTCGTTGTTGAACTGTTAATTCCATTATAAATTCAAGTTGGAGAGAATGCATTGAGCTGAAGTGGTTTTTAAACTTTCTGGCTTATATATGTTTGGAAGCGTGCCCAAAGAACTATCGGTCTTACACAAATATACTAAAATTTTACCTATAATTCTGTTGAATTTCAGTTTCAATGAAAACCAGTTCAGAATTGCTGTCTTCCTTTGTATATATTTTTATTCATACTTAGTTCATTACTAGGAAAAATGCATTGCAGGAACTAGCACCATTTTATAAAAATATCTTATTTTATATTCATGTCTTGTAAAATTTAAATGTCAGAATAAAATACAGAGGACTTTACTTTTTAAAAGAGCTGACCTAAATATTTTGCATTGTATATTTGTGGGCAAAGTGATCTATATATCCATCTGAATTCATTATTCAGTGACCTTGATAGGTCATTTCAGTTATATTTAGTGAATGACAGCTCCAAAGATTTGATGTGCCTATGTGCATGCTCCTTCCATTTCTTCAAGTATTCATAGGTCCGAGGAGCTGTGAGAAAATATTATCACTGTATGATACTCTTGCTCTGTCAGAACACCTACAAAATTACTCTTCGCTGACACATAATGAGCTCCCCTTTATGGCCAGGTTCAATCTTCCTTCCTGTGTAACAGGTAAAGGACAGAGAGAAATTGCTCAAGATGCAAATTATCTGGACTCTTGTGACCCAAGTGAACCAGACCTTACAAAGTGCCTGTCAGGGAGATGTAAATTTCTCATAAGCAGCTAGATCATTCCACTCAAAGGAGAGTATTGATTTCCCTGCAGCATCTCCAATGCAGAGGTGAAAGACTTACAAGTTTGTTGATGTATCTGCTTTCTAGATTTTCCTTTATTAATCCATGTCTCTTTAACCTGTCAGTTCTAAAGTTCATAAGCCATAAAGTGATATTGTCGAAACATACCATCTTTCTTCATATTAAAAAACAGTGTGATAAAGAAAACAGATACATTCTAGGGTCACTATGGTAAAATGCCCACACCCTGGTATCCCATTACTGTGTAATCAATACACATTAACATAGACTGCATTATACATATGTAAAGGACACTTGACATCTCAGTAAAAAAAAAGGTTTTCATAATTACAGTGTCAAAAGGTTAAATGAGAGAATTTGATATGATGTGTAGTTATAATTTTACTTTAAACCTCCATTCTACTGGGTTACGACATCCAGCTTTAATAGGATATTCACCCAGTCTTATTACATCTTGTTAAGCCATATTTGGTTAATACCAGTGGGAGGCATGATCTTTCCTGAAGGGAAATGGAAGAGGAGTGGACCTGGAGAAAGAGGGAGGTTGGAGAATGGGAGGAGGGGAGGAGGGAAAGATTGTGGTCAAGATCTATTTTAAAAGAGACTAGTAAAAAAAAAAAAAAGAAAAGGAAAAACAGAAAAATAATAATTAAAAAAACCCTACTTGGTTCTCCCATTTGTATTACTGTGCTCTTTCTGTTAATGATTTCAAACTTCAAAATATTAGCAAAGACCATAATAACTCATTTAAATCCTACATGAATGCTGTATTGTAAGATCACAACCATAGTTTGAATACAGTAGATATGTACATGATTTAAATTGTTTTCTCTAAACAGAAAATGCTTTTCTGTGTGTTCTTCATGATTCCTTAATCATATGTAGATATGAACTCACAAAATGAGAGGCAGACAATGATTCTACATGGCTGTCAGGATAATTTTTCTTAAGAACATGAATATAACTGTATGGGCAAAGTCTGTTGCACAATATTAAGTATGATGATTTGTCTTTAAAAAGGGCTCTCTGATTTCTCTCTGGCATTTTTCTCCCCTTTCAGTTTCTCTTTGCTTCTTGCATGTGTTTTTCCTTAAGAAGCCACGCACACTGTACAAACTCTAAGGAAGGTCTGGGAGTATTATAAAAAGATTTGATTGGCTTTCCTCCTGAAAATGATTAGCAAATGAGTGCTTTTGAGTGGCAGAAGACAATGATTTTGCTCATGCACAAATTTAGGCCAGGCTCCAGAGTCATTACTTCCTTAATACAAAGCAAGTGTGCATGTAAAAGCAGGAATAAAATGCATAGTGTCATTTCTCCTTAATATTTTGTCGGTAAGTGAAGAAGCAAAACTGCAAGGCTCACCCTCAAGGAACCCTTAGGGGTACATTTGTGCAGTGACTTACCCATCTAAATCAAGTGATAAGGAAGTGGAGTAATGTGACCTGGATACGTTCCTGCCAGGAATGTACGTTTTATTAGATTAAAAGCTCTGGAGTGCCTATATGGCAGAATGAATCCTATAGTCTCCGTTTGGAAAGTAACAGCATCTTTCTAGTCCAAAACTCGGGTGTAAGGGGCACGTGTTCGTAAATCACATTAAAAATCTGTGTTGGCTTTGCTTCTACCTATGGGTGAAGATGTGAATTTTATTTCCCATTGTGTACCAGAATCTTTTTCCCGTCTATAAAATATTAGCTTTGCTTTTAAGGGATTTGAAGATCACTAGAATATCCCATGTCCCGTGTTCTGTTGCATATTCGGGCTCCCACACCCGATGTAGCTCTACAAACAAATTTAACTGTTTCTCTAAAACATAGAAAGTAACACACTATGATGATTTCCATGAGCCCATAGTTAGATTATACCATGTTAAAATTACATTCTTTCTCTCTCTCTCTCTCTCTCTCTCTCTCTCTCTCTCTCTCTCTCTCTCTCTCTTTTTCTCTCTTTCTCTCTCTCCTTTCAAAACTGTTATAAATGAGTGTCAAACATCTACAAAGCAAATATTTCTTAGGCCAAGGCTTTTAATGTATCTCTTCTAGGGTTTAGATATTATTTTTAGAATTTTACACATCAGTACTGTGTTTACATCATGTGCACCCCTTCTTTTCCTTGTTCCAACTCATGCTGTGTCTCCCACTCTCTTTCCATATATGACCTGTTTTTCTTTGCTCATTATTGACATAATGTCAAGAATATCTACACAGCTCCAAATTTTGTCTCTGTAACTCCTTCCATGGGTGTTTTGTTCCCATTTCTAAGAAAGGGTAAAGTGTCCACATTTTGGTCTTCGTTCTTCTTGAATTTCATGCGTTTGGCAAGTTGTATCTTATATCTTGGGTATCCTAAGTTCCTGGGCTAATATCCAATTATCAGTGAGTACATATTGTGCGAGTTCCTTTGTGATTGGGTTACCTCACTCAGGATGATACCTTCCAGGTCCATCCATTTGCCTAGGAATTTCATAAATTCATTTTTTTAATAGCTGAGTAGTATTACATTGTGTAAATGTACCACACTTTCTGTATCCATTCCTCTGTTGAGGGGCATCTGGGTTCTTTCCAGCTTCTGGCTATTATAAATAAGGCTGCTATGAACATAGTGGAGCATATGTCCTTCTTACCGGTTGGGACATCTTCTGGATATATGCCCAGGAGAGGTATTGCTGGATCCTCCGGTAGTACTATGTCCAATTTTCTGAGGAACTGCCAGACTGATTTCCAGAGTGGTTGTACAAGCTTGCAATCCCACCAACAATGGAGGAGTGTTCCCCTTTCTCCACATCCTCGCCAGCATCTGCTCTCACCTGAGTTTTTGATCTTAGCCATTCTGACTGGTGTGAGGTGGAATCTGAGGGTTGTTTTGATTTGCATTTCCCTGATGATTAAGGATGTTGAACATTTTTTCAGGTGCTTCTCTGCCATTTGGTATTCCTCGGGTGAGAATTCTTTGTTCAGTTCTGAGCCCCATTTTTTAATGGGGTTATTTGATTTTCTGAAGTCCACCTCCTTGAGTTCTTTATTTATATTGGATATTAGTCCCCTATCTGATTTGGGATAGGTAAAGATCCTTTCCCAATCTGTTGGTGGCCTTTTTGTCTTATTGACGGTGTCTTTTCCAAATGCTGACACCATTGCATACACTAGCAAGATTTTGCTGAAAGGACCCAGATATAGCTCTCTCTTGTGAGACTATGCCGGGGCCTAGCAAACACAGAAGTGGATGATCACAGTCAGCTATTGGATGGGTCACACGGCCCCCAATGGAGGAGCTAGAGAAATTACCCAAGGAGCTAAAGGGAACTGCAACCCTATAGGTGGAACAACAATATGAACTAACCAGTACCCCAGAGCTCTTGTCTCTAGCTGCATATGTATCAAAAGATGGCCTAGTCGGCCATCACTGCAAAGAGAGGCCCATTGGACTTGCAAACTTTATATGCCCCAGTACAGGGGAACGCCAGGGCCAAAAAGGGGGAGTGGGTGGGTAGGGGATTGGGGGGGTGGGTATGGGGGACCTTTGGGATAGCATTGAAAATGTAAACGAGGAAAATACCTAATTAAAAAAAAAAAGAATATCTACACAGAAATGTATGTGTAGACAGCACCTGTTGAAGACATATGTATGTGTGCTTAGGCTTCAACATTAAGAACTGAATAACAACCTTTCAGCAATTCCTGGAGGAAACTATTTTACCCTCTCTCAGCAGCCAATAATTACTGTAATTGGTCATGGTGGGGTGAAGCCTTTTGAAATAAAACACTTTTACCTCATCCACATTAGGTCAGAACTTATATTGGCAAATATATATTTTTAATTTTTATTAGATATTTTCCTTAATTACATTTCAAAGGTTATCCCCTTTCCTAGTTTCCCCTCTGAAAATCTCCTATATTCTCTCCCCTCCTCCGGGTCCCCAACCCACCCATTCCTGCTTCCTGGCACATGCATTCCCCTATACTGGGGCATAGAATTTTCACAGGACCAATATAACCCCTCCTCCCACTGATGACCAATTAGGCCATCCTCTGCTACATACGCAGCTAGAGCCATGAGTCCCTCCATGTATTTTGTTTGTTTGTTTTGTTTTGTTTTGCTTTGTTTTGTTTTGGTTTTTTGATTGGTGGTGTAGTCCCAGGGAGCTCTGGGGTTACTGGTTAGTTCATACTGTTGTTTCTCCTAGAGGGCTGCAAACCCCTTCAGCTTCTTGGGTACTTTCTCTAGCTCTTCACTGGGGACTCTGTGCTCTGTCCAATGGATGACTGTGGCCATCCACTTCTGTCTTTGCCAGGCACTGGCAGAGCCTCTCATGAGACAGCTTTATCAGGTTCCTGTCAGCAAACGCGTTGGCATTTGCCATAGTGTCTGAGTTGGTGGATGTTTATGGGATGGATCCCCAGGTGTGGCAGTTTCTGAATGGTCATTCCTTCAGTCTCTGCTCCAAACTCCATCCATGGGTATTTTGTCCAACCTTCTAAGAAGGATCGAAGTATCCACACTTTGGTCTTCTTTATTCTTGAGTTTCATGTGTTTTACAAATTGTCTCTTGAGTATTTTGAGTTTCTGGGCTAATATCCACGTATCAGTGAATGCATATCATGTGTGTTATTTTGTGATTGGGTTACCTCACTCAGGATGATAGCCTCCAGATCCATCCATTTGTCTAAGAAGTTCATGAATTCATTGTTTTCAATAGCTGAGTAGTACTCCATTGTGTAAATGTACCCCATTTTCTGTATCCATTCCTCTGTTGAGGGACATCTTGGTTCTTTCCAGCTTCTGGCTGTTGTAAATAAGGACACTATGAACATATTTGATCATGTGTCCTTATTAGAAGTTCGAGTATCTTCTGGGTATAGATCTCATAGCATGATGTTCCCAAAGTCCTAAGGGTTACAGCATGCTAAAGATGCAACCATTGGGTTGGGCACCTCATAGTTTTTCTCTTCATTTTCATCAGTTGATTTTTGTAGTGGTTTAATCTCTATCTGCCTCAAAAGAAGCTTTTTGGATGAGCCATGAGAGAAATAACCTTATGTTGCATATGGTGATAGGTATTCAGAATGCAGTTGAGAGGTAAAATGAGTTAGGAAAGTGGCTGAATTTTAACTACAATTTCCCAATATTTGTCTTTTGGGGGGTTATTTATGAGGTTGAGAATTGTGAATTATTGACTGGTCCTTCCCACATGTTAATTATATAAGTTTGTCCTTAAATATTTTATCCTGCTCTTTGTCCCCTCAATGCAAAATACTGAGCTTGTGAAAACACAGTAGCTGTTAACGCCACAAGTTATGATGCCGCATTCTTTAGTTGACCTCAAACTACTCATGATTTTGTTCCATGAACTCTTTATGAAATAATTGTTAGCTCTAGACACAAGCTGAAGAGAGACAGGAGCGATATAAAGTATTAAGATTATTCAATATGTACAAGGTTCATTTTATATTTTGAGCCAATGCCCTATATAGCCCAGGATAGCCTTGAGTGTACTGTAGTAGTGTGGTTAGAGCTTGTCTGGGAGAGTAAAGACAAGCAGAATAGCAAAAGCTTCCTACTTTCATGCCCTTTATCAGGAGCTGCAACCAGATGTGGGCCAGTTTTAGAATGGGTCTTCTGATCTCAAATGATCCAGATTTAGGTTGGATCTTCTGTTGAAATTCGTCACTGCTTTGCATCCAGCTGCTTGGGCTTCAGTTAATTCTAGATTTAGTCAAATTATCAACCAAGCTTAGTCACCACATTCTCTAGGAAGCCAAGAATAACGGTGAACTTCTAGTCCTTCTGCTTCCACCTCTGCAATTCTGATTACAGGGAGGATCAAACACAGGTCTCTGTGGATGCTTTGCAAGCAGTCCTCCACCTAATTGCATTCTAGTCTTCAGAGAAGGTGCTCCATTGCCCTAGGAAGACAACCACGATTTGCAACCCGAGGACAAGCATTGAACACTACAAGTAAAACAGGCCCCTTGTACACTAAGCACAAGTAAACCACTGTTAGCAATGGAAGGTGTGTAAGCACAGTTTTTCATAATTAGACCCCACAATGAGGATGCCTTGGGCTAATTGAATATATCAAGGTCCTTTGACCAAAAGAATTGGTCAAATACAGTTTGCATTAAGAAGCCAAAATTATGATAAAAAAATATAGTCTGAAGAAATGAAACAAAAATTCCATACTATATGTGTTCAGCAGAAGTCTAGGTTGTTATTTATTTAAACTATTAACATTTATTTTTATTATTAATATTGTTATTATTATTGGAAAGTTGTTTTATTTACTTCTTATTATTCAGTAATAATTTATTAAAATATTAAATATTGTTGTAAAGTAGAATATTTTACTACACATATTTACTGAGGAATAATCCCTATGACAAAGTTCCTTTACTTACCCTACTGTATGACAAAAAAAGTTGTTGTAAATGCTCTGCAAACAAACCTTAAATATGCTCCACATTACTGTCACCTATAGCTATCTTATTCTATTTTAGGTCTAAGAAATTATTCATTTTTCAGTAAATAAATGCCCAATTGTTTTAATACATATCTCCCCATTCTATGTTCTGCTTCCCTTTTACAATTATACTTTAGATTGCAAGATTAAAAAGATCATATATTATTTGTCAGTTTTGTACTATTTTAGTTAACATAGTATATTCTGAGTGGTCACAAATAAAACCTTTCCCTCAAGTTTAAAGTTAAATATATGTTTAAAGTTTTATATATATAAATATATTTCACCCATCTATTGATGAGTCACCATCTATTGATGGATTTATTAGGTAATTCTGTAACTTGACTACACTAACATACACAATAACTATTTCACTCATTTATATTATATAAAAATATAGACAATATATTTTGAACATAGTTTTTTTTCCTCCTTCCACTATCCAAATAAATAATTTAATCTAAAATTTCCATTAATATATATTTAGCTCTTACTATATTAGACTCTGAGTTCCTCCTCACATAATTTTTTTTTTGTTTTTTACTTTCCCATGATTAAAGCAAAAACACCTGTTGTAGATTAGCCAAAGAAACAACTGAATTGTTAGTGGTTACACAAAAAAAAATAGTTAAATAACAATGAAATAAAATATTATTCACTCTTAAAAACTAAAGCCTGCCTTCTATGCCAGTAGGCATTAAATCATGAAACACTGTTTAATAGAGATAAATCAAATATTGAAAGAAAATATTATGTAACAGCTCTCTAAACTTGCTTGGCTCATGACTACCAGTGTTTCAAAGATCAGGTACCTACATATAATCTTGTGTGCACCAAAATATTCTAATTGTGAAATCTTTTTATGTGACTAGAATAATTAATAAATGTTAGTTCTTAAATGCACTGATGTTGACTCTTTTTCCATTTCCTTCAAAAACCCATGAAACACAGATTGGTGGGATGTATAATTTTCTTTCTTGCAATTGGTTCTTGTTGGAAAGTTACTTCAAAATGATTTTCTCAGCAATTAGGGAAATGAGGACCTACATGTCTAACAAGCTCTTCATTTGGAAAGTACTTATTTCACTACTTAGAGGCCAAGGTAATGACAGTGAAAAAATTCAGGGAATCCAATCCTTTTAGCTTATCACAAAAACAGATAAAGAATTTTATCTATTCTTCATGTTGTAAAACTTCAATAGTACTTGGCATTTTAAAATCACACCCTCCCATGAGCCTTTGCTATTCCAACATTCTCTGCTTTCGTTTCCTAAAAACATTCCTTTAGTTTTTCTACTTATTAAGTGTGTTTTTTTGGTCAAAGATTTGCCTTTGGTTTTGCTTTAATAATCATTTTACAAACAGAGGTAAACCAATATCTGTGAGTGCAGTTTGGTTGTGAGGTTTATGACCCAGTTGACCACGTCCTCATCATGTCCTAAGAAAGTTGGCAACCTCTTAGAAAATGTGAAATTCCTAGCCAAATGGATGGACCTGGAGGGCATCATCCTGAGTGAGGTAACACATTCACAAAGGAGCTCACACAATATGTACTCACTGATAAGTGGATATTAGCCCCAAACCTAGGATTCCCAAGATATAAGATACAATTTGCTAAACACATGAAACTCAAGAAGAATGAAGACTGAAGTGTGGACACTATGCCCCTCCTTAGAATTGGGAACAAAACACCCATGGAAGGAGTTACAGAGACAAAGTTTGGAGCTGAGATGAAAGGATGGACCATGTAGAGACTGCCATATCCAGGGATCCACCCCATAATCAGCATCCAAACGCTGACACCATTGCATACACTAGCAAGATTTTATTGAAAGGACCCAGATGTAGCTGTCTCTTGTGAGACTATGCCGGGGCCTAGCAAACACAGAAGTGGATGCTCACAGTCAGCTAATGGATGGATCACAGGGCTCCCAATGGAGAAGCTAGAGAAAGTAGCCAAGGAACTAAAGGGATCTGCAACCCTATAGGTGGAACAACATTATGAACTAACCAGTACCCCGGAGCTCTTGACTCTAGCTGAATATGTATCAAAAGATGGCCTAGTCTGCCATCACTGGAAAGAGAGGCCATTGGACACACAAACTTTATATGCCGCAGTACAGGGGAACGCCAGGGCCAAAAAAGGGAAGTGGGTGGGTAGGGGAGTGGGGGTGGGTAGGTATGGGGGACTTTTGGTATAGCATTGGAAATGTAAATGAGCTAAATACCTAATAAAAAATGGAAAAAAAAAAGAAAATGTGAACTCTCAATATAATAATTGGTGACTTTAAGGGAGAAAGGACTGAAAGCAGGGTGCAGAGGCAGACACACATGATGGTCACACATTGAGTGACTAGAAAAATAGAGTGCTATCTTTAGTCTGGCATGCAAAGGGAAAGGACTTTGCTCCTGAATACAGAAGCATACAAACAGGCAAAAAAACATTGAGACATCTTGATTATCGCCGTTTTACTTCAGCACACTGAGAAAATAATTTTTTGATACATTAAGGTATCAGCTCTGAGGAAATTTGCTATAGAATTTCTGAAATTATAATCACTTACTAATGTATCCCCACCTCTGCTATGTGGTACTAGTCAAGTAACCTCTCAAAACTATCACTGGCATGCACAGGAGAAACAAAAATGTGAAATCCATGGGGATGTCAGTGACAGAATGTGGACAATCATCAAACAAAATCTCTAACTCTGGACTGCGAGAATTAAGGGAAGAAAAAAATAAATCACTCAAAATGTTGTCCAAGTACAGCAGGTGATTTGAAAACAGGGGTTTAGATGCTTGTGACAGGTAGATGAAGCTCAGAGATACAAACAGCTTGCATTGAGAATTCCAGACAAACACAGGATACTAGGGAGAGAGCCACAAATTAAGTTTGTACTGAATATGTAGATGGCAGTACATAGAAACATAGTCTTGGGGTAATTGGCAGACTATTAGAAAAATAAAAACCAGACACAAATAGCATGACTTGTGCACTTAAGGTAAGAAATTTAAGTTAGGAGAGAAAAAAAGAGAGATGAACAGACGTCCTGGAATGGTAGCCTGTTTATTCTGATCACTGCTGCCTGATGGGCTCTATTTAAATTTTCTAAAAATGTCAGTTTTGATGATACCTATGGCTATAATCATTATCGTCATCATCATTACCACCACCACCACCACCACCACCACTGTCTTTCTTGACATAGCAAATCAGGGTGATTCCAATTTGAAATTATTTTTATGAGTGTACTTTGTGTGTGTGTGTGTGCATGTATGCACTCATATATATATATATGTATGTATGTATGTATATAGCAGGGATGCATGTATATTTGCATGTTTACATGTATTAGTGAATGTCTGGGTTATGAGGTGCATACGCAGAGGCCAAAGGTCAGCCTTAAATGTTACTCTACATAATAGCACCCCCTTTCATTGAGACAGGCAGTTTTATTGACCGGAGCTCACCACTTAGAGCAGATTGGTGGCCAGCAAGCTCTTAGAGTCATATACTCCTTCTCAACAGAGCAAGAATGCCAATTACCTACCACCATGCCCTGCTTCTCTCTTTGTTGTTGTTTGTGTTTGATTTTGTTACATGAGTTCTGTACAACAAACTCAGGTTCTCATTGTGATGCAAGCACTTTGCTAGTTGTGCTGACCAATCTTGCTTTGGCTGGATGTGGACTTAACTAAAACACAATCCAAGGTCCAAGGCGTTGCTGTATGGATTATCTTAATCAGAATATTAAAGCAGGAAGATGCATTCGAAACATGGGTGTCATCTTCTGGTATTAGTTCAAATACAAGGACACTGAAGAAGGAAACTTAGCCTCTCATCTGCCTGCCTTCACTCTTGCTGGCAAGTTCATGTGTTCTGTCCACTGCTTCCACATTCCTTCACTGTTAATCGAACCAACTTCTTCCTTTTTCCAATGTAAACTGAAGACTAGCAGTTCTCTGGAAATCCTCCAGGAGTTCAATGCCAAATTGGGCTGCTGGGACATCCAGACTCGTAGAAAGAGAAAGTACCCGGATTCTTGTCCTTTCCTGTGTAGGTCAGACACTGTTAGAAAACCTCCTGATGTGTAATGTGTAAGCTATTCAAAAAAAAAAAAGAAAAAAAGGAATTCCCCTTTGACATATGAGAACCCTGATTAATACACTGATTGAGATATCAACACAGTCCTTGACTGTTTCTTGGCAACACAAATGTGGCATCTCCCAAACACACTTGATTGACCGTGTAATTGGAATTTAAAGTGGGGATCAGGTAAAGGAAACAAAGAGCAAACACAAGCAAAGGGAACTGAATTTTTATTATAAACAGCAAAAGAAGTCATTGACCTAAAACTCCAGGAGCAAGAGACAGAGACAGAAACAGAGACAGAGAGACAGAGAGAGATGCTGAAATTGAATAAAGCAGCTGGTCTTTTATGGAAGCAAACTAAGAGGGAAAACAAACAGGAATAGTTAGAAATAAAGACTACAGCATTTACTTTGATTGTGGGCATGATTAGATGTCAGACAAGCTAAGATTAGTGTACAACTTATGTTCCATAAGAAAAGATTGAATTAAGAACCTGAAGATGGCCAGGCTTGGTGGTGCACTCCTTTAATCCCAACACTCGGGAGGCAGAGGCAGCCAGATTTCTGAGTTTAGAGGCCAGCCTGGTCTACAATGTGAGTTCCAGGACAGCCAGGGTTATACAGAGAAATCCTGTCACAAAAAAAAAAAAAAAAAAAAAAAAGCCGAAGATGAGAGATTCTGTACATTTGTAAAACCAGTTTCCAATAAACCACACTCCTGGAACTTCCTAAAGGTTAAACTGCCATGTTTTATAAAATCTCAGAAACAGACAATTCACAGCTTCCCAGCTTCCTAAGAGACTGTTACTTTCATATGATACAATGTCAGGTTGATAAAAACCACTGAAGGTAAAAACATTACATCACTATTTGTTTCAAGAGGAAACTGTTTTATTTATGTGAAATTATAAATGGTTTACAACTTTTATTCATTTTAAGCAACATTAAAAGTAACCATTAATTTTGAGGACATTTCTGCCATTTTTTTTATAAAAAATAGTTCCATTGAAAAATAAAAATATTCTTTTTTTATTGGATATTTTCTTTATTTACATTTCAAATGTTATCTCCTTTCCTGGTTTCCCCTCCTGAAACCATTTATCCTCCCTCCCCCTGCTTCTATGAGGATGTTCCCCAACCCATCCACCCACTCCCACCTCCCCACCCTTGCATTCCCCTACACTGGGTCATTGAGCTTTCACAGGACCAAGGCTCTCTCCTACTGATGATGTCCAACAAGGCCATCCTCTGCTACTTATGCAGCTGGAGCCATGGGTACCCTCTGTGTACTCTTTGGTGGTGGTTTAGTCCCTGGGAGCTCTGGGAAGTCTGGTTGGTTGATATTGTTGTTCTTCCTATGGGGTTGCAAACCCAGTCAGCTCCTTCAGTCCTTAATGTTTTTCTCTAACATTGAGCATGCATAGAATCCTCCATTTGGTAGCTATAGGTGTGATGTTATAAGAAAACAACAAAATAAAAATGTGGATCATAATATAGTTGTAAGGACAGTTTTTACTCAATAATTTCTATGCTATCTCTTTTAAATTACATATTAATATTTAAGCAATTTACAATAGGACCTTAAGACTTGTTTTTCAACCCCATTAAACTGTGTGGAAATTTGAGATTATTGCTGTGATTGAAGTAAAGACAATATAAAATGGTCTATGGCAGAAATATTTCCATGACTCACTCAACAGGAAAAAATAAATAAGTAAAGCCACATTGTAGGAATTTTGTCTCTAGTATTTAGTACATACTTTTGCAAATGTTTAGTATCATGGTGCATCAGATGCCATTCTTTCCTTTTCTTTCTTTTCTTCCTTTATTTTTATTTTATTTTATTTGCACTTTAAAATGACATGTGTATAGAGCATGTATTTTTCTTTGCAAAGCTTTTAAAATGTATATGAGTGCCACATACTTCATTAGCACATATAGTTTAGAATTTAAGTGTTAAAACATTGCTCATTTTCTAGGCTATTACAATTGAGTGTTCACAACTGCTATACTCATATTCAAGTAAACTGCATATCCTAGAATCTAGGCCTACTGTCATTTTAGATATTATGAAATGGCATGAATTGGTTTGTACAATAGAAAGTGTTGAATAGCCACTATGTTTCCTTTACACCCCCCACAGTTGGAATGTGTTCTGATTGAATCTCTAGGCTGTGTTGTGATGCAGAAATATACATATTCTTATATCAAACCTTACAGTTCCACAGTATCTACTCATCCTTGAGAACATTAATTCATTCTTTTATATTTTTGTATATTGGGTCTTGGGTTCTATGCAAAGTATATACTTTTATATATAGTTTCTTTATATTAACTGATAGTCTGTTTTGTCATTTATGGTGCTTTTGCTTGACAAAATGTGGCTCTAGCTAAGGGCTTTCAGACAGTAATCACGGACTCATGTGCATTTTGACATTATAGCTTTTTACCCTCATCATATTGCTTTCCTTTTAATTCCTACTCCTATTCAACTGGATTGAAATGACGCCAGAGTTACATGTGTTCCTAGGAAGGAATATAAATATGAGTATAAAGCAACACATAAGGAGCAGCTTCACCGTTTGCATAAACAGACAACTCACAATTAATTTAATTAAATTATGAATATACTACTTTGATCGTCATTGAAGTGTACAGATAGCAAAACTTGAGACCGTTTTGACAAGAAGTTAAAGAAAACTGGGATAATGTCATCATGTCCCCCAGAACCTCCCACTATGGAGTTTAAGAGTTTCAATATCACTTGCTGTAAAATAATAAAACATTGCTTCATTATAACTCCCTTAGTTTATCTCTATTTCTTCAATTAAGTAAAGCTACTCCATACTTGAAATTACAGGTAAATTCTGTAGAATACTACAACCAGAAGCATACATGGTGTGAGTGTATTTGTGTGTGTAATCAAACAGTTATTAACTATTATACTTATACTATACTTACACTTGAACTTATACTATACACACATGCCCTTGAACCTGAACTACATAATAAATTCTATTGATAATGATTGGTTCAATAATTTTTATTTAAGTTATTAAGTGAAAATAGTAGTGGCCAATTTTTCTATTTTACATTTTTATAGAAAGGAAAGGAAATGGAGAGAGAAAGGAAGGAAGCAAGAGAAGTAAGAATGTTATAGAAATAGTGATAAACTAATAAAAACAAGAAAATCACATGGCAGAGTTCATTAGAATTGGGTATTTGAGCATCAAAAGGAAGAAAACTTCTTCCTCTTCTCTTTTAAGAGAAGTTGTTTTTATTGTTATTTTGTCAGAAGCGAATTGAGATTGATAGCGAAAAACAAGGGAAAAGGTAAGAAAACTGGAGTGCAGAATCAGAGTTAGAGAGAGGCATACAGTGGATCATATATTCCAACCAGTCACACTGAGGAACAGAATTCCATTTAAGGAATGATGCAATGAAAATGGAAGTGAAAGGCAGGAGACGACATGAAACATGATTTATTGTGTAAAATCATCACTGCAGAAGGAAGGAATAATGACAGAGAATGAGAGTAGAAGACAATTTAGAAGTAAATTCTATTAATGTAGTAATTCAGGTGAGAGAATAATGATTTGCCCTGGTTTCAGAATGAGCAATCGGAGGGATAGACTCTCGACGCTTCCAAATGAAGTCAATAGATATAGCTGATGGAGTCATTATTTCATGAGCAGTAATGGGAAGAAAATCAATAAATGTTAAGGACAATTGAAAGAAAGTTCAGAATTATTCAATGATTTTAGCAAGTCAAAAGAAAGATAAAATGATGTTAGGAAGAGCACATAATTAAAGGAGAAATAATAAAGCTTACCATACATTACTTTATAAAGCCAGTGAACATAATGGAAAAATAGATTGGGATAGTAATAAGATATTTATTTTCCTCACTGTAGTATGTAATTAGTTTTTCTAAGAATATAGATCAATGGGTCTCAATTTACTTAATACTGAGATCTTATAATTCTGAGTTCTTTATGCTGTGGTTACTTCCAATGGGAAAAATATTTTCATTGCTATTTAATAACTATAATTTTCTACTTTTATGAATCATAATGTAAATACCTGACATTTAGAATATCTGATATGTAACCCCATCAGACATGCAAAGAATTACTTATACATAATTTAAATTATTGTAGCAATTAAATCATAACATAGTGAATATTCATACATAAACACCTTTTATCAACAGGTTGTCATTTATTGATTTATTTATTCACTCATATTTAAGGAATTTAAGCAGGATTCATGTGTGTCACTGTTACAAAGCAAATAAGGAAGGAAGGGTTTAATATGGTCTCTGTTGAAATTACAGCTCATAGTGGCAGAGTCAATGTACAATGTGAGAAGTTCCAGCTGTTGGGCAGGAATATGACAGGGAGTCACAAACATCAAAATCCAAGTGAGAGGGAGATCGCTTTAGCCTTCCCATTAGGATCTGTGTTCCAGCCCATGAAGCAAAGGTGGCACCAACACTGAGTGTTGCCCAGAGCAATGTTCCTTCCTACATGATTCAAAATCCTGTTAAGGTGATACAGCAGATTCGCCACTATATTATGGATGCTATGGATACACGTTTGGATGTCAATGAAGTAAAAACTATAATTTCAGAAAAAAATTATAATATCAAGTCTATGATTCTGGTATCAGGTTGTAAAAGTAATGTAATAAAGATCACTATGAATCTCTATATTTTCAGTGACCCTCATACAACCATTATCTTTGAGTCTGTGCTTTAAGATGTGTCTGACTTCAACAGACATAGTTTTGTTTGTTTGTTTGTTTGTTTGTTTGTTTTATCAGTAGAAAATGTTCAGTTTACAAATAAGTGCTTTGTATCATACATTGGAAAATTTTGAAATAACCTTTATATGATTGTTAGTATAGAGATAACCCTACTAGTTAAATTTGAACATAGGAAAGGTATTTCTTTTAGCAAACAAAAGATATGGCACATTTCCATTCAAATTTTCTCTTTTATCTTTATTATAAAACTGTAGTTGCTGTCAAATTTTAAGGCATATATCCTGATGCCAAAAATAATCAATAGTTCACATTTGTTTTTCTCCATTTTATATACATATATAATTATAGCCAATGCTGCTATAATTAAATATAGGCTAAGATGATCTAAGCTGAAAGTACTATAAATCGATTATCTTTTTTTTTCCTGTCATTAACTGGGTAAGAATGTATTCAGTTTAATTATTTCCTGGAAATATATTGGATTTTAACCAATGGATACTATTTTTAAGATACACTAGACACATTAGAAATTAATAATGCTTTATAACTACTTGGAAGATGCCTTTAAAAAGAGTGTATCATGTCTCTAGGGAAAACGATTTATTATTTTCTAAACTTTATGGTTTTAGAGTAGTAAAATATCACTATCACACTTAATGTATGAATTGAAGTTTTCTATAAAGATAGTAAAAACATTCAGATGTTAGGGTAAACCTTAAGGAATACACAGTAACTCAGTTACCACTCTAAGAAGTCACACTACTTTGGTTGGCTGAACTCTGATGGAAGTCTTACTTTGGTTCCTCAATCAACTGCACAATATAATTATATTTACTCCCATGCACTGAAATGTCTTCCTAGAAGATTCTTGTACCAGTGATTTTCCATGCTGCATAGAGTTTTCACTCTCACTCTCTGCTGTAATATTCAAAATCCTCATAATTGCTTGTCAAATATTGTTAAGCATTTGTATCAGCACTTCTTTGTTTGTTTGGTTGGTTTTGTCTATTTGAAACAACCTGAAGTCATCTCAGAGATAATAGCCTCAATTGATAAAATGCCTATATAAGATCGGGCTGAAGGCAGGAATGCCTATGGGATAGTTTTGAGTAGGTGACTGACAATGCAGGGTTCATCCTGTAGTATCAAGAGAAACAAACAGGTTGGTGGTCTTGGGTTCTATACAAAATCAAGCTAAGCAAGCCATGCACAGTAGGCCAGTAAGTAGCATTCCTCTCTAGCTTCTGCATCAGCTCTTTTCAGGTTCCTGTCCAGTTTGAGGTAACATCTTGACTTCCTTTAGTAAACTGGGATTCAGGTTCCATCATCCGAATAAAACATTTCCTCTTCAGGTTGCTTTTAGTATTTTTTTTTAAATCACTGTAATAGTCATTTTAACTAATATACCTATAGTTGATAAGTCCATGAATTTATTTGCTGCTAGAGTTGGTTTTTAAAACCTAGTACTTTTGAATCACTGTGCGCTAAATGGAAGAGCTTTATGAAAACCCTTCTTTCAAGGAGCATAGATCTATGAAGAAGTTGGAATAGAAATATTGTAAGAATCACAGGGGATAGATAACTCTAAGAAAAGAGTGTCTTACAAACACAGTGGGTTGGGTCCACACAGGAACTCACAGGGCCTGTAACAGTATACAAAAAACCCGCACAAACTCAAACCAAACAAAAATCAAACTGAGAGTGGATGTAGACCCAAAGCCCACCTCCAAACAAGAAACTATTTGTAATTGATACCTACTGGGAAAGGGGAAATCAGTTTTCACCAATGAGTATCCCTCAGTATGTCAAGTATATTACAGAGCTGGCTACATGCTCAGGAGTACTTGGGCAACTCAAGATGGACTCCAGGTCATTTTGTATATATAATGTTTTGTTTGGACAACTCTGTCATATTGAATTTGTATTTGCTTGGTTGGTTTGTTGTGTTTTTGCCTTTGAAATAGATTTTTTAAAATATTTTTATTACATATTTTCCTCAGTTACATTTCCAATGCTATCCCAAAAGTCCCCCATACACTCCCCCCCACTTCTCTACCCACCCATTCCCATTTTTGGCCCTGGCTTTCCCCTGTACAGGGGCATATAAAGTTTGTGTGTCCAATGGGCCTCTCTTTCCAGTGATGGTCAACTAGGCCATCTTTTGATACATATGCAGCTAGAGTCCAGAGCTCCAGGGTACAGGTTAGTTCATAATGTTGTTCCACCTATAGGGTTGCAGATCCCTTTAGCTCCTTGGGTACTTTCTCTAGCTCCTCCATTGGGAGCCCTGTTATCCATCCAATAGCTGACTGTGAGCATCCACTTCTGTGTTTACTAGGCCCCTGCATAGTCTCACATGAGGCAGCTATCTGTGTCCTTTCGGCATAATCTTGCTAGTGTATGCAATGGTGTCAGCGTTTGGAAGCTGATTATGGGGTAGATCCCTGGATATGGCAGTCTCTAGATGGTCCATCCTTTCGTCACAGCTCCAAACATTGTCTCTGTAATTCCTTCCATGGGTGTTTTGTTCACAATTCTAAGAAGGGGCACAGTGTCCACACTTTGGTCTTCGTTCTTCTTAAGTTTCATGCATTTAGCAAATTGTATCTTATATCTTGTGTATTCTAAGATTTGGGCTAATATCCACTTATCAGTGAGTACATATTGTGTGAGTACCTTTGTGAATGTGTTACCTCACTCAGGATGATGCCCTCCAGGTCCATCCATTTGGCTAGGAATTTCATAAATTCATTCTTTTTAATAGCTGAGTAGTACTCCATTGTGTAAATGTACCACATTTTCCGTATCCATTTCTCTGTTGAGGGGCATCTGGGTTCTTTCCAGCTTCTGGCTATTATAAATAAGGCTGCTATGAACATAGTGGAGCATGTGTCCTTCTTACCGGTTGGGACATCTTCTGGATATATGCCCAGGAGAGGTATTGCTGGATCCTCCGGTAGTACTTTGTCTAATTTTCTAAGGAACCGCCGGACTGATTTCCAGGGTGGTTGTACAAGCTTGCAATTCCACCAACAATGGAGGAGTGTTCCTCTTTCTCCACATCCTCGCCAGCATCTGCTCTCACCTGAGTTTTTGATCTTAGCCATTCTGACTGGTATGAGGTGGAATCTCAGGGTTGTTTTGATTTGCATTTCCCTGATGATTAAGGATGTTGAACATTTTTTCAGTGCTTCTCTGCCATTTGGTATTCCTCAGGTGAGAATTCTTTGTTCAGTTCTGAGCCCCATTTTTTAATGGGGTTATTTGATTTTCTGGAGTCCACCTTCTTGAGTTCTTTATATATATTGGATATTAGTCCCCTATCTGATTTAGGATAGGTAAAGATCCTTTCCCAATATGTTGGTGGTCTTTTTGTCTTATTGACGGTGTCTTTTGCCTTGCAGAAGCTTTGCAATTTCATGAGGTCCCATTTGTCAATTCTCGATCTTACAGTGCAAGCCAATGCTGTTCTATTCAGGAATTTTTCCCCTGTGCCCATATCTTCAAGGCTTTTCCCCACTTTCTCCTCTATAAGTTTCAGTGTCTCTGGTTTTATGTGAAGTTCCTAGATCCACTTAGATTTGACCTTAGTACAAGGAGATAGGAATGGATCGATTCACATTCTTCTACATGATAACTGCCAGTTGTGCCAGCACCATTTGTTGAAAATGCTGTTTTTCTTCCACTGGATGGTTTTAGCTCCCTTGCCGAAGATCAAGTGACCATAGGTGTGTGGGTTCATCTCTGGGTCTTCAATTCTATTCCATTGGTCTACTTGTCTGTCACTATACCAGTACCATGCAGTTTTTATCACAATTGCTCTGTGGTAAAGCTATAGATCAGGCATGGTGATTCCACCAGAGGTTCTTTTATCCTTGAGAAGAGTTTTTGCTATCCTAGGTTTTTTGTTATTCCAGATGAATTTGCAGATTGCTCTTTCTAATTCGTTGAAGACTTGAGTTGGAATTTTTATGGGGATTGCATTGAATCTGTAGATTGCTTTTGACAAGATAGCCATTTTTACAATGTTGATCCTGCCAATCCATGAGCATGGGGGATCTTTCCATCTTCTGAAATCTTCTTCAATTTCTTTCTTCAGAGACTTGAAGTTTTTATCATACAGATCTTTCACTTCCTTAGTTAGAGTCACGCCGAGATATTTTATATTATTTGTGACTATTGAGAAGGGTGTTGTTTCCGTAATTTCTTTCTCAGCCTGTTTATTCTTTGTGTAGAGAAAGGCCATTGACTTGTTTGAGTTAATTTTATATCCAGCTACTTCACTGAAGCTGTTTATCAGGTTTAGCAGTTCTCTGGTGGAATTTTTAGGGTCACTTATATATACTATCATATCATCTGCAAAAAGTGATATTTTGACTTCCTCTTTTCCAATTTGTATCCCCTTGATCTCCTTTTGTTGTCTAATTGCTCTGGCTAGGACTTCAAGTACAATGTTGAATAGGTATGGAGAGAGTGGACAGCCTTGTCTAGTCCCTGATTTTAGTGGGACTAGACATTTACTTTGATGTTGGCTACTGGTTTGCTGTAGATTGCTTTTATCATGGTTAGTTATAAGCCTTGAATTCCTGATCTTTCCAAGACTTTTATCATGAATGGGTGTTGGATCTTATGGAACACTTTTTCTGCATCTAAGGAGATGATCAAGTGGTTTTTGTCTTTGAGTTTGTTTATATAATGGATTACGTTGATGGATTTCTTTATATTAAACCAACCCTGCATCCCTGGAATAAAACCTACTTGGTCAGGATGGATGATTGCTTTAATGTGTTCTTGGATTCGGTTAGCGAGAATTTTATTGAGGATTTTTGAGACTCACTAGAGGGCACAGGGACAACATCCTAATTAACAAAATCAGAAATGAAAAGGGAGACATAACAACAGATCCTGAAGAAATCCAAAACACCATCAGATCCTTCTACAAAAGGCTACACTCAACAAAACTGGAAAACCTGGACGAAATGGACAAATTTCTAGACAGATACCAGGTACCAAAGTTAAATCAGGATCAAGTTAACTATCTAAACAGTCCCATATCCCCTAAAGAAATAGAAGCAGTCATTAATAGTCTCCCAGCCAAAGAAAGCCCAGGACCAGATGGGTTTAGTGCAGAGTTCTAGCAGACCTTCAAAGAAGATCTAATTCCAGTTTTGCACAAACTATTCCACAAAATAGAAGTAGAAGGAACTCTACCCAACTCATTCTATGAAGCCACAATTACTCTGATACGTAAACCACAGAAAGATCCAACAAAGATAGAGAACTTCAGACCAATTTCCCTTATGAAAAAGATTTTTTAAAATATCAAGAGGGTGGGGTAGGGATCTGCATTGGACCTGGAAGGAGGAGTTGGGGGACGGAAAAGAATAGGATCAAAAATACCTTCTGAAAAAAGCCAGTCTCATCATATCCACTAACATTTCTTAGAAACACTTCAAGTCAAAGGGCTCTAAAGTCCACTCTGATTATTAAGTACAGATTCATATTCTCCAATGTTCTTTGTTTTGATTGATGTCACCATTAGCCAATTAATTTCTCACAGAAACATATGAGTAATCTTTAGTTGATAAGCTCTGTATTCAAAGCAATAAAATTTTAATTTTTTAAAATTTTTATTAATTATTTTATTTTTTTTACAATTCAAATGTTGTCCCTACTCTTCTTCTTCCGCCAACAAATCCCCCTTCTCATCCCTCCTCCACTTTGTCTCAAAGATGGTGCTCCCTTGTTGAGGTAAATATCCAACCCAAATATTGCCTGGCAATGGAAACACAACTCAATTAATATAAATACATGTTATGTGCCTAGATTGGGCAGATCTACTGCTACACTACCATCTTCCACATCTATGAGACCCCTAAGAACTTGTTTCTCCAAGCCATGTCCTTCTGCTCTGCTTTTCTTATTCTTCCTCCTCCTCTGTGTCCTCTTCCTCTTCCATTTTCTCCTTCTCCTCTCTCTCTCCCCCACCTTCTACTCAACCTTCTTTTTTTTCCCCAATCATCAGCTCTCCTTTATTTTACAAATTAAGGTGGGAAGCAGGTTTACAGGAAATCACCTGAGTGCTGACTCATTCCTCATTCACAATCCCTCACAGGAGAACTGAATTAACATAAAATATAATTAGCCCCAGGGCTGTCCATAACACTCCCCGCCTACCCAGCTTCTCCTACCTCAAACATTTAGTCTCATCCTTCTCTGGGCCTCCACAGAACAAAGTTCTCTCAAACAAATTTTCCACAAAATTTTAAGCCTCCACAGAACAAGTTCCTCCCCTGCCATTGAAACTAGATAAGGCAGTCCTCTGCTACATCTGTAGCAGGAGTCACAGACCGGCCCATGGATACCCTTTGGTTGGTGACTCAGTCTCTGGGAGCTCTAAGGTTTCTGTTTTGTTTTATTTTTCCCCCCACATTGGATGGTTTTGGCTTCTTTGTCAAAGATCAGGTGACCATAGGTGTGTGGGTTTAATTATGCTTCTTCAATTCTATTCCATTAATCTTCCTGCCTGTCTCTGTACCAATTCCATGCACTTTTTATCACTGTTTTTCTGTATTCCCTCAGAAGTTCCTTTATTGTTGAGAATGGTTTTTCCTATCTTGGGTTTTTTGTTATTCCAGATAAAGTTGAGAATTGCTTTATCTACCTTTCTCAGGAATTGAATTGGAATTTTGATGGGGGTTGCACTGAATCTGAAGATGCTTTCAGCAAGATGGCCATTTTTACTATGCCAGTCCATGAGCATGGGAGATCTTTCCATCTTGTGAGGTCTTCCTCGATTTTGTTTTTCAGGATCTTGAAGTTCTTCTTATACAGATCTTTTACCTGCTTAGCTAGAGGTATGCTAAGATATTTTATATTACTTCTGACTATTGTGAAGGATGCTGTTTCTCTAATTTCTTTCTGAGACCATTTATCCTTTGTGTAGAGGAAGGCCATAGATTTGTTTGAGTTAGTTTTATATCCATCCTCTTTGCTGAAGTTCTTTATCAGGTATAGGAGTTCTCTTGTAGAATTTTTGGGGTTGTTATCGTATCATCTGCAAATAGTGATACATTGACTTCTTCCCTTCCAATTTGGATCACTTTGACCTCCAAAAACACATAAAAAAGATCATTCACTACAATCCAGTAGGCTTCATCCCAGGGATTCAGGAGTGGGTCAATATAAGGAAATCCATCAACAACCCACTATATAAACAAATTCAAAGAAAAAAAATGCATGATTACCTCATTAGATGCTGAAAAAGCCTTTGACAAAATGCAGCACATTTTGAAAAGACCTTCCTATATAGCTGAAGTTCAGCACCCAAATATTTCTGGTATATTCTTTATTATTTCATCAACTTGACCAAATATTCTTTCATGACCAAGTCAGAAATTTCCTATATGAGTTTTCTGCTTGGTATAGGCTAATTTCTTTGCAGTATACAAAATGGAGCCGTATCCTCCCACAGCACATATTTAACATGCAAAACTGGCTGTCCAATCTTGACTGATGCTGTCTTTCCTCAAAGTGTAGCTTTCGATGTCTCCAAGTTCTATGTATTTTTGTTTTGTGCGCATTATAGCCTGGTAGGATAAGCTTTCTCCTTCTTGATGAAGTCCTATTTATTCTTAATTATTAAATATGGCTCCTTTTTACGCATGCTCCTGCCCAACTCACAAGACTTTCACACTCTATCTACTTATTGGAACACTCCACTGACCTTGCATGGATTTTACACCTATTATAATTGATCTGTTTGTATCTGTTTGTTTGCCTTTCTCAAAGGCAAGGGCAGTAATAGACAGACAATAACATCTTAATATATCACTTTGTCCTCAGGGTCTAACACATTGATTGGCCATAGAAAACATTTCCTGAGAATCTGCCTATGGACTAAATAACCAACACCGAGCTCAACTCTTGTAGAGAATACAGTTAATCAAGGAACCGGGGTTCTGTAATACAAGAGAAGAGATGTGCTATAGAGAAAATTATCAACTTGTTTTGTTTTGTAATTGTGATATATTCTAGTTTCACCTAGCTTGATTCAGAAAAAAAGTTAAAGGTGTGTGTTGCAGAGAAGAATTTAGTTAGTGGCAGAAGCATGGGATCTCTGAGGCAAGAAAAGCATAGTTTGTAGACAAATAGGTTTCAAATATACATCGTCAGAATGATTTGACTTTGCACATAGGTGCTTTTCCTGAAAACTCTAGGGGCTCTTCCAAGCCAGGATCCTTTAATTTAGATATTCAAGGGTAAGTTCTTAACTCTGTAGCATGGCATGGAAAGATCTTAGTTTGATGCACTCAAGATCTGATGTAGTTTATATTAAAATGATGATGATGATGATGAAAATTATAATAATAAATAATAATGGCAAGGGAGTGTGCTATATTCTGTTAAAGTGTATAGTCTGGGTTCCAAATTCCTTGATTTATATAAACTTGAGAACATGTACCCAGAAAATGAGAAAGTTCTGAAAAGTATATGCTATGTTATAAAAATCACATGTATCTCAAAAAATATTCTGTATTACACTTCTCATATGGTTTTATTTATACTTTCTTTTCTATTTGAGTGTCAAGCTTTGATGTTATTCAAGAAATCAAAATTTTAACAGCTGGGTAAAATGGCAACTAGAGATATGTATTTAATTTAGCCTATGGTTCTATGAGTGTGCCTGACTTTAGTTTGACTTTGGAATGAAAGATGTCTTTAGTTAAGTAACTGTCACACTTCTGTGTGCCGTGGAGATGGAGATATGGAAAAGCAGGATGAGGCTAGGATTATAATGAGATATTTGTGTAACTGTATCAGTGTTATTTCACACTTGCTTTCTATGCTGATGCATACTTGAGAGTTTTCTGTATCTGGCCTCCTCTGTTAGCTAAGCGAAGAGGTGAAAGTTCCAGGGATTTGTTTGGCAACACATTTCTGAAGGGCCTTTTGGTGCAGCTGCCTTCCATTTGTTTCATCAAGAGACGAAGCAAAACTGAAGTCACTCTTCATGATGAACTGGCAGCAGAGTGCCAAGATAGTTTTATTGCTTAGCAACTTGGCAGCAGGAAATGTTAAAATATTACAATCTCTCATATCTATGAACTGAGACAGGCTTTCAACGGATGGCCCTCCAGCTTGAACGTGATTAAGATGCAGCCACATGGCATTGCTTCTCTTTTGAACTGATAGGCAGAAGAAAGAAAAGCTGGGCGCTTTTAATTGTATCATCATTTATTTCTCAGGAAACCTTTGCTGATTTGAGCCAAACACTAATCTAAGGAATTAAGCTGTCCCCATTTAGATGTTGATAAGCTTGGAACCTGCATTGATCAGGGCAATTTCCTTTATTTTGGAAAGGGCTAAGTCTATTGAGATATTGTATGCCAACTAAAGTCACTTGAAAAACAAATCATACAAGGAAATCTGACAGTTTACCATACATTTCCAGACTTTGTAGGGTTGTTGTGGTGTGCTTTCTTTTCGTGCAAAATGAACGCAAGTGACATAGCGATGACACCAGCTAACTAGCAACATAATGCAGACTGTCTCTGCAGATGCCTTGTCACAGGATGCTGCCAGCACACAAGCTTCGGAAACCTCCTCCTCCTCCTTACACTCCCATTCTTTTCTCAGCTGAGGATGCTGGGTTTGCAGATGGACCAGGACCTCTTTGTTTTGAAACTCACATACAAAGGGAGTAGAAGGTTTTAAATTTTTTTAATGTTTGATTTTAATAAAAGTACCCGCTTGGTGAATATGTCAAATACAATGACTACATTTTAATCACAGGTCATTAACTTTACCCCATTTATATTATGGTCTTTTAAAACTGGGTAATTTAGAGAGAAGAAATTTTCAATCATGTTTAATTTTATGAAACTTCAAAAAATTATGAAGAATGCTTAAAACCTACCTCAGTGTTTTCTCTATAAAACTTCACTTTATAACATAAACAAAGGCCTAATGGCTTTTCCTTATTTGTAAGATCTTCAATTCAAACCCAATATTTCCTTGCCTATGGAAGCATCCTGTATATGGGAAAATATGCTGAATTTGACACCATATAAGATATGGTTTCAAGTAAAGGTAACAAATTTATAGTGAAATATACAATTTATTTTGTATGGGAAATATTCATTTAAAACTCAGATGGCATAAACCTATTTGATTATATTTATATTAAAAACTATTTACCATGTTAAATTTAAACTTAATTTTAAAACATCAAATCAAGTATGTTATACACATTTTTATTCAATAATAAAAGGAGAATAACTATTTCCATTTCTATTTTGTTTTCTATCATTAAAAACTTATTTCAGCCACTTCATGAGAAAACTTAAAGAACAGACATCTAAAAGTTTTCAATGACTTTAAAGGAACCATTTAACTATATCTATTTATTTATTCAGAATTGGTCTCTAGTGAGTATTTATAATTAACACTTATCTTGTAAAATTAAAAAGAAACAGGTTTTCATAAATTTATTTTTCATAATTTTAAATCTTTCACCTCTTAGATAAGTTACAGAGAGTTTTATAAATGAACAACCTTGTGTTCAAATCTTTCCTCTTTCTGAGTCAAAGTAGAGTACTAAATTATATTGTACAAATTGTGCATGAAAGCTTCAAGGTCATGAGTCTCATTTTTATCTTTAGAGAATAGAAAAAAATTGAAATGAATGTTAAGAGCAAATGGGAGTTATAAGAAGGAGAACGTTAAAAGCAATCTTATAAACTGTGAAATATCTCTATCTGTATAGTGAAAATTGTATTGCTTCCATTTCTATATTTTTAACCAGTGTATGCTTATGCATGTCTTAAAATTTAAATATATGGTGATAAATTATACCTACACGATCCATGTATGTTAAATTTTGACTGAAATGAATGCTATCTCAAAATTCTATAGAATGCATGTTTTCAGAGTTTTAGAGCAGAAAAGCATTCCAGAGCAGTCAGAGACTCTTTTCTATCCTAGCTTTATTGAGAACTTACTGCTGGTTCACAGAGTCTAGTTTTGTTTCCACAATTATCAGGCTGGGTTATTTATCAAACCCATGTGTCTGTTTGGGGCAGGGGGCTCTCAATAAATTTCTCAGATAACATAATGGCACAAGAATAGACTCCTTTAAAAATAGGTGCCTCCAATTACAATTGAAGGGAAAGAGATAGATGGAGGTTTAAATTATGCCAATTGCTCCTGGGAAATTGATGGGCTGGATTGAGAGAAGCACACATCCATGAACACACAGGGTTATTTTCTACAATTATAATCAGAAGTGTTAAATGGGAACTTATAATAAAGGTGAACAGCCACCGAATCCAGTCATCACTAATCATGGAGAAGTACACAGTGGTATATTTAGTAAATGTCCTGAAGCATCATCCAGAAAGAGAATGTCAGTCCCAAGAGACTCAAAGAACTCACAGGAAGATTCAGATTTAGTCCAATACGTGACATATCGCAAGTAGGCAAACCCCTGGGAAAGTTTGTGCCAAGATAATTTACTTACATTCACACATTAGACTATGTAGAATTTATTATTACAAAACAAATAACACTTTTTTTTGATTGAGTATTACTGCTCTTAATTGTTAAACTCTCTGATACATATAAAGTTTGCTATCCAATTATGCTATATGGCCAGGAATAAGCTTGATGCCATGGCTTTCCATCAATGTCCGATAAATACTTAGATGTTAAGATAATTCATACATTTGCTTCTTAACATTGTTTGGTTTGTAGTATTAGCTCCTTTGTGAAGATTTTTTTATTGATCATTATTTTCTATTATCTTTCCTTTAATTACAGCATTAAAGCTTTTTCTTGGAGAAAGATTCAGCTCATGACTGATACATTCTTAGTTTCAATGGCAGATTTGCTTTTATTTTAAAAATAGATTTCTAACTCTACTGTTAGCAAGGATTTTTTTTTCGAGCTTCATATATTTGATGCTTAGGTACACTAGATTCTACAATATCTTTTGAAACTTTTTATCTCATTTTACTATTTATTTATTATATGTAATTCTGGGTATTTATTTATTATATGTAATTCTGGGTAGGTATGTACAGGCTATGACACACATGTGGGGATTTGAAGCCAACTTGTACTTGTTCAATTAATCCTTCTACTACTGGGGGAGAGGTCAAGAACTTAAATTTAGGCAATCAGGGTATGCTGGTTGGAGGGGATCATTGGTAAACTCTGTCCCAGCCAGTCAACCAAGATTCCTGATGTCCCAAAGCAACAATATAACTGAAAAAAAAAAAAACAAAATTTGGAATGTGAAATGAAGAGAAAGGAGCATCAGCTACCTTTGAGGCTGAACATAAAAAGGAGAAGAAATATTCACATACATCCCTAATATATGTATTTCCAGTCTCAAATATTTCTATACTAATTGTAGGATTTTTGTTTGTTTGTTTGTTTGTTTGTTTGTTTTAATTTGGTAGATATGGTTTCCATGGGATAGGATGATGTCCTGATGATGTAACATGAGCCACCATGTGGTGACATAATGACCTGCTTTATTGGAGACTGCAACATAATCAACTGGTCTCTTCCATTCTACATTGCCATAAGCACTTGAATACAACTGGTCTCAGTGCCTTCCCAACAAACATAAGACTTTGGGGGCATCTCTCTCTACTTGTATAGTTAGGCATTCTTACCGAGGATGCCAGGCTCATTCCCAGCTGTATTCTCATATACTTACATTCTGCATGGGTGTTCATGTTCATCTCCTCCTCTTGTATGTCCCTTGCAAGTACATTCACTTGATCTACATTTCCAATTTCTCATTATTTGTATCTATTACTGGGCAAGAAAACTCATGTGTTATTCATACTAGGGCTTATTGTTTCCTTCTTTGGTGGAATTTTTTTCATGCTTATATCAACCATATATATTAAATACTGAGTTTTGAAAACATGGTAGACTGTGCATTCATTATTTTATTATAGTTAATGAATGAAAATGTAGAGAGTATTTTATGTTATTGTATCCATGCTGTGTGTGTGTATGGATGTGCGTGTCTTCTCATGTGATTAGAGGTAGACTACAACTAGGAGGACTTGGTTCTTTCCTTCAGCTTTGAACTCTTGTCATAGAGATAAGGATAGAGAACATGGTTCCTATTTGGCAGTAAACAGTTTTAAACTCTGTCCCACCCCATTTGTCACCAAGTTGGCACTTGACAAAGTCTGATATGGGAGACAAAAATCTTTCATATTTGTGCATAGATTCTAAATTTGACTTGTACTCCCTTAGAAAAGGGCATCATCTGATATAGTTTGTTTTTAAATGTTACTGATAATATACTTTTAAACTGTTACTAATTTATATCATATTATTTAAAATGTGAATAAAGATCATTTTAGACTGCTTCTATTTTTACTTGGTTGTTATTTTATTTTATTTTATTTTTTTGCTTTTTGTTTTTTTTTGTTGTTGTTGTTTTGTTTTTTTATGTTCTGATCCTTCATTGTGACTACCTGCTCTCAGTTACAAATCTCACAGTATCTCCATAGTCTCTTGGAGGTACTCTTACATCCTTTATTAAAAAACAAACAAACAAACAAACAACCTCATTGAAAATCATAACTTTCTCGTATAGAGAAATTAATTTACTTTGAGTCTAGTGCACTGTCTCTCTGCCATTTTAGTTCCTCGATTGAGCAATTTATGGCTATTTGTTTATTTTTCTAAGCTCTACTATCCATTACAGAACAACGGATTCTAAAACCTTCATCATCATCATCATCATCGTCCTAAGCCTAATGAGCAAATGACTGCTGAAGGAAGGCTCAGCAGCCTGGTGGAGGCAGCACTTCCAGTTTGACTCTGACAGCCAGCTTGCTGTGGCTGTAATTAATAATGAAATGTTACATCTCCTGAGTTTTATGTGGACCAGGAAAAGTGACAGGGATTATGGAGAGAAATAAATTTACATTGTAGCTTTATAAAGCATCCGTAGCTTTAGGACTTCAGTACATTTTGAAATTACTGTAAGATGACAGACTTACAAGAAGGTGGTTACCAGAATATTTAAATCACTGGGCTGAAAAATCAGGAGACAGAAGGAAGAACCACTGCCTTCCCTGGTGCTTAATTTCTTCTTTCCAGCTGATTATTAAAGGACCAAAGATCTATCTGACTTTTCCTCCAGAGTAAATCCATTTCAGTCAATGTCACACCATATTCATTTTGAACTGTCACAAATTTCCTATCACCTTCTCTGCTTCGTTAAAAAAAAGAAAAAAAAAGTCACAATATCCTACCCTTATTCTGCAGTACTTTATTACAAAAAGCAAGTAGTACTATGGGATGCTATGTTTGGTGCTATGGCCACTTGGCTCAGCTCAGTCAACTTGTTATCATTGGCTACTTACTATAAATTAGCAATATTTAAAAAAAGCCAATGGAACCAGCTCAAATGAAATTATCACTATTTTCAAGTATCCCCTCTCCCAAAGACATTGCCTAGAGACAACTTTAAAAAAAATCTAATTGGAGTTATGAATCGCATCCCTAATCTTTATAATTGTGGAATCTGTTGTTGGTAAAAGTTTAAGAAGGAAATCATGGTTGATGAAATGGCAAGGTATAAATTCTTGTATAAAAGATGGCTGAATGGCAGTAGTTTAGTTCAGCTTTACAGTAATTCTAAGTTTCTATTTATCAGCTTCTGCCTTTGTAAGTTATGAAATGGTTAAAACTGCTTTACATGATATGGTTTGTTTTCAGTACTTATACTATCTTATTTCCATGTGAAATCTTACCTGTATATAGGAAGAGTCAAATACTGAAGTTAACATTCACTACAGAATTGCCAATAATTTATGATGAATTAAAATAAAGTAGACCTATTTGCCAGGGGCCAGCATCTGCAGGTCTTCTTTCTTCTTAGTTCTTTCTTGAGGTAGTGGAGGGGGAAGAGCATCAGTAGGGACAAGCTGTGGCCTTGTGGATATTTAAGATTTCTGTTTTATAATAAAACTTTTACCTATCTTAGGGTCGAGTCACTTTGCCACCATAGCTGACCTGCCAGTCTGAGTTCCCTTGAGGCCAGAAACTGCAGTCTCTGGAATTTAGCACCTCATCATAAAACAGCAGGAGATTAAGTAAAATAGCCTTTGTTCTGTCTCTGCAGGAACTGTGGAGCTCTAACTTGAAGTTACAGAAAGAGGGACACTTTGAAAAGTGATTTTAATCTTTATTTCTATGTTCCATCTAAAAAGTTCTCTCTTAAAAAGTTTTTTTTTTTTTTTTATGAAAGTTCCCTAAGAAAGCTCTTCTAGAATGTTCATCACTCTAAAATATTCTTCTTCATTTCTGTCTCTTCTCTTTGTCCTCAGCACTTTTATATCTCTCACAATACATGACCAGTTGGTAAATAGTTCACCAAGATTTGACATATGAATTCGAATCATAAACTGAACAAGATGCTTAAAACAGACAAAGTTTACTCACATGTCCATTAAGAGTAATTATCTGGGTAAACATTCATCATATGTCATAATTTTTGTGACTAAGGTACTCTGAAGGTTCATATAGATAAAACCGGTCAATATTTTATTTTTTATAATTGCACCTATAATAAATCAGTAGCTCCCTTTTTGTGGCCTTTGATTAACTGTCTTACAACCTAATGTGCTCTAAGTTGTAGCTGCCTTCAGCTTTCTCAGAAGCAAGTAACTAGCGATACTTGAGGACTGGCAGAGATCTAATAGCAGTTTTTATTATGAGAAAGAATTTAATAGCAGTTCTACTATAAAACAACTTTATAATTACTAATATCATTTTAGGAATTCTCGTATGATAATCATTAAGATTTAAGAAGTCATTTATTTGTCTATATAGCTTCACTAAAAGACATACATCTTCTTTGTTCTGCAGAGATCTTCTCAAAAGAGTGTGGTAATACCTAATGATTGTTGTATATATTTAATAACAACAGGAAAATTATATTAATGGCAGGAATGTTTCATAAATTTAAATTTTGTTGGCTTTTCCTAAAGAAGCAAATCGTCAATAACTTTAACAGTCCATGACAGAACCATCTCAGGAAGATCACCTGCTATTTTTTATCTTCTCCATGATGGCTCCTGGAATCTAGTAACTATATATACAAGCAAACATGGGTTATTATTTGAATGTGAAATGTGGCCCGACATATTGAAACACTTGATCCTTAGATGCTTTAATAATGTTGTTGAAACTTTAGGAGATAGAACTTCACTGGAGACAGTGAGTCACTGTGGGTGGTGCTTCAGCACTTGTAGACAGACCCTTTTCCTTATTTCTTCTTTACTCCAGAGTGTGCATGAAACCTGAGCAGCTAGCTCTCTCCAACTTCTACTATGCCTTCTTTATCTTCTACGTGTCTTCAGAGCTATGATGGATCTGGGCCCATGGAAATTAATCCGAAATGAATCCCTTTAGTCTTATGTTGTTTTTGTCAAGTCACAAAATCACTTTTATTTTGTTCCCCTCATTATTAAACAGGATACACATGTAGGTATATAGTATGTGTGAAGTTATATCTAAACATAGATAACGTAAATATTTTAATGGGCTTATTTTCGCCAAGAAAATTTCTTCTCTCAGATGATGTATGACTAATAAGTAAAACATTAATAGAGGAATTTATCCTATATTAAAATGGAATTTAATTTATATTATTCAACCTATTTATCAATTTAAGGTAGAGTAGTACTTCAGTGTTTTCATAAAATATGTGTCTCAGTGATAAAGAGTATAAATGTGCATACATGTTTATGTATATGTTTATAGTGTAACTTTTATTGACCATTAATCTACTTGTGTATCATCATATCAACTATCTGTCTATCATCTATTAAGTAAATGAGAGGGTGAGAGAAATGGATTGAAACAGTATGTTTCTGAAGGACAGATATTTTATAACAAATCTGCAAGACCTACATGAGGATAAACACTAGCTTTTTATACATAAAAGTTTTTGTTCTCCATTTCGTTGGTTTACATCCCTGCATTATTTCTCCTGCATTAGTCATTTTTCTATGTATGGCAAAGAATTCATGGTAGCAGGAGCTTGAGGCAGCTGATAAGACCAGCTGTCATCCAAACCAGAGTAACGAGCAATACAAAATTGTGTTCAGCTAGCTTTTGCCCTTCAACGCAGGCTATGGAACAGTCTTACATATATTTACAGTGTAACTTCTTCAGTAACTTAATCACACATTATTTTGTGCTGGTTAATATTGTCAACTTAGCACAAACTAGAGTAAGGTGGGGGAAAGTTCCACAACTGAGAAACTGCCTATTTCAAATTATTCTATGGATATATTTGTGAAAGGGAGCCTATTCTACTATGGGCAGTATCATCCAAAGGCAGGTGGGTGTGAGCTGCCACCCTAAGCCATCTAAAAATTCTGCAATCTTATCAAGAGTTTATAAGTTAGAACTTTGAATGTATTTGAAAACTTAAAAATGTGTTTCCATTAAGAAAGAAAGAAAGAAAGAAAGAAAGGAAAAGAAGAAAAAGAAAGAAAGAAAGAAAGAAAGAAAGAAAGAAAGAAAGAAAGAAAGAAAGAAGGAAGAGGGGAGGGGATGGGAGGAGAGTAGAGGAGAGAAGAGGAAGTGAGAAAGAAAGAAAGAAAGAAAGAAAGAAAGAAAGGAAGGAAGGAAGGAAGGAAGGAAGGAAGGAAGGAAGGAAAGAAGGAAGGAAGGAAAATCAGTGGAACATGCCTGAGAAATCAAAGCAGTAAAAATCATTCTTCCATATCCTCTATTTTATTTCCACTTCCATGTTTCTTCCTAGAGATCTAGCTTTTACTCTCTAATTATTCACTGTAACAAACACCAAACAAATAAATACTTATCAAGTGTTCCCAGACGCTAATTCATCTAGATAATCACTCCTACCCAATCCCAGAGACCTCTCTCAAGGGTGAGTCTAGATCCTGTTAGTTCACAACCAATATTAACCATTTGTATCCACTTGGCTTAAGAATGAAGCTAACATAAACTTTTTAAATGAACCCTGCTCTCTCCAGCTGGTGCAGAAATGGCAAAAGATTATGACTCTTTTATAGTGGGCCACATTAAGTTTTAGGCAGGATTTTACTCAGCAAACATTTATATAATGAAGAGAAAATTGAAACACGTGTTTGCACTAAGGCATGAAAAGTCTAAAGATAACCTTTTCTTTCTCATGTTACATAGAAAATATGTTTCCATGTTCAGTCTTGAAAAAAAAAAATCCTTGAAAGTGAGATTTGCCAAATGAGAGTACAAAGACAGAAAAGGGGGCCTAGATGATTCAGGGTTATCATTCCATTTTCTGAAAGAAACCTGGAACCATAGAATAGTAAGAATTGAGTCATCTATCTACAAGGGAGAAGGAAATTTCCCCTTAGTCTCCACTGCAGTTTTAATGTGTCTAAGATAATTTTGGGTGGCTTTGTCCCCAGCAAGGTACAGTTGAGAAAAGGTCACAGTTCTCAAAGAATTGAGCCTATGGGAATTCGGGTCACTGGATATGGCCTTGAATTGGATAGTAGCTTCCCACTTCTTTCCTCATCTCTTTTTAATGTCCGGATTATGCTGGCATCAGTCTTCCCTGCCACATATCGCTGGAGCAATTTTCATTGCTATTCTTCCTTATAACAGAGCGCCAAAGACA
Source organism: Mus musculus (assembly GCF_000001635.26). Classification (NCBI taxonomy): domain Eukaryota; kingdom Metazoa; phylum Chordata; class Mammalia; order Rodentia; family Muridae; genus Mus; species Mus musculus. Next base: position 21,189,551 of record NC_000081.6, read on the forward strand.
GCTAGCATATCTGAATTAGAACTTCCCAAACTGTGAGACAAAACCAATCATTACTTTTTATAAATTAGATTCTCTCTGAACTACATTAAATAAAAACAAATAGGAAAAATCATGGGTTTCTCAAAATCTATGGCTACATTTAGACTGCAATGTATAAACTTTGGATACTCAGCTATACAATCACTCAATGCTATGCCAGTAACTCTGAATGAAGATGTATGTTAAATGTAACCATAAAGATGAAATATAGCACCTTTGAGATTATTCTTGTTGAGATAATATCTCAATTATATGTACCCACTTCCTTATATTTTCCAGAATTTTTGAGTTTTTTTTTACAAGATGTATATGACACCTATTAATTAAATACCTTCTATAGAGAGCCTTACAAGTACAATCATAGCATCTCCTTAATACAGGGCAATCTGTAGAAAGGTAAAGCAATGTTTACCATAGGTTGAATGGATACATCAAAACATTTGATAAAACTGAGAAATGAAATAAATATTAATATAAAATGAAAAAGCACATTCAGTGATATTAATGATTTTCTCATTGAGGAACTCAGCGGTAAGCAAGAGTGTCAATCCTACAGTGCTTAGATGAAGAATAAAGGAAAAAGCCACTTGTATGATTCTACTTGTACATTTGTGAAAACAGTAAGACTGTGCTTTTGATAGTGACAAAATCTAACTTAATGTTAGCTATGGATGAAAAAAGAGATTGGTGGGAAGTGATAAAAACATTATACGTTTTATTTGTGAATATCATTAGCAGGAACATATATATATATATATATATATATATATATATATATACACACATATATATATCAAAGTCATAAATAGCTATATTTGTATTTATATTTGTAATTAAGTACAAATTACATTCCCCATGAAGGATACGTGATGAAATGAATTTATCAGGATACTTTACTCTTACCACCAAATTTATAGGATCTGGAATGATTTATCTCATATTTAAAAGTAAATTAACAAATCTCAGAGGTATTTATTGGAATTTGGAATTAGAGATTATGATTTTTTTAAATTTTTGAATCACTCTTTTTTTGTCCTTAGTTTTTAAATATGCTATATGGTTTTTTTTTCTGACTGAAGAAGGGGATAGAAGGAGTGGAATATGAGCAGAACGCATTATGTGCGTAAATACCAGTATGGCAATTTATATATGCAAAAAAAATAAATGTAATTTTGAAAGTTTAATTGAAATAATTGTTTAGGCATTGAAAATTCTGTATATAAATTCAAATTATTTTGATTATATCATGCCCCTACAATTCATCCCAGGACCCACCAAACTATCTCTGTCCCAAGTTCTTCCTGCTCATTTACAGACTTATTATTTTTATATTATGAATTAATCATGTTATTTATTTACATCCCAAATGTTGCCCCCTCCAAGTAATCCCTTAAGAATTCTTTCCCCCATCCCCTTACACGTCGCCTCTGAGAGGGTGCTCCCCTCCATGGACCTACCTCATGCCTAGGGCATCAAGTCTCTAGGTGTTTAGGTGAATCCTCTCCCACTGAGGCTACAAAAGGCAGTCCTCTGCTATGTATGTCCAGGTTAGTTCATACTGTTGGTCTTCCTACTATGTTGCCATCCATATTAAGGACCTGAGTGGGACAGGGGAGATGAGGAAGGAAAGAGGGCAGGATCAGATTTTAAGTTTCAAGAAACAACAGCTTAAATATAAGAAGCCCCCAGGGCTAAGTAGACCCTGACATTTTCTGACAATGGACATCATGAAAAAAGTACCATTCAGCCTTTGGGGGATGCTGGTGTAGGAAGCAATACCTGCCAAAATATTAAAAAAAAAAAAAAAAAAAAAAAAAAAAAAGCTAATCATTTAAAGTCCAACGTTCTGAAAAGTTCCCCATAAATGTTAACTTTGGTTTTTGGCTTCTTTAGTTTGGCTTCTGCCTAACTATTCTTGCTCTTGGAGGATATATTAACGAAGGATGTAATTTTTGTTATTAAAACCCACTCTGAGAAAGTCTCAGGACTGCACTTGGGTTGTAAATACCCAGTGTAGTTGTTGGTCAGATAATACAGACTTTTTATTCGCTTGAGCCATGACCCAGTGATCTCTGGTATCTACAACATTGTCTCACAACATTGATATTGTTTAAGATACTTAATTTAGATATTCATTTTCTTAAATTATAATATGATAACATTGTTCAAATTATGTATTATTTTTAAAATGTTGATATTTTAACTCAGAGTTGTAATTGCAGCAATTAAGAGGTTGAGGAGGAAAGATCTTTGCCAAGATCACCTTGGGTTACAGAGAAAGAAACTGTCTCAATGTAAACAAACAAACAAAAAAAAATAAAACGGAAAAAACTGATATCCATAATCATGTGCTCAGGACACTGTTGCAGTTTGCAAATCTATCTGACCTTTTCTTCTGAACTCATGCTCCAAAGTATACAATAAATATCATCTTGATTTTCTGTTTCTATTTGAATTGTGAAAATATCATAAAATAAGAGCTAGCAGTGATTGCTTTTGTTTACACAACTCATTGATATTATACATTCAAAAAGCAATCTGTGCAGCTTTAATCTGTGAAGATTAAACAAAAAGTGACTATCAGTCCAGAGACTCACCTTTTTCTGTAGTGTATGTTAGTGTGTGTGTGGAGGGGGGTTGGGATGCTCACACACAAGAAAGAAAGAGAGACACATAAGGAGAGAGACAGAGACAGAGACAGAGACAGAGACAGAGACAGAGACAGAGAAAGAGAGACAGAGACAGAGAGAGAGGGGGAGGGAGAGAGAGAGAGAGAGAGAGAGAGAGAGAGAGAGAGAGAGAGAGAGAGAGAGAGAAATCTATACAAGAAATTTTGTACTCAACTTAAGACATCTGAACTCTGTCTTTTTTTCCCAAGAAAAAGTTGGTTCCATTAAGTCCTGAATTCTATCAGAATAATATCCACCTTGTAATATGCTATTTATTTACTTAAGGTACTTTCTGTCTTAATGTTTATTCCTATGTATTTCTTGAATTCTGTTTCAATTGGTAAAACTTAGTATCTTGAGTAAAAAGATACTAACAAACAAGAAAAAAAATTAATCTAGTCTTAGTTTCAATTCCATAATTTCAGTATCTGACACCTTGAATCTCATTCTTAAGCTTCAAAATATTCTTTTTCAATAAGCCATTCAAGATATTTTAGGATCATACTGCTTTGGGTTTTTGTTGTTGTTGTTGTTGTTTTGTTTTGTTTTAAATGAACTTTTCATGACCAGTGTTTCCCCATACATATCTCTGTTATTGCTTTAGCTAACAGCTTACAATTATCATGTGTTACAATTAACATGTCTTACTCTTTTCAATTAACAGCATATTACTTCCTTGTAATAATATCAATATCACACTTTTCGTATATTTCCCTTACTGGCATTTACCATTAAAGAATATAAGAATGGCATCAACAAAAACAGTGAAGCCGCTGTTTCCTGAGAACCACAAAGACTAGCACGTGCTAAGATTACAGAAGAGAGAGATTAAAGTGTGAACCTTGTATCCTGTGTTAATACTCCAAGGTCTAAACTTTCATTTCAACCTGTACTTTTGTCAAATTTATATCCTATAGTTCACTTTCAAATAGTCTTTGAAATAAAATCACTAAGCTAATTTTGCCTAGAGCTTGCTCCAACTTCCACACCTGCTGTGATTTTACTCATTTCCTGGATTGGTAATAATTTTAGTCATAAGCATTAAAATTAAGAGTAATACTTGAACATAATGAAGATAGGCCAGACTCTTCATCTGTCACTTGTAGTGTCATTATTCTTCACTTAAATGACATACATGGTTTTATGAATTGGGGCATATATTATTTTATTAATGAAAATATTGAAGCATAGAAATGTTTTATAACTTAAGAACACTCTCCATTCTTGTACTCTTGACTCTAGTGCCAGAGCCATGTGGCCAAATCTGTCAAGTTCCTGTGCCTACTGACACTGGGACATAGCCCTTTTGGTCTATTACATTATTACCTGTTTCCCAACTCCTTCCACTGCCTAAGCTTAACTCTCCTGGAAAAAATCCTCTGTTAACTGTCCTTGAACTCTGAGATCTGCATGCCACAGCCGCCTGAATTAGTGGTTTGTACCATCATTCCTGGCCCTAAGAATTTCTCTAATTGCAACTTGCTCTGTACCAGGCTAACCTTGAAGGAACACAATGCTGGGGAAGGAACCAGAGAACACTCATCATCCACAGGTAGCTACAGGGAAGGTCTCAAAGCCTACCCACAGAGTGACATACTTCCTCCAACAAAACCACACCTACGCCAACAGGGACACACCTCTAAATAGTGCCACTTCCTGGACTAAGCATCCTCAAACTGCCACATCCTCTTCAAAAGTGTCAAAATCTAATCCTCCTTGTAAAGTTCTAAAACTGTGGAAATCTGACTGTGTATTGGCTTTGGTAGACGGTTAGCATGTGGAAAAGGTCTCCGAACTTGGGTTCCTAATACTTGAATACTGACAGTGTTTTAGAATAGGAAAGAAGAGTCAACTAGGCACAGTGGAGCATTCAAGATGTATCTTATCATTTGATTTCTTATGGAGCCTTGAGACTCTGCCAGCCACAAGGTTATCAGCTGGTGAGTTTGGCCTCCCACAATATAATTCCAGAAAAGCCTCTTTTTAGCCTACTTAAGTTCAGAAATCTGTTAAACTTACAGTAACCAGAATAATACATATGAACAAATATGCATGCTTCTCTCTTGCTCTAACATAGTTTAGAAATGTTATCTTAGTGATGAAAGGTAAACAATACCATTAGACTACATGATTTAAACTTTTCCAATATGAACTGCTAATACCTTCAGTAAATTTTGAAGGTTGTGTTTGTCATTGGGACAGATTAGATGAGGAAAATATTTAAGATGACAGTATTTTCAGGTAAATTATAGCTTAAAAGTCTACTTTGAGAGTAAATTACATAAACAACTGAAAAAGCAGCAACCTTGATCCATCTTTGTTTTCAAATTTTTTATAAGATCAAATTTATATTTGTATTAAATGTGAAATTATGTATGTTTATATGCATTTATGCTTTAAAGGTATATATACACATATGCAATGCACATATATACAATGTCTTTAATAATTGGTGACTTTTAAATCTCTGTGTCATGTAAAATAAGTTTGCTATCAGTATATAAAAATCTCTCAAATCAGACATTTCGTTTGTTCTACTGTAAGTTTAAGAAAAAAAGAGTTGAGCCATTTTCCCTATATCACTATAGGTTATTTAGACGACAATGATAAAAGGTCTCTGCACTGTGTAGTTTTGTCGGTGTGATATTTTAGGGCATAATCTTATTGAGTTTCATTATGCATCCTCAGCATCTATTATTCCTATTAATGCCAAAATCAACCTCCACCTTGCCCTTTTTCTTTTCTAATTGACAATGGGCAGATAATTTCTGGTCCAGATCAGGAGCTCATCTTCTCATCTAACCTTGAACATCTATCCAGCAAAAATGAATCCCATTAGCATCAGACTCATGGTTAATAAATACAGAGGTCCCATGAAGAACAATAGTGCACTTTGGCTCCCACATCAATTTCTGGCACTTCAAAAACTAAGTGTAATGAACATTAGGTCACAGCCTATACCTTTCACAAATGTCTCAGTTAGAATAGCATATTAAGCATCCAAACTGGTAGTGTCAGGTCATTATATGAGACATCATTCACGTAAAAAAATTATATTGTATATTTATCTCTGAATAAAAAGTGTTTAAGTATATTACAGTACAATTTTAGTGATATCTTTTTAAAAAGATATTTCTAGAGGTGCATAACATGTTATAATCTTTTCCAAACAGAAAATTGTGACATGCCATTAAAGAATACACATGCTAAATCAAACTTACTTTTGCCATTTCTGAACTTCTATTTCATGATTATATGCTTTAAAACCACAAGAAAAAAATGAGAATTCAAATGTCATGCAAAAGATATATATGTATATATATACATATACATACATATACATATGTATATTATATAACTTTAAAATACTGAGGCAAGGAAAACTAAGATTTTGATTAATAATACTCTATAGTTCAAAATACAGGAAGGTAATTTTTAGGGTTCTTAGTTTTCAGAATATTTTCTCCTGGCATATGATTATTCTATTTTTTAAATTTAATCTCATCTACACTTGTCTTTTATTTAAACATGGTTGTCTTCATGTTTGCCTCTGTGAATACACCTATTTGAAATAGCATCAAACAGCTGTTTTAAGCAAAATCAAAATAGAATTACACAGTATTCTACAAGTCTGAAATATACATTTTAACATATTTGGAGTCTCTTTTCTTTAGAAAAGACTGTTTATCTTAAGTGTACAACACTTGGTATGATAGCTTTTGACTCTCAGTTTGCTACAATTTATAATCACTTACAGGAAGAAACTTACTTGAAGAATTTTCTTGGCTAGGTTGACCTATGGACATGCCTTGTGAGTTTGTCTATGTTGTTAATTGATGAGGGAAGGCCTGTCCATTTTGAGGGCTAACATACTCTACACAGGGTATTCTGAACTATGTAAGACAAGAGAAAGTTATATGTAAGTATCCAGTGATCACAGAACATGGGAATTAAATTCCTTTTTACTCTTGACAACTTGAGCTGGGTCTTGTAGAACTTTTTTTAAAAATTGGATATTTATTTACATATCAAATGTTATGCTCTTTCCAGATTTTCCCCAACCTCCAGAAACTCCCTATCCCATCCCCTTCCTCCAGCTTCTATGAGGGTGCTCCCCCACCCACCTACCCGCTCCTGCCTCCCCTCCCTTGCATTCCCCTACACTGGGGAATCTAGCCTTCATGGGACCAAGGGCCTCTTCTCTCATGGATGTCAGACAAGACCATCCTCTGCTACACTGAGAAACTTTATTCCTGGGAAATGTAAAACAAATACATCCTTTTTTCCCTTGTTGGTTTGTTCAGGGTATTTTATCTTAGCAACTGGTAGGAGGCTAGAACATTGGGATAGTGAGGATATTTATACAAAAAAATACATAAAATTAATCCAACATTTCCCTTTTGTCATAATTTGCAGTTTTTATTTCATTTGATTTGATTCATTTTGTTTATTCTGAAGTACATTTCAGTAAATTGACTCAGAATGGGTCAATAAGGAGAAAGTGTTAGGTGTATGCACCTAACAGCCTTTTATGAATGACACTGAAGAAAAGAGAGGTGATGCTGGTGATGCTGGAATCTTAAGGCGCGGCAATTAGAATGAGGGTTCAGATGCTGCAATCACACTTTCTTGCTGTAATCCCTTCTGCATCTTGCCATGGCAAGGATGACAAGATGAGAGACAGGCCAGCAATGCCCACCAACAGGACATCAGCCTACATTGACAATAAAATATGTTTTGGAAGAAAATCAAACGTGCACAAGTAATTTTGGTTCTTTCTAATCATTTTAAGCCAAAGGAAATATGATGTTGCTCGTAGATTTCATTCATTTTGTCAGAACACCTGAGAATAGAAAGTGAGTTACTTAGTAGAACACATTAGCCTTTCAAGGACAGAAGTGCCACTTAAGCCGTTGATGGTTAAAGTTGAATGTATTATAAGCTAGTGTTCTCATGACCTGGATGACCGGACACATTTTCTTAAGTGCTTCACTTAGCACCAAGGAGCTGCTTGGAGCCCTTGTAGAATGCAATCTGTTATTTATTTTTTTTTTCTCACACTAGTTTTAATACTTTCTATAAGCTTCTTACTACTAGAGCTCATGTAAATATCATAAAGGTGGAGAGGAATTGAAAATTGAATATTTAACTTTATATTAAAACAATAATGAAGAAAACAACAGCTATGTGTGCTGTTCAAAGTCTTAATCCTAATACATTAGGTTAGTGCATACTTAATGTAATAATTCATGAAATAGTTCTACTGGTATTTCTGTGCCTTTCTAGCTTTTAAAAACATATGCTGAGTCCAAGCCCTTGTAAACACAAATCTTGAGTGTTTTCATCTATTGTTCTTAAATGGTTGGCATTCTTCATACAGTGTAAAGCTTTTCATAAGTAATATAGGGATAGTGACATTGTCTTAGACTCTGTGTTACTATAACAAACTATCTGCCGCAGACCTTCTGGGTTCCTGTGTCTGCATGGAACGGGGTCTCTCAATGTGGGTGGGCAAAGCGTGGATGAGCGACAAACAGACACACACAAAGGAGAGTTCATATGGAATCTGAGTGTAATTTTACAACTCGAGCATCAGACTTTTTATGCAGAGGACAATAAGGAAGTTGGGTGACATATTCACAAGGTACAATTGAGGTAACCGGAATCTTACATAAAACAGAGGAATGCAAACACAAAAGGTCTAAAGGGAACCACCCAGGATAGAATACATTGATAACAGCTGGGATCAACAAGGGCTCCACCTAAAATTCACTAATCTTAGAAGCCAGGGTCAAGGACTTCGCGTCCTTGCCATAGTTCCTATTTTAGTCTCTTGTATAGTCCACCTTCCCCTTAGGCCATTGTAAATACGTGTGTGTGTGTGTGTGTGTGTATAGGTGTAACTCTGCTATAGTATCTATTCTGGTTTCTCCTTTGGTCTGAAACTTCCTTCTTCCTTAGTGATGGTAAATTCCTGTGTAAGGGAGTGACTTAGCTTTTACAATCTTACTGAATTCCAAGACCAAGGTCTTGCTAAGGACGAACTAGGACTGTTGGAACACTGGTGGAAGGCTTAAGCCATGTCAGAATTCAATTTTAAAAAGCACTTATAATAGGAAAATACTGAAAGAGAGCACGTGGATCCATACAGTAGACTAACGCGGGAATGGAACGCGGGAATGAAAAATTACTGTATATGTAGGGAACGCTAGACTCCAGGAGGAGAGCTTCCTTGAAACTCTTTTGCCTCATGAGTGACTTTTAAACCTTTCGGCTTGTCCAGTTGACTCGACCAGAGAGCGTAGCAACTATCAAAGACCAGGTGAATCCATAGTAATAGAAAGTTATTCTTTCACAGTCAAATGGTGCGAAAGACCATGGCAAAGGCACCATTGTATTTAGTGGTTATTAAGTCCCCATGTCTTTGTTCATAGACAGGTGTCTTTGCACAGTATAATCACAAATTGGACAATGCTTACGAGGTCACTATTCAGAATTCCCTGCCTTCTAAAATATAATTATCTAAGAAAAGCCTCATTTTTAAACACAAGCTTATTGGGAAGGGGTGAAGATTGCAATATGCTTTCTTTTGAAGAGGAGGCACAAATGTGTGTGTGTGTGTGTGTGTGTGTGTGTGTTATCTTGAGATACATTGCTTAATGGGACAGCAAAAGGAAAGGCTTTCTGATATCTGCAGGGCATAGTAGAGAAATAAAAGAGCTCTAGAATCAAAGATCAGAAAACTGGAAGAGTAGATGGAAATTTCCTTCTCCAAAGCCAATGAAGGAGGCATGCCATGACACTTAATATTAACATTAAGCTCACCTTGACGTGATCTAGAACTAACCAAGACGCATACCTCTGAGGTTTTACCTAGGTTAAGACAGTTTCTTAGAATATCTTAGAAAGATTCTCTAGATTAGGTTAATTGACATAAGAAGAACCACTATAATTGCAAGCAGTACTCTATGTTAGTTGACTTCCTGGTCAACTAACAAATAAAACAAAAAAATAAAATAAAAAAGAAAAAAAAAAAAACAAAGAGAGAGAGAGAGAGAGAGAGCAACACTAACAGTCATCACTTCTGCTTCCTGAGGGTGAAAGCAATGGGAGCAGGTGACACCAGCATTCTATGCCACCAGATTTCTGCTGTATTTCTTTGGTCAGCTGACATCAGTTGCTCCTGTCAGTTGCTGTCTCACAACAGGAAGGAAAGTAGGACACGATGAAGAGCCATTATTTCAGGTAGTGTTTGAAGATTACAGTAACCTAAAATCCCACTTCAAGATTGGAAGTAAATTAAAAAGTGAGTCACTTGGGCTTCAAATGATCCTCATATTCCACTTATTCGGAAGGAAAATAACGACATAAATAACTTTTGTAAGTCTTCTTCTAGTCACTAGTGGTAAAAGCCAAAATGAAAACATCACAATGCAAGGAATAGAAAAAGAATAATTTACTGAGGAAGAGAAATTGTTTACATCTCAGTAAGAACATAGACCAGGGAGTGAGTGGGCTCAATCGAACCTCTGCAAATGGTTTAAAATGTATAAAAGGATAAATAAAGCATGTCATTTAAGGGTCATTCTGGCCATGCGGGGAGGTCAGACTTTACAGATATATGGAGCACAGTTTCTGTGGAGATAAAAGAGGGTAGGGTACTTTCATGATCAATGGGCAACAGAATAAAGAGAAATGAGGCAGGGTTGTGTTATATTTTGTGGGGACCATGGAGTATTTGGATACTTGGTAAAATAGCATTCAACATGTATCAGTATTCATTCTTTTGTGTAAAATGATAGTTGGGTCATTAGTCTCTAAATTATACGGTCATTTTCCAATTGCGTGAAAATACGGTCAAAGCATAGAACATATCCTACCCAAAACTATTTCTCACCCAAATATTAACATTAATTACACATATTCTGGCATTAACTGAAGAATGGATTCTAAGGTTCTGAGACTCCATATTTCACACTGGACTTAATCCAACTGGGCTACTTCTAATACCTGCAATTCAGATTAGACTTCCATCGTCAGACAACTGGATCTCCAGCTGTGGGTATATCCTGCAGTACGTGATAATTCTCAGCTGTGAAATCACACAGGCAAAGTCATTTATCTAATATCGAGTCTGTAATCAAATCTCAGAACAAACTTATCAACTAAGCGCCCTGGAATTACCACCTGGAATACTTGACAAAGGAATGAAGTGTTCTTATTACCAGGCATTGAAACAAATGTAATCCAAGCACTTGGTATGTGATTAGTGGAGGATCAGAATAGAAGCACTTACCAGTGTTAGCTACATTGTGATTCTGAGGATACCCAAGACACATGGTATCCTGTCCCTTAAAACAGAGAATGAAACCAAAACACTGTCTTCACTTGGTTATTGTAAAGTAGAATTGATGTGTTGCTCTAATATTGGAGACATGGCAGAAATCAGATAATCCTGAGGCTAATGAAAACGTGTTTACCTCAGGCAGCATGGACTTCATGGTCAAATTTCATTCTGGAAGGGGGAGGCGAAGTGGCCTGCAGAGACCTTGTGCTCATGGTGATTTTCTGTCATTCCAGAGAACACAAAGTCAGTGGGAAGAAAAAAATCAAATGAGGCAGTTTTCTACAAACATGTATTCAATACGCATCTATCTTCTTTAAACCTTTAAGTGTATTTTCTATACAAACATCTTTATAATGAGAGTCTTAAAATCATCATAAATGTCTTTTCACAAGATGTGAGGATGTAGCGAAGTCCCACGGCGAGCTTTGTAAGAATATTCAGGTGGGAAAAATCCTCTTCTTTGCTCATTTATATAGTTATAAAGGCTGGAATTCACTGACATACTGATGAAGTAGTTTACCATTGCCACATACTAACGTTGGGATTAAGCCTTACTTAAAACACCTGACTTAATGTGTCAATTTAGGCAAATATTTATTTAACTATAAAGAATTTGAAACTATGTTCCTTCCTTAAATATTTTCCGTCATAAATTGCTATTGAAATTTTCAGAAAAATCAATGTGTGAAACGTACATCCTTTGAATTTTTACTTGGAAAACATTGGTATATTTCAGATATGTAATGTCGGATGTTCTGTTTGTGGCTCCTCCTACCCCCTGAGGAAGAGATAGAAGACTGTAAGAGATGGAGATCAGTGAAGAGAGGATAGAAACTTTCTGAATTTGACAGGTCTGATATACTCCTGGAGTAAGGGTCGCTGGGCTCGACTCTATGACACCGCTATAAGATCAAGTCAATCACCGTTCTAGCACACAGTAGGGAGGTTGATCGTGAGCTCCCACCGATTACTGAGGAGCTGCAGACAGTTGATGGCTTCTCTAGAAAAAGAAGTCAGGTTTCTTTAAGGATGAGGTTATTGGTAACTCAATTATGCTTCCGTGGATGATGGTTCCGTACCGGGGTGGTACAGCACAAATTAGATTCAGGAGTTATTGTAAGGACAACAACAATGACAACAACAAAAAGAGGATATTCAGTGAAGAGTGTAGAGGTGTGGGTGGGTCTGAGAGAACTTAAGGGAAAAGAGTGAAGGGATCTAAATATAATCAAAAATCACTGTATAAAATTCTCAAGGAATAAATGTATATTAAAATCATTCCATACTATATTTCACAATTTTTTATAGAAGGTGTATTATTACTGAGTTTATGAACATTGTTCTAATATGTAATGCCCTATTCAAAATTATGTACATTAAATAGCAAGGAAGTTATTATTTATTATACCAAAATATGCAAAGGTTTATACAAATATAGTTTCCATAAGAATGTGTAACATAACAATTTCTTTGTTCTGGATTTATTATTTCTGCATTTGACAAAATGTTTCTTATTTTTGGCCTCTGAATTTGAATGTCCAATACTATTCATAACATTCATAACCTGAAGTCTAATTTTATTCATATGCAAAGTAATCCAATCCCTTATAGGTAGCTTTGCTTTTGTTCTTGTGTTTTCACGTGTGACTCTGTATTGAAAGTGAATTTAAATACCATTGAGGATGTATATGTACATCCTTTCTCTCTGTCGTAGTGTTCTCTTCAGTCTCAATTTTGCTGTTAAAGCAGAAATTGACTTTGTGTTGACACCATCCAACACTGCTCAGATGACTCTAAAGAAAAAGACATTGAGAATTTGGATCCAAAAGGGAAGAGTAGCGCTGGGAGTAGCCACTACCATAAACAGAAATGATTCAGTCTGCTCAAAGATGAAGAAATAAAGTGTCTGAAGTTTTCTCCTTGATTTCCTAGGGGTATAAGTATAATCAATAACAGGCAGTAAGGCAAGTTTGTTACACTTGCATTTGCTCTCAGAACAGCAACCTTTATCCTTGTGGAATGGAGTTTCCTAGTTCAGATGCAAATTGTCTCCTCTTTAATGGAATTTTTATTAGCTTCCTTTTATTTTGAGAATAATACGACTGCTTAACAATGAAGGTCTGTAATCTTCAAGTAACCTGGGGACATTGCTATAGATTTGGAGATATAGCCATGTTAAAATTAGATACATATCACATTTCCATTTTTCCCATGCATAATGACTTTAGTTTGTGTGAGTGAATAAAAAAAGATAATCAAGTCATAGATACCTCATGGAGATTGCTAGTGCATTTGTCTTTAAAGCCATAAAGTACTGTCACAAGAACTTCTAATTTATATATTCAAATGCCAACTATTTTCTTTCAGTGCATCTGAAGAAATAGCAGATGTAGCAGTGCCCAATTTTTGCTGTTCTTCAGATATAGTGGGTATATTAAAGCCACAAAGAATTTCAGCACTCACAACTGTATGGTACAAAGAAAAGACATTTCAATTGAGAGGGGCTTAGTGTTTGCTTTCCTTCTTACCCTAAATCTGTGTCTAATGTGTGCACCCATTCTCACTGATTGTGATCTTGATTGGCAGTCCAGACATGGCAAAGGGAGAATGCACAAGGTGACATTTTTATTGTCTTCTCGTGCTCAGATTGTTCCTACCATTTTTTTTCCTTTTTCTTTTTTCCTGTGATCATAACAGCTGATATCTTCAGTAATAACTTCCTGGAATTTTCAATGTGGCCTAGTTGAGATACCATTGCAACATTAAATACCCAAATTTACCTTATTATGTCCAGCTCAGAGGATGAGCAAACAGGATGTACCAAAGAATGAACCCTGAATGTCCTTTAGTGCCCCATGTATTAAAACATTATTTCTCACTGTGTTCCTTTAGTTAGTTTATGGTACCAACTAGTAAGTTGGTAAGAGGACCTCATATCACTGAATAATTGCCTTAGATATAGACAGTAGAATTTGAGCCCCCTCCTCTTTTTTTCACTTAGTCTTTATTTTTCATTTATTTATTCACGTTTCATCTCAACTTCCACCCCATATCTCCTCCCAGTACTCCCTTCCAGAAATCACCCTCTCATTCCCTTATCCTCTTCTCTTCTGGGAATGTGGAGACCCCCTGAATATCACCTTTCCCTGGCACATGAAGCCTCTTCAGGCCTAGGCACATCTTCTCTCACAGAGACCAGACAAGGCATCCCAGTTAGGGGAATGGGATCCAGAGACAGGAAAGAGATTCAGGGACTGATCTCACTCCAGTTGTTGGAGGACCCACCCCTGAAGTCCAAGCTGCACATCTCCTGCATATGTGTGGGTGGAGTAGGTGTACCCCATGCTAGGTCTTTGGTTGGTGGTTCAGTCTCTGGGAGCCCCCAAGTGTCCAAGGTAGTTGATTCTGTTTCTGTTGGTCTTCCTATGGAATCCCTACCTTCTTCAGGCTCTGAATGTCTCCTCCAACTCTTCCACAAGACTTTCCATCTCATGTTTGTTTTTATGCCTCTGCATCCCTTTCCACTAGCTACTATGTGGAGACTCTCAGAGGACAGGTGACTTCCTAAGTTCATGTGTTACGCATGTGGTCTTTAACTAATGGTGTTTGCTAGATAGTTGAGAAACCTTGAGGCTAAGACGTAGCTGGCTATTGGACATTAGGAAATGAGTCAGTGAAGGCTGTACCTGGCTCTAGAGATGGTATTCTGTTTTTGTTTGGCCATCATTAAATGACCAGCCGTACCACAGCACTACTGACAGAACCAAGGCATTCAGGTGAGCATTGTCTTCCCTTTGAACAGACTGAAACCCTCTGAAAACAAGAATCCAAATAAATCCTTCATCCTAAGGCTCTTCTCTCCATTGTCTGACATGCTAAGGCATTCACCAATGAGTTGGCAGTTTTAATAGTTCTCAGGCTTCTGCTGCTATGTGCCTGCTCTCCATAGACCCCAAGCAGTGGGGCCAACTGATTATATGCCAGTGCCTCTATAGCCGTGATCTACAATATATCACTTCTTCTTATATACTCATTGTTTATCCTGTTTGTTAGTTATGTGAAACTAGATATGAGTCCGATCAGACAGGTAAAGAGCTTGGGTCTGACTTACGGGACCAAATCTGAAATTAAATGGATATTTTAAAGATCCATCAACTCAATAGAACCTAACCA